>NC_137773.1:85489460-85888885 GCF_963455305.1 Plecotus auritus
GGCCCAGCCCGAGTGCCCCCTTTCCTGCCCACGTCCTGCCCTGTTTGTGCCTCTGTCTGCACCCTTGTGCGGGCAGACAGGTTGCCTCCTCCAGGGAGCTCAGGCCCTGAGCAAGTCAGTGGGCTTCTGTCAGTCCTGACCTGTCATGGAGGTGAGGGGCCAGGTCAGGCCCAGTGTGGGGCTCAACCAGTGGAAGATGTCAGTAGAAAAATACCATGAGAGAGGAGTGGTGTGAGTGTTGAACCCAAATCAGGATTCCCCCTGCCTCAGTGTCTGCGTGACCCTTTCCACCCCTCCTCTGCACCCCCAGTGGCCATTCTGGTACATTCTACCTCCTCTCTTACCTCAGCCTCTCAGCTTGGCCTCTCTCCTCTCCAACTTGGCCTCTGTCCGGTGCTCGTTGTGAAACAGAAATCTGATCATGTCCTCCCTTCTGGCTCGGCCCTACCACTGCCTCTCTGTTGCCCAGGCGGATAGGTTTATTTCTCGTCCTCTGAAATCGTCCTCATTTCCCTTAATGTGTGTTTGGGAGACACATCTACTTTTGCTGTGTTTCATTGTCACATGCAGTTGTGTAATACTCCTTTGCATGTATAAGCCATAGTTTTCCTTGCAAATAATGCCTCTGTGAATATACCAGGTAGGAACATTGGTGTCCGTGTTCCTCAAGTATATGTGAGGGTCTCTCTAGCTTACTGGTTCTTACTGAGGGCAACTCCCCCTGGAGACACTGGGCCATGTCTGGGGACATTTGTGGTTGTCATGACTGGGGGTGCTCATGGCATTAGGTGTGGGTAGAGGCCAGGGATGCTGCTCAGTGCTCAGAAGTGCCCAGGATGGCCCCTCCCCACAGAATGACCAGGCGAATGAGGGATGTCTGCCTAACCATGGAGGTGCTGGGCCCTAGGTGTGAATGTTGTTTATCCTTTTTAAGGCCATTTGGCTTGCCCTCTGCTGGTTTCCCTGTCACAGTTACACTGGGGGCATTTGTCCTTCTTCATTTTTTTTTTTTTTAATATATTTTATTGATTTTTTACAGAGAGGAAGGGAGAGGGATAGAGAGCTAGAAACATCGATGAGAGAGAAACATCGATCAGCTGCCTCCTACACACTCCTTACTGGGTATGTGCCTACAACCAAGGTACATGCCCTTGACCGGAATCGAACCTGGGACCCTTGAGTCCGCAGGCTGACGCTCTATCCACTGAGCCAAACCGGTTAGGGCCTTCATCTTTTTTTTAAATTAATAAACTTTATTCTTGAGAGCAATCTTAGCTTCTCAGCAAAATGATGAGGCAGGTTCAGAGATTTCCTGTGTACTCACACAGCCTACTGTCAGCATCGGGCACCAGATGGTGCATTTGTTATAATCCATGAAGCTAGATCGTCACCCAGAGTTCATAGGCTACCTTAGGGTTCACTGTTGGTGTCATAAATTCCATAGGGTTGGAAACTACACAGAGTAGTTTCACTGCCTTAAAAATACTCTGCTATACCTATTTATCCTCCCTGCACTTTCTGGCAGCCACTGATTCTTTCACTGTCTCCATAGTTTTGCCTTTTCCAGAATATCATACACAGATGCCCTTTGACTTGTGATGGGTTGTTATATCCTGAGAAGTTGAAATATTGTAAGTGAAAAACATATTTAGCCCTGGCCAGTGGTTAGCGCGTTGGCCTGAGGACCTAAGAGTCAATTCCTGATCAAGGGCACTTGACTTGGTTGTAAGTTCATCCTCACCCTGGTCAGGGTGTGTGCGGGAGGCAACCAATTGATGTGTCTCTCTCACATTGATGTTTTCCTTTCCCTCGCCCTCGCCCTTCTACTCTCTCTAAAAGTCAATGGAAAAAATATCTTAGGTGAGGATTAAAAATAAAACAAGACGTACTTAGTACACCTAACCTACGGAACACAGTTTAACCCAGCCCATTGTGATAGAACACTTACATTTGCCTACAGTTGGGCAAAATCCTCTTGATGCAGCTGCCCAGCACCACAAGAGAGTATTAGACTGAATATCGCCAGCCTGGGACAGATCCAAATTCAAAATTCGAAGTATGGCTACTACTGAATGCGTATTGCTTTTGCACCATCGAAAAGTCGAAATAATTGCAAATTGAGCCATTATAAGTCGAGGACCATCTGTGGATGGGATTATATATATGTAGCTTTCTTTTTCTTTTTTTTTTTTTTAAATATATTTTATTGATTTTTTACAGAGAGGAAGGGAGAGGGATAGAGAGTTAGAAACATCGATGAGAGAGAAACATCGATCAGCTGCCTCCTGCACACTCCCTACTGGGGATGTGCCCGCAACCAAGGTACATGCCCTTGACCGGAATTGAACCTGGGACCCTTCAGTCCCCAGGCCGACGCTCTATCCACTGAGCCAAACCGGTTTCGGCTCTTTTTCTTTTTTTAAAATATATTTTTATTGATTTCAGAGAGGAAGGGAGAGGGAGAGAGAGATAGAAACATCAATGATGAGAGAGAATCATCTATCAGCTGCCTCCTGCATGCCCCCTACTAGAAAGCGAGCCCACAACCCAGGCATGTACCATTGACCGGAATCGAACCCGGGACCCTTCAGTCCGCATGCTGATGGTCTATCCACTGGCCAAACCATCTAGGGCCTTTTTTTTTTTTAAGGAAAAAAAAAGCAGCTTGATTGAGATTGAACTCATAACATACAAATCTCCTCTTTAACATATGCAATTCAATATTTTCCTCTCTATATATAGATTTGCAACTGTCATCACAGTAAAGTTTAGGACATTTTCATCCAAAGGAAACTCTACACCTTTTAATGATCACTGCCTTATTCGCCATCTTCCTCCCCCAGCCCCTGGCAGCCGTCACCCACTTTCTGTCTCTGTGGATTTGCCTGTTCTGGACATTTCACATAGATGAAAGCACATACTGTGTGGCCTTTTGTGTCTGGCTTCTCACTGAGTATTCTGTTTTCAAGGTCCATTCACGTTGTAGTGAGTGTCAGTGCTTCACGCCTTTTCATGCTGAATAATATTCCATTGTGTGAATGGATAAACATTGTGACATCTAGGGGGATTTCAGAGGGGCCCTGGCAGCCTCTGCAGCTATAAGCAAGTGATGGTGTGTTCAGATGCATTTTTTGGGGGGAGGGGTCATCATCCATAAAATTCTCAGGTTTGTGATGAAGAAAGAATAACAAACCACTGGACTGAAGGATGACCTTGGACCCTGGAACTTGCCTCCACTGTGACCCCCGATGCTGTTTGCATATTAATTGCAACCAGCCCTTAGAAACATCAGCTTTTGGTAAAAATTTGGAAGGAGGGAAGTGTATGTTTTCCTCTCTTTTCCCTTTTCTTTAGGGCACTGCTTCTGAACCAGGTTGTTCTGCCCCAAGGGCACAGTGGAAGTTTGGAGACAACTGTGGTTGGCATGATTGGGGGAGCTCCTGGCATTGGGGGTGGGGCCCAGGTGTGCTGCTCAACACCTTGCAGTGCTCAGGATGGCCCTCCACAGAGAACGATCCAGCCCCAATGTTACACAGACCTGCCTTAGGGGGCATCTGGATAGAACAAGGTGCACTTGCAGGTCCTTGTTGGATGTTGGCGGAGTGCTGTGGGATAGTTTCTAATAAAAGGTAACTCCTTGGCCTTTTGTGCCATCAGGATGCAACTCAGAAGACAAAACTCCTTCACACCTGCGGAGTCACACCCAGGGGTGTAGAATCCTGAGCTGTGCTGGCCACAGTGTCCTGTTAGCAGGTGTCTAGTGTGGGTGGAATTAGCATCAAGGAGTTAATAGAGAGGGGTGGAGTTAATGGATCTGAGAAGTTGCCTGTGTGGATAAGACCTGAGCTAGAGCTTTACAAAGGAGACTTGTGGATGTTGGGGTGGATGTCTCCTTGGGCTCACATAGGCTGGGTCTCTTCCCTGGGCACTGCTGACATTGGGGCCAGGTCATTGTCTGTGGAAGGTTTTGCAGTATTTCTGGCCCTATGCACTCCATCGTGACAACCATAGATGTCCCCAAACATTGTGTGCCAGTGGCACCTGTATGCTGGATTGTCCTCACTTGAGATTGACAATGTGTGTTTATTGTAACAAAAGTTGCAAAGCACATTAACACATGAAGTACTAAGGAAACCTCCCCTGACATCTGATGTGTGTCCACAGCACAGCAGGATTATGCTGTGCTCATGGGGACACTTAACTAATGACAGCAGGAGTCCTCATCTAAGAGGGTCTGGGGACCCTGGGGAAGGGGTATCAGTGTGCATGCCCAGGAGGGAACAGGTTTTATTGTCCCATAATCTGAGGGCAGATTCCATCCTTAGCTCACAGCATGTTCCTATGCCTGGCACCCAGAAGACACACTAAATACAGGCAGGTAAGTGACCTCTGTCTTGGTATCTCTGTAGATGGAGGATGGCCACACCCTCTTTGACTACGATGTTCGCCTGAATGACACCATCCAGCTACTGGTTCGGCAGAATCTCATGCCTCCCCCTAGTAGCAGCAGCAGCAACAACCAGGAGAGAGACTCTGAGCTTTCTGACACGGATTCTGGCTACTGCCTGGGCCAGAGCGAGTCGGATAAGTCCTCGACTAGTGGTGAGGTGGCTGTGGAGGTGGACAGAAATGCAGGCTTAACAGATGCAGTGTATGATGAGACGGAGCTGGGCCTGTACAAGGTAAGGTTTGGGGTCTGGCCGATCTCAGCACCCCTGAGGATCATTCCTCATGCTCCACTGACTTTGGCTTCCCCACCACCCAGCCATGAGCTCATGGGGGCAGGTCAACTCCCCTCCATCCCGGTGGCTGGGCACCCACAGTCCTGCCATGAAAACCTGAAGTTTCTTTGGCAGAAACATGCGCTATTCCAGATTTCTTTCTGATCCCTCAAACAGAATCCTGGGTCTGGCCTACAGGTGTCTGCTATGGCCTTTGTAGTGGCTGTAAAATTTCTGAATTCCCTGCCACCTTCTAAGGTCATGAAATTTCTTACAATGATCTGGATTCTCAGCTTTTCTTGAGAAATGGACAGTTCTGGCCTCCCTAGGCTGATTCTGCTTCCACAGACATTGGCAAAATCTTGGGACATCTGTGGATGTCATCACTGGGGATACTGCTGACATCAAGTACCCCTAATCATGGGGGACAGAGATTCTCAACACCCAACAATGGCCAGGATGGTCCCTCACAGAGGGGTCCCAATGTCCACAGTGCTGCATTCAAGAAACCCGATTCCCGGCATTTGGATTTGCATCCCAGGCCTGAAACAGCCAGTGCCAAGGATCAAAACAGGCCCTGATCTATGACGAGTGAGTGTTGCTAATCAGATTTCCTTCCCTGGGTTGGATAAGAGAGTTTCCTTTTACCTTGCAGGTCAATGAGTACGTAGATGCTCGGGACACAGATGTGGGAAGTTGGTTTGAGGCGAAGGTTGTCAGGGTGACAAAGAAGCCACCATCCCAGGACATGCCTTGTAGCTCTACCTCATCCCAGGACACGCCCTGTAGCTCTGCCTCATCTCAGGACACGCCCTGTAGCTCCACCTCATCCCAGGACGCACCCTGTAGCTCCACCTCCACGTTGGAAGAAGAAGAAGAAGAAGACGACGTCATTTATCATGTGACATATGATGAGTGAGTGTCATTGCAGGGAGGTGGTGGGCCGAAACTGTTGGTTCTGTGTATATAGAACCTGGAGTTTGGTACAGCCTTGGGGATGATGGTCAGGAATCGAGGCTCCCACCCTCATGCTCCCAAACAACACAGGAGGCCACACCTAGAAGACTGGTGTCACGGGGACCCAAAGCTAGGCCGACCCCTCCTCAGGTCTCCTTGGAGAACTTTGCTCTGACCTTCCAGTCAGACCGCGCCCCCCCTTCCCAATTTTTTGTTCTGTTTTTTTTTTTTTTTTTAAATATATTTTATTGATTCTTTACAGAGAGGAAGGGAGAGGGATAGAGAGTTAGAAACATCGATGAGAAAGAAACATCGATCAGCTGCCTCCTGCACACCCCGCACTGGGGATGTGCCCGCAACCAAGGTGCATGCCCTTGACTGGAATCGAACCTGGGACCCTTCAGTCTGCAGGCCGACATTCTGTCCACTGAGCCAAACTGGTCAGGGCTTCCTGTTCTGTTTTATTCATACCACGTATCATTGGTATGACATGAAACCATCTTACGTGTTTGTCCTCTCCCTCACTGGAATGAATATTTATTGAGCACTTACTGTGTGTCAGGACCTGTGCTGGCCACAGGGAATTCTTGTCTGTTAACCCAGAGGGTATCTTAGTAGTCTTGGGCTCCATAACAACATACCACATGCTGGGCGGCTTAAACAGCAGACATTTATGTTCTCACCGTTTTGGAGGTGGGAAGTCCAAGATCAAAGTATTGGTAGGGTTGCTTCCTTCTTGACTGTCTTCTCACTGTGTTCTCACATGGAAAGAGAGCGAGCTCTGGTCTCCTCTTGTAAGGACACTAACCCCATCAGATTAGGGACCCAATTGTATGACCTCATTTAACTTCAGTGATCTCCCGAAAGGCCCCATCTCCAAATGATATAATACATTGCGGGGAGGGTTACAATTCAGTCCATAACAGGGCAAGCATGCCTGCCTATAGGGAGCTCACATTCCAAAGGGCACAAGAGCTTCCTTTGGTTCTCTGCTGGGTCCCACTGCTTATCTCAGTTTCTGGCACATACTAAGCTTATTAGCTCTAAAAATTACTGAAGTAATTGAATAATGAATCACAGGAGACACAAGATTCCCATCCTAAGGCCCGAGGGCCAATGAAACTGTATTGAAACACATCAGTGCCCATTTGTGTTTGCCTATTGCCTGTGGATGCTTTCTTAGTGATAGCAGCACAATTGAATATTCATGATAGAGACCTTCTAGCTCACAAAGCCAAAACTACAGTAAATCCTCAATTTAATGGACTTCGGATTTAACAGACAAAATTTCTGGTCTGTAAGTCATATGTAAAAATTAACACTGATGCCCGGCTGGTGTGGCTCAGTGGTTGAATGTCAGCCATGAACCAGGAGGTCATGGTTCAATTTCTCATTCAGGCCATATGCCTGGGTGTTGCAGGCTTGATCCCCAGTGGGGGGCAAGCAGGAGACAGCAGATCAATGATTCTCTCTAATCATTGCTGTTTCTATTGCTCCCTCTCCCTTCCTCTCTGAAATCAATAAAAATATATTTAAAAAAAAAACAAACAAAAGAATTATTTGGAAATGTTTAAATGAAGAATCTCCGAGTATGAATTTAAAAAAAATTTAACACCCTGTTAATTTTGAAATGCTTTTAACCAAGTGTTGTTTATAATTAAATTACAGGTTATTTTTGTTATTAATTCACTTATTTTAAACAAATTTTAGTGAGTAAGACATGTTGCAAAAAACACTAGTAATTTTGCCAATATAAATAAATGTATATCTATAGCTATAGTCTACATATTTAAACCCAAGTGTCACCACTTCTAAACAATGTTCAGCAAATGATTAGCACATGATCATACTGCATGGCACTTGGTATTAGTGCTGTTGTTAAGTGGCGTGACTTTCTACAGCAGTTTCCATGCGTGCTGGCTGATGTTCTGATGTGCTAAGCTACGCCCCCCACGTGTGCAATTGTTTACTTAAGGTGACTAGTGAATGCACACATTTACTAGATCAGTGGTCGGCAAACTGCGGCTCGCGAGCCGTGGGTTTGCCGCTCTGTTGACTAATGAGTTTGCCGACCACTGGGATAGGGGCTTAATCACAAGGAACAACAATAGCCTGTAATTATTGGAATCGAGAGTCTAAGTCAGTGGTCGGCAAACTCAGTCAACAGAGCGGCAAACCGCGGCTCGCGAGCTGCAGTTTGCCAACCACTGTACTAGATCAATTCATTATAAATTTAAAATTACAGTAACACATATAGAAAACTTTTCTGTGAAATTAAACTTTTCATACATACTTAATTTTAATTACACAAATATGTCTGCATAAGTAAAAACAGGTAAACTAATATGTCAATTTTTTAACGTACACATTCGGAAAACATACTCTTATTATATAATGGGCTTTCAGCTTTAATGGACACCCCCTTGCTCAAATTAGTCTGTTATATCGAGGTTTTACTGTATTTACTAACTGGCCCTTTACAGGAAAAGTTTGGCAACCCTTGCCTTTGGTGGTTTACTAGCGAAAATAATGAGTGCCAGGCATATAGCTACTCATAATAGATTTGGAGTTGTCCCCCCCAGGTGAGGTTTAAATTTGTTTCTGATAGAATTTGTTTCTTTGAGGCCAATTATTTTATGCCTTTTATGAGGCTGCTGGAATATTTCTGTATATCCAGCATAATGACTTCCTGTTGTATCCTAATAGCCAATGCATTATATTTATATAAATGAGTTAATGCATGTCCCTTTGCAAAAATCATTTTCAGAATGTGAAAAAAGTTAGTTTACGGTTCCAGAAGCCAAAATCAAGGTATCAGCCAGGCCATGATTTTCCCGAAACCTGTAGGAGAGAATCCTTCCTCTCTTCTTCCAGCTTCTGATTGTGGCCGGCAATCCTTGGCTTGTGACCATATCATTCTAGTCTCTGTCTCCCCCTTCATGTGTCATTCTCTGTGTCTGACTTGTTCCCTCTTATAAGGACACCAGTTATAAGGGATTAAGGCAGTGTGACTTAACTTGATTACATTTACAAAGACCCTATTTCCAAATTAGGTGCCATTCCTAGGTGCCAAGGGTTAGACCACCAGCATATCTTTTTGGGGGGACACAAGGTCAACCCATAATACCTTCTGTAATTGAAAACTGTCTTCTGCACCTGTGTATTTTCAACACCAGCAGAGGGGAATTGTCTTGCTTCTTTGATGAGATAACCCACACCTCTGTTGTGTGTGGCCTTCTCCTCCTCACTTCTCTCTTCTTTGGAGGGAAAGGGGTCTGGTGTTGCCCTGGGATCTGAGTGTGGGGTTTGCCTCCTAGTTACCCGGAATACGGTGTGGTCCAGATGAGTTCACAGAATGTCCGGGCCCGAGCCCGACAAATCATCAGATGGCAGGAGCTGAAGGAGGGCCAGGAGGTCATGCTCAACTACAACCCTGACAGCCCGAAGGAACGGGGCTTCTGGTACGATGCAGTGATCCTGCGGAAGAACCAGACCCGGACATCACGGGAGCTGTATGCTAACATCAGGCTCGGGTGAGTGGCTATCCAGCCAGCGCTCTGTGGGCAAGGCCCTCAGCCTCCACCTGTCCTCCCCTCTGGGGCTCCGCTCCAACTTCCTGCTGGTCTACTGGTGATCTTTTTGAGACTGACCCTTCATGCCCCTGCTTGGGAACCATCTCTGAGCCTCAGGTGGAAATGTCGGCCTTCCTTGTTCTCTTTTATTTGTTGTTTTAGATTTGGCAAATAGGTAAGAACTTAAAATGCATCCAAGTCAGAAGGTACTGCTCTGGCTGGTGTTTCTCAGAGGTCAGAGCGTCAGCCTGTGCACCGAAGGGTCTTGGATTTGATTCCCTGACAAGGGCACATACCTGGGTTGCGGGTTTGCTCCTCACCCTGTCAGGGCGCCTGTGGGATGGTCTCTCATATTGATGTTTCTATCTCTCTTTCCTCCTCCCCTCCCTCCCTTCCACTCTCTGGAAAGCAATGGAAAAAAATATCCTCAGGGAGGATTACACAAAAAAAAATCCTTTCTGGAGATATGACTGTTCCCGTGAACTTCCAGGAACATTCTGTGCATAAACAAGCATAAACATATACAAACACACCAACCCACATAGTGATGTGCTCCATATTCAGGGTCAGCAAACTGCAGGCCAGAGCTGGCCCTTAGTCTGTTTTGACAAATAAAGTTTTATTGGCAAACAGCCACACCCATTTGTTTGCTGATTGTCTGTGGCTCCTTTTGTATTGGAATTGCACATTTGAGTAGTTGGGAAAGAGACTGAAAACATGTACTGCTTGACTTTTTGCAGAAAATATTTGCCAGGCTCTGTTCTACTTTGCCTTTCTTATGTGTGTGTTAAAACAGTATATAATGGAAAACTTACTATCCTAATCATTTTTAAAAATACATTTTAATTGATTTTAGAGGCGGGGAGAGGGAGAGAAACATCCCATGTGATAGGATGCCTCCTGCATGCCCCCTTCTGGGGATGGAGCCCGAAACCTGGGCATGTGCCCTCACCGGGAATTGAACCAGCGACCTTTTGGTGCTCAACCAATTGAACCACACCAGTGTTTTTTTGTTGTTAATCTTCACCTGAGGATATTTTTTCCATTGGTTTTTTTAGAGTGAAAGGGAGGGGGAAAGACAGAGGCACACATTAGTGTGAGAGAGATACATCAATTGGTTGCCTCCCGCATGAGCTCTGGCCAGGCGGGAGTGGAGGGGTGGGAATGGGGATTGAGCCCACAACCAAGTTATATGCCCTTGACTGGAATCGAACCTGCGACCCTTCAGTCGCCGGGTCGACATTCTAACCATTGAGTAACCAGCCAGGGCCATCCTAACCATTTTTAAGTGTACAGTTTAGGGACATTAAGAACATTCACATTGTTGTGTGACCATCAACACTTTCTCATTTCCAGAACTTTTTCATCATCCCAAACAGAAACTATTTTCATTAAACACTAACTCCCTATCCCCCTCCCCCAGCCTAACACCCACCATCTTCTTTCTGTCCCTCCTCCAGGGACCTCATAATGAAATCATATAGCATTTGTTTTTTTGCGTCTGGCTTATTTCACTCAGCATAATGTCCTTAAATCTCATCCATGTAGTAGCTTGTGTCAGACCTTCCTTTTGGTGACTGGATAATATTTCATTGTATATAGTGACTATAGACACATACCTGGACAACCATGTCCCAAACACAGATAGGTGCAAATGTTCTGGAACAGGCCCATTCCTGGTCCATTTGTGGCCTAGCGAGGAGGCCAGTGGGCTGGAGTGGAAGGAGGGAGGGAGCGAGGAGTGGAGACTGGAACCCTCCATGAGTTTGGATGTTCAGAGTATGGCCAGGAGTGGTATAGAACTGGTGTTTAGTCTCTATTGCTGGCAGACATTGGGGCATTTTGAGCCTGGGAGCCACATACTTTGACCTATAATTGAAAACCATCACTCTGGCAGCCAAGCAGGGAATGGACTGCAGGGGGCAGCATGGCAGCCAGGACACCAGGGAGGAGGCTACAGTGATGTTATTGTTTCACTGCTTTTCTCTATTGTTTTCTTGTTTCCAATTTAATTGATTTTCTCTCATCCTTTTACTTTTCTCCTTTCCTTGGATTGATTTTTCTCTTTTCCTAGTGTCATGAGGTAGCAACTTAGACTAGAAACTTGAGAAATTTCTTTTCTATTATAAGCATTTTAGTGCTATAAATTCCCCTCTAAGTAGTGCCTTAACTGCTTTCCACACATTCTGCTATGTTATATTTTTATTCAGTTCTCTATTTTTTTAAGAATATGTACTTTTATTAATTTCAGAGAGGAAGGGAGAGGGAGAGAGAGAGAAACATCAATGAGGAGAGAGAATCATTGATCGGCTACCTCCTGCACATCCCCAACTGGGGATTGAGCCCAAAACCTGGGCATGTGCCCTGACCGAGAATCGAACCATGACCTCCTGGTCCAAAGGTCAACCACTGAGCCACACTGGTTGAGCTCTATTTTATTTCCTTTGAGACTTCCTCTTTGACTCCTGGCTTACTTAGAAGTAAGGTGTTTAATTGACAAATATTTAAAGATTTTTGCATTGTCTTTCTATTATCTATATATATAAAAGCCTAAGTGACCATCTGACCCATAGCTATGACGTGCATTGACCACCAGAGGGCAGATGCTCAATGCACAGGCATGGAAACATGGAACAGACTGATGAATCTCAGAGGGAAGGGGGAGGGCGGGAAGAGATTAACCAAAGAGCTTATATGCACTCTAGATTTGTGCCCCAGGGGGGTCTCTCAGCCTGGCCTGCGGGGATCGGGCCGAAATTGGCTCTCCGATATCCCCTGAGGGGTCCCAGATTGCAAGAGGGCGCAGGCCTGGCCAAGAGACCCCACAGGTGCACAAATCCTCTCATTAATTTATATTTGATTTCATTATGTCTAAAGAACATAGACATAATTTATAAGAACTGTGTGATTTCAGTTCTTATAAATTTCTTGAGGTTCTATGTTGGTGAATAATCCATGGTTTTTGGGAAAAAAAAAAGTATTTTTGTCGTTGGGTAGAATTATCTATATATCAGTTAGATTGTATTGGTTGAGTTTGTTGTTTACATCTTCTAATTCTTTCTGATTTTCTGTCTAGTACCTCATCAACTGATGGAAGTCCTCAGCTATAATTGTGGATTTGTCTATTTCTCCTTTGAGCTTCATAATTAAGAGACTGTTGTTTGATGTATGCACATTTGGGATAGTTATCTCTTCCTGGTTAATTGATCTTTTTATCATTATGTAGTGTCACTCTTTGTCTCTAGTAATTTTCTTTGCTCTGAAGTCTATCTAAGGTCTGTGTATGTATTGAATACACCTGCTTTTTTAAAAAAAGTTACTGTTTGCATGGTGTATCTTTTTATCCTTTTACTTTCAACCTTTGTAGTTGAGTTTGAAGTGATTTTCTTGTAAACAGCATATAATTGGGTACTTTGTTTTGTTAATCCTCACTCAAGGATATTTTTTTCCATTTTATTTATTTATTTTTTTTAAAGAGAGCCGAAGGGAGGGAAGAATGGGGGAGGGGGGGGAGAGAGAGAGAAACATGGATGTGAGAGAGACACATGCCTCCTGTACGTGTCCTTACCAGGGCCAGGGATTGAACCTGCAACCCAGGTACATGCCCTTGACTGGGAATCGAACCCATGACCCTTGGATTCGAGGGCCAATGCTCTAACCACTGAGAACACCAGCCATGGATAATTGGGTTACTTTTTAATCCAATTTGCCAGTCTTTGCCTTTTATTTTTAAAAAAATATGTTTTTATTGATTTCAGAGAGGAAGGGAGAAGGAGAGATAGAAACATCAGTGATGACAGAGAATCATTGATTGGCTGCCTCCTGCATGGTCCATACTGGGGATCGAGCCCGCAACCCTGGCACGTGCCCTTGACCGGAATCGAACCCAGGACCCTTCAGTCCACAGGCTGACACTCTGCCTACTGAGTCAAACCGGCTAGGGCTCACTTGTATTTTTAACCATTTCTTTGATTAGAATCTAAGTAATGTGTACAGATTTCAGTTAGGTTGATATGTATGTTTTAAATCTTTTATCTTTAGGCTTTCTGTCTTCCCCTTTTTTTCACTTTTCCTGGTGGTCTGTCCCATAGAACTTCTGGAGTCTGGATGTTGTCATTTCTTGTGAACTGGCAGGTAGAGCTGGACCCATGCTGTCTAGTCCCACAGCCATGGGCCACGAGCTGCCGAGCACTTGCAGTGTGGCCCGTGCACACTGAGATGTGCCCTGAGTAGGCAACACTGGCTGTATTTTGAAAAAAGCTATTAATCTGTACTTTCTGTTGAATTTGGCTGTGAACCAAATACTGCTCTGAAAAATACAGTCTGCTATTTAAAAAAGGCTATTAATAATTCTTTACTACTCATTACATATTGAAATAATCTTTTGTGTACATTGGGTTACATAAAACATATTCACATGAATTTCATCTGTTCTTAACTTTTTGAACGTAGTTCCTAGGAAATGTGGAATTACCCATGTGGCACCTGTTTGTGGCTTGTGGTCCTTTCTGTTGGACATTGTGGATGTACTGTGGAACCTCGGTTCTTGAACTTAATTGGTTCCGGAAGGCTATTTGAGAAGCAATTTGTTTGAAAACCGAATCATTTTTCCACATTAAAAATAGTGTAAATGGAATTAATCCGTTCCACACCCTCAAATGCTTCCGTTTTAACCTTTCTTATATACAGCACATGTCTAATGCACTGTTTAATCTATAAAGACTCAAATTTATCAAAGCACCCCCCACTAGCCTTAAACGAATTTTTAATATATTGCTGCATCTGAAATGCAATCACTGGTTAACTGCTTATCAGTTATCCAATCAACAACAGTTTTTCTACCTATTCAGTTGCCTGTGATTAGCACTCTTGCTGGTTTATGTTTTAAAATTGTGCTAATCATTGATTTCACCAGCAACAAAAGCATTCTCTCCTTTGTTACCTGAGAGACGCTTTTTGTCATGCTGAGGTATCAACATGAAAGGGTTGTCAGATTGAAAACTGAAGATTCGGTCTAGACAGCCACATCCGAGAAACAGGTTTGACTGTCTGTGGAGTCATTTTAACTTAGAGGAGCTTTTGTATTTTGATGACAGCAAATTGATCAGACTTTACCTTGGTGATTCCTGCATGATGGGCCCTGTTCAATCGGCCTCTCCTGGCCGGAAGGTTAGAACTTAACTCTCACTGTATCACGTAATGAAACTGTTTTATACTCTGCTTTCTTTTATCTTGTGTTTGATTTAGTAGGACTTGAATTGGCAAGGGCAGTAGCTACATGAATGCACTAGGGCCCTGAGGAGACTCTTATTCATTGTCATTAGAGAGGTGCTCATATGCTCCGAGAATGTGCTGGGTGGCCAAGTCCTTTTGGAGGTGCCTTAGCAGGGCTGGCCAGCTGGAATGTTCTAATGGCTTGTCTCTCACAGGAGTGGTTCTCTCAGCAACTGTCGGATCATGTTCGTGGATGAAGTTTTCAAGATTGAGCGTCCGGGTGAGGGGAGCCCCATGGTTGAAAACCCAGTGAAAAGTGAGTTCTGATTCTGCCCTCTGTGTCTCCCGCATGGGGGGAGGGGCTCCTGTTTCTTTGGCTGGCCCTGCCCAAGCTGACCCCAGCTGCTGTGTCCAGGGAAGAACAAGCCCTTCTGCAATAAGTGCAAGGATAACCCAAGCAAGCCCTGCCATGAGTGTTCCTGCAGCCTGTGTGGGAGCAAGCAGGATCCTGACAAGCAGCTCATGTGTGATGATTGCGACCACGCCTTTCACTTATACTGTCTCAGCCCGCCTCTCAGCAGTGTTCCCACGGAGACGGAGTGGTGAGTGGATGCCTTGAATGCTCCAGGGGTGGGCTTGGGGCTGCGGTGCTGAGCTATCCAGGAGAGGGGGCTGGCGGGTGCCAATAAACAACACGAATGTTGTCTGTCCCTGGTAAACCCATGAGGGGCAGTGAGAGAAATGGGGTGAGGGAACGTCCTGTGACTCAGGTGTGGCCTAGGCCTCTGGGTAACTGAGGGGAGGCAGAGAGCCGGGCATCTCTGCATTGCCCAAGAGCAGGTTTGTTGGCCATGGTGCTCTTGGCACAGACTAGTTACTGCCAAAGTCATCGAAAGGTGGGGTTACACCAGGCTCTGGTGTTAGCACCCTAACCTGTTAACTGTTGTCGCTATAACTTGGAGGTGGCTGTTGTTTATAACCCCCTCTTTGTGGAGATGGGGAAACTGAGTCAATGGCAGTGAGGAGGTGCCCATGGAATTTCCCTGGGGGAGGTGCTGTGAAATTCCCAGCAGGAGAGGGACAAGAGTCTGTTCAGTAGAATGTTCTGTGATGATGGCAAGGTTCTCACTCTGCACTTCCCACGACGGTTGACACTCCACACATGGCTACTGACCACTTTAGATGTGGCATGTATGACCAAGGAACTGGATTTCTTGTTTAATTTTAATGAATTTCCCATTTCGGACAGCTCAGGAGGTTGGGAGCTGGAAGGAGCCAGCTATGTCTGCAGGCCTAGTAGGAGTGGGGCGGGCTAAGGACAGAGGGTGATGTCCCTGTTGTCACAGGTTCTGCCCTAAATGTCGAAATGACTCCAGTGAGGTGGTGTTGGCAGGGGAGAAGCTGAAAGAGAGTAAGAAAAAGTCGAAAATGGCATCGGCCACATCGTCCTCGCAGCGGGACTGGGGCAAGGTGAGGTGGCCCCCTTGCTCTGTATACCCCTGGCAGCTCTGCCTGCCCTCCCATGCTCGCTCACACTGTCTTCCGTCTCTTTCTGGACCGGACAGGGCATGGCGTGCGTGGGGCGCACCAAGGAGTGCACCATCGTTCCATCCAACCACTACGGACCCATCCCAGGGATCCCTGTGGGCACCATGTGGAGGTTCAGAGTCCAGGTACGTGTAAACATCTGGAATTCGGCCTCAGGCACTGATCTTCCAGAAGCCCCTTCGCCGGAGAGGGCTACCCTTTGAGCAGGTGGCATGGCTGGAATTAAAGCCAGCTCCTCCTGTGCTGTGGCCCAGATCAGGGGAGAGGTTCTTGTCACAGGCGTGTTACACTCAGAGCAAAAGTCAGGCCCCTGGCTCTGCAAGCAGCAGCAGGTGGGTGGGGGTGAGCTTTCTACAGCAGCCAGTCCAGAAGGTGCCATTTGTTTCTCGGTGGTTTTCACAGGTCAGTGAGTCAGGAGTCCATCGCCCGCACGTGGCGGGCATCCACGGCCGGAGCAATGATGGGGCGTACTCCCTAGTCCTGTCTGGGGGGTATGAGGACGATGTGGTGAGTGGGGGTTGTTTTATTTATTTTTTAAATGTAAAATACACATAAGATGTGCCATATTAACAATTTTTAAGTGTACACATCTCAATGGAATTTAAATACATTCACATTGTTGTGTAACCATCACCAGCATTTATCTCTAGAACTTTCTCATCTTCTCAAACTGAAACTCTGTCCCCATTAAATGATAACTCCCAATCCCTCTCTCCCAGTCCCTGGCTCCCACCATCTACTTTCTGTCTCGATGAATTCTCTAGGGACCTCGTATGAGTGGAATCACACTGTATTTGTCCTTTTGTGACTGGGTTATTTCACTGAGCATAACGTCCTCAAGGTTCATCCATATTGAGCATATTGCAGAATTTCCTTTTTAAAGGCTGAATAATATTCCATTGTCTGAACGGACCATATTGTGTGTATCCATCAATGGATACTTGGGTTGCTTTCACCTCTTGGATATTGTGAATAACGCTGCTGTGAACATGAGTATACAGATATCTCTGAAATGCCCTTCTTTCAATTTTTTTGGCTAGAGACAGCCTAGAAGTGGCATTGCTGGGTCACATTTCATTTTTTGAGGGATCTCCATAGCATTATCCACAGCAGCTGCCCCATTTTCCATTCCCCCCAGCAGTGCACAGGGTTCCAATTTCTCCATATCCTCATCATCACTGGTTATTTTCTGTTTCTTTGACAGTTGACATTCTAGGGGTGTTGTGGGTTTGTTTTTAGTGGCGTCTTTCCTCTGTGTGGAGGGTTCAGCTTGCCCTTCCCTGTTGCAGGACAATGGGGAGTCTTTCACGTATACTGGTAGCGGTGGTCGAGATCTTTCCGGCAACAAGCGGACTGCAGAACAGTCCTGTGATCAGAAACTCACCAACACCAACAGGTTTGCAGAAACAAGATTTTCTTATTTTTTCACCAACTCACTTCTGCCGCATCCTCTAGCTGCTACCCAGGGAAAGGGGTTGGTTCTGTTTTAGGGTGTCATGTCCACGAAGATTCCCTCTAAGAATGTGGTAGAAAATATGGATGCTGAAAATCCACATCTTTCTATCTCTGCTAAAGACTTTGTGAGTCATTCAATGCATTAGAGCAAGCATGTCAAACTCGCGGCCCATGGGCCACATGCGGCCCATAACGAATATTTTTGTGGCCCAGCCAATATAATGGAATGTAAGAAACATTTTAATAAAAATTTCATAACTTAATTTTTATAATATCCTGTTATACATAATTATTAATAACGAACTACAACGTTCACTAATGACTGATCACTATAATCGTGTTGCATTCATTTCCCTTAAGTGTCTTACATGTAGACGCACCATTTCTCTCCACTAATACTAGCAGTGAATATTTTAGCAGCCAATTGCCACGTCATTAGCCTTGTACTGACTTGTTTGGTGTGCGCAACAGGAAATATTTCGCTTTGGGAGAACAAGAGAAATAGGTTTATTTGCATTACGCTTATTAATTTGTGCAGTTATTCAGTGTCTGGTAAGTTAATGTTCAAGAAAAAAATATTAATTTTTATGTTAACGATTACTCATTTATTTCAGTCCTTTGTATTCAGCATGTCTCTATTGAAATAAACCTACGTTTCTATGAAAGTTGAAGCTTTTGTTTTTTTTGTGGCCCACAGAAACTTAAAACTTATTTGGCCCGTGTTAGCCTTTGAGTTTGACATGCTTGCATTAGAGTGAATTTTTCCCTGTAGAGGCCAGATAATCTTTTGGCTTTTTGAACTGCATGGTCTCTGTTGCAGCCAATCAACTCTGCCAACATAGCACAAAAGCAGCTGCAGAACTTACATAAATAAACACGCATGGCTGTGGTCCAATAAAAGTTGATCTGAAAAGCCAATCAGTGGGCTGAAGTTCGCTGACCCCTCAATTGTAGGATAGGGAAAGGTATTTTGTTGTTGTTGTTGTTGTTACTCCTCATCCCAGAATATTTTTCCTTTTTTTTTTTTTTTTTTTTTGAGAGTGAAAGGGGGAAGAGAGAGAGAGACATTTGATGTGACAAAGTCACATCAATTGTTTGCCTCCTTTTTGCGAACGAGCCTGCAACTGAGGTATGTGTCCTGACCGGAATCAAACCTGGGATCCTTCAGTCTGCGGGCTGGTGCTCTATCCACTGAGCCAAACTGGCTAGGGCAGGAAAGTCTTTGTAAGCATAAAAAGTATCATAAAGCCTTGCCCTGGCCGGTTTGATTCAGGTCAGAGCACTTATCTGGGTTGTAGGCCCCATCCCCATTAAGGGGCGTGCAGGAGGCAGCTGATGGATGTTTCTCACATCGATGTTTTTTTCCTCTCTCTTTCCTTTCTCTCTTAAATCAATAAAAAAAAATCTAAAAAAAATGTATCATAAAGCCCAAAGGAAAAGATAGATTTGATGACCTAAATATTAGAAATTGCATTAGTAAATCCATAAGTAAAATGAAGAGGCAGATGACTCTTTGGGGGAAAATCTGCAACAAACATGACACATGATTGTTATGCAAAGAGCTGTTGCAAATCAACAAGAAAAACTAATTTAAAAAAAGGCCATGCAGATCATTCACAAAAGAAATGGAAATCTCTAATGACCATGAAAAATAGTTCAACTTTAGTAATCAAAGAAATACAAATTGAAGTGATGGTGAAATACTATTTATTTCCCCTGTGAAATGCCAAGGCATAGTACTGGTGTTCCCCTATTGGTAGAAATACAAATGGGCACCTTCTTTCTAGAAAGGTGTTGAAAATGATCTTATGACACCAATTCTACTTCTAAAGTGTGTGATGAGACATGGGGAGGGGAAAATCTTGTAAGTAGTAATATTTATCTTATCAATATGTAAAATAGCAAAGTATTAGTACCCGAATTCTTTTTTTTTAAAGGGAAGGGTTCGTTGTACATTTGTTTAGTGGAATATTTTAATTTCAGTAGCTGTTAAAAATCATGTTTTCAGAAAAGATTTAATATGAGGAACTGCCCGTAAGCTAACATTAAGTGATACTTGCTGCACACAAACTAAGAAACTTGCTTAAAAATTACTGTTTGCACCTAGAAAACAGTTACATAGTTGCAGCTCTTTTTTCTTTCACACCCAATAAAGAGGTTAGAGTGCTGAGCCTGACCTCTGGTTGGCTTGCCCTGGCCCCTGTGCCCTTGGGCGAGACAGACCTGCCTGGCCAGCCCTTGTTTGCTGCCTCCTCTTTTTCTTTTCTTTTTTAAAATAAATTTTATTGATTTTTCACAGAGAGGAAGGGAGAGGGAGAGAGAGTCAGAAACATCGATGAGAGAGAAACATCTATCAGCTGCCTGCTGCACATCTCCCACTGGGGATGTACCCACAACCAAGGTACATGCCCTTGACCGGAATCGAACCCAGGACCCTCCAGTCCGCAGGCCGACGCTCTATCCACTGAGCCAAACCGGTTAAGCCCTCCTCTTTTTCTTTTAAACATTTTTTTTTTAAAATATATTTTATTGATATTTTACAGAGAGGAAGGGAGAGGGATAGAGAGCTAGAAACATCGATGAGAGAGAAACATCGATCAGCTGCCTCCTGCACACCTACCGCTGGGGATGTGCCCGCAACCAATGTACGTGCCCTTGACCGGAATCGAACCCGGGACCCCCCAGTCCACAGGCCGACGCTCTATCCACTGAGCCAAACCGGTTTCGGCCCTCCTCTTTTTCTTGATGATGTTCTCCCCACATGCTGTGCTAGTAGCTCGTGGCTCCAGTAATGAAATACCACGAACTGGGTAGTTTAAAACAACAGAAATTTTCACATATTTCTGGAAGCCCAAAGTCAAAATCAAGGTGTTACAGGGCCATGCTCCCCCTGAATTTCTGTGGGAGGGTCCTTCTTGCCTCTTCAGCTGGTGGCTACCAGCAATCCTTGGTCTCTTAGCTTGTGGCGGCATCACTCCAACCCCTGCCTCTGTCTTTACACGGTGTCTTCTGTGTGTCTGTGTCTCAATTTCCTTTTCTTCTAGGGACACTAGTTATTGGATTTAGGGCTCCCCTCATCCATTCTGACCTTCTCTGAACTTGACTTTATCTGCAAGCACCCTTTTTCCAAAGAAGGTCACATTCATAGGTTCCATGGGTTAGGATGCTCTTTCTTTTTGGGGGATACAATCCATACTATAGCATGTGACCCCCCACTCCCTCTGCAGGGCACTGGCTCTCAACTGCAGTGCCCCCATCAACGAACGCAAAGGGGCCGAGGCCAAGGACTGGCGCTCAGGGAAGCCGGTCCGGGTGGTGCGCAACGTCAAAGGCCGCAAGCACAGCAAATATGCCCCCACCGAGGGCAACCGGTACGACGGCATCTACAAGGTGAGAAGTCCTCCCTGCCCCCACCGGCGCCACCTCCAGTCCCAGATGACACTGATATGGGCTCTCACTTCCCACAGGTTGTGAGGTACTGGCCTGAGAAGGGGAAATCCGGCTTCCTGGTATGGCGATATCTTCTGCGGAGGGACGACGATGAACCTGGCCCCTGGACGAAGAAAGGGAAGAACCGGATCAAGCAGCTGGGACTGACCATGCAGGTGTGTGCAGGCCGTGCTCACCTGGCCCCCAGTCCTGATTTCAGCATCATCTTGCTGGTCAGTCACTTGGGATCATGGCAGGAGACCTGGGCTGTGAGTGCTCAGCTAGCCAGAGCCTGCCTTCTTGGCATGGAAGCTCTCCGGGGTTTCTCTTTCATCCTAAACGATGTCTAGGACCTGAGCTGGCCACACCTTGCTGCTGTCTACCGCATTTCAGTTCCGCAGCCAGTGGAGATTGGGGATGGGCAGATTGTGTTCATAGTTTTAGAGTTGAGATCTAGACTTGTCTTACCTGTGTTAGTAGATGGGTTTATCTGGGAAAAAAAAACAAAAAAAAAACAAAAGCAAAATACAACACACACACACACACACAAAAAAAAAACACACCAACAGAACTGGTGGAATGTAGAGAAGTCGGTTCTAAAGATAAGGAAGATTGGTCCCTCCCGGCCACCGCTTGCCTCTTTACAGAAATGGAATCTTCTGTTTTCCAAGAATTCACGCTGTGCTGGAATAGGGCTTTTGGCACTATAATTGTGGTGTTTTCTGTTTATTATTGTGAGGTGCTCTAACAACTGATAACTGTTTTAGGACTATTTAAGGAGTCTTAATTGTCACTGAGAATCTGATAGCACCTACCCTCTGGGGGCGTCACAAGGAGTTTTCTTTTGAACATAACGTGTGTACCTGGGTAATTTCAGAAGCTGAGGAACTGGGGAGAAAAATAGCTGTGGGACGGGAACATCAGCTTCTGATAGGAGTAGGGTTTTTATTTATGATTTCAGTTTCCATTGCAACTTAGTGTTTCTTTTAAAAAAGGTTGGAAATTTCTTGATGAAATATTTCCAAATCAGACGTGACTCTAGGTGCCTTAGATCTAGGGTTATAACAAAGTAATGCTTGTGCGGACCTGGAGCCCAAGGGCCTTCGAAATGAGGTTGGATGGCAGTAAGATCCCCTGGGGCAGTTTTTAGCAAAAAAAAGTTTTCTCAGGGTGCAACCACAGCAGAGCTGGAAATATATTTACCACCCGACCTCTATGGGAAAGTTTGCCTACCCCTTAAAGGAAATAATAAAGATAATAAAATTATCATGTTGGCTGGATCTGATCCTAAGCATTTTACCTGCACGGTCTCATTTAATGCGTCACTCTCACTCTGCCAGGGCAGGTTAGTCCTGCATTCTTTGTAAGTGCGGTGATGAGATTGCTGCTCCAGGCTCCTGAGTGGAGGCCTCAGATCTGAGGCTGTAAAAGTAGAAGGAGTTAAGGCTTTTAAGGCTGGTATGGGGCCGGGGGAGGGAGTGACATTGAGGTGAGGGGAGATGGGAGATGACAGGAAGTGCGGAGCCAGTGTGGCAGTTGTCAAAGTGGGGCAGTCGCCAGTCCCCAATCCCATAGGGAGTCTGGATCACCCAGGAGTCCCACCGCTCCAGCCTGTTCTCCAGCCGGTGCCTTTGCCCTTTTGCAGTATCCAGAAGGCTACCTTGAGGCCCTGGCCAAGAAGGAGAAGGAGAAAGAGAACAGAAAGAGGCCGACTGAAGAGGTAGAGGAGAAGGAGGAAGAGGAGGAAGAGGAGGAGGATTTCACGTCCCCCAGGAAGGGCAAACGGAGGAGTAAGTCAGAAGGTAGGTCTCTCTCCATGGGCAGCCTGTCCATGTGCTCTGGGCTCGCCCGCCCTTACCACTCTGCTCTGTCTCAGGTACCTGCTCCCCGAGAGTTACACCCAAGAAAACCAAGGTGGAGCCTTACAGCCTCACAGCCCAGCAGAAAGGCCTCATCAAGCAGGACCAGAGCAACACTAAGTTGTGGACCGAGATCCTCAAGTCACTCAAGGATGGGCCGGTGAGCACCCGTATGGCCTGAGCGGCCTTCCTGAACCCTTAGCTTGCACCCCCACCCCCTTTCTCCACCATTTTTTTTTTATTATAACAAAATAGAAATAACATAAAGTGCATCATCTTAACCATTTTTCAGTGTACAGCTCAGTGGCATTAAAAGATATTCACATCATCATGCATTCACCCCATCATCTCTAGAAATTTCTCATCTTTCCAAACTGAAACTCAGTCCCTGTTATACACTGACTGCCCATGACCTCCCCCAGCCTGTGGCATCCACCATCTACCTCCTGTCTGAATGACTCTTCCAGGGACCTCCTGAAAGTGGAATCACAGTATTTGTTCTTTTGTGCCTGGCTTATTTCACTAAGCATAATGTCCTCAGGTTCATCCACATTGTAGCAGGTGTCAGAATGGCCTTTTTAAGGCTGAATCATACTCCATTGTCTGGAAAAACTACGTTCTCTTTATCCGTCGTTTGTCAGTGGACAGTTGGGTTGTTTCCATTTTTTGGCCAGCGTGAATCGTGCTGCTATGTACATGGGTGTGCAACCATCTCTGTGAGTCCTGGCTTCCAATTCTCTTGGATATGTATAGCTGTTCCTCAATTTACCATGGGGCTTTGTCCCAATAAATATATCGTAAATCACATGCATTTGATGCATCTAACCTACTGAATATCACAGTTTAGCTCAGCCCACTGTGAATGTGCTCAGGCACGTACATTAACCTCCACTTGGGCAACAGCCTCTCTCTGCCACTGCTCAGTGCCACAGGTCAGTATCAGACTGCATATCACTAGCCCAGGACAGGATAAAAATTCAAAATTGAAATAATGGTTTTTACTAAATGGGTATCACTTACACACTATTGTAAAGTTGAAAAATTGTAAGTTGAACCATCGTAAGTTGGGGGCTGTCTGTACCCAGAAGTGGGATTGCTGGGTCATATGGCAGTTCTAGTTTTAAAATTTTTTGAGGAAACTCTATACTGTTTTCCACAGTGGCTATATCAGTCTGCATTTTTACCAACAATGCACAAGGTTTCCCTTTTCTCCAAATTCTCACCAACCCTTGTTGTTTGTTGATATATTGATGATAGACATTCTCCCAGGTGTGAAATGATTAATTTGCATTTCAGGTGATTAGTGATGTTGAGTATTTTTTCCACATGTCTATTGGCCTTCTGTAGTCCTCTTTAGAGGAATGTCTACTTAGGTTCTCTGTCCATTTTTAAACCAGATTATTTGTCTTTTGGTGTTAAATTGTCCGAGTTCTTTTATGTATATATTTTGGATATTAATCCCTTATGTTTCATTAGTGACTATCTTCTCACATTCAGTAGGTGATCTTTTTGTTTTGATGATGATTTCCTTTGTTATGCAAAAACCTTTTAAAAATGTATTTTTATTGACTTCAGAAAGGAAGGGAGAGGGAGATAGAAACATCAATGATGAGAGGGAATCACTTATCAGCTGCCTCCTGTACGCCCCCTACTGGGGATTGAGCCTGCAACCCAGGCATATGCCCTGACCAGGAATTGAACCTGTGACGTTCCTGGGTTGACGTTCAACCACTGAGCCACACCCGGCTGGGCGAAAACCTTTTTTAGTTTAATGTAGTCTCATCCTCAGGTTCCTCAGTTTAATTCTATTTGCAGTTTCTTTTGCTATGGAAGGGAACGTATACACTGATCCTGGGGTTCAGATGTGGTATTTTAGGGGCCATGATTTAGCCGGGCAGATGTCCTTCAGGTCACCTTCTCTACAGAGTGTTCTCTGACCACCTGCACTTTGGGTTGGCCCCTCCCAGGCTCCCTGCTATCTTTCCTAGCACTGTTGTGACATTTCTGTCTTTCCCTGGTTTATCTTTGCCCCATCCCCACCCCCCACAGGGCTCCAAGCTCCATGAAGGCTGGGCCCTGTGCCCGGGCAGCACATCGAAGGCACTCAGCCTTATTTACAGAGTGAGCTGGATTCATCCCCTCAGATTAAGGCTGCTCTTGACCCCGACCCTGGGTGTCCTGCTTGGCACTATGGAGACCCTGGCAGGCTGTGCCCATCTCCAGGTCCTGGGCAGGGCCTGCACCTGTTGGGCCTCTGCTTTCTCATCCTATGGGGATCACAACCACTCCTGTCTCCTGGGGTAGGGGTAGGAGGAGGATTAAATTAGGGAACCAGGGCCAGGCTCTAGTAGGGAACCCCGTTTTCTGAGGATTCCATCAACATGGTTGTTCATTTCGGTGTAAGGTTCTGCTGGTCTCATGCATCCTCTTTTCTGGTTTCAGAAATTCCTGAATAAAGTAGAAGAAACATTCCAGTGTATTTGCTGCCAGGAACTGGTATTCCGCCCGATCACCACCGGGTGCCAACACAACGTGTGCAAGGTGAGAGGCGTGGGCATGCGAGCTGGGCTGCCACACACCCAGCACGTAGAATGGGCTTGTTGGCTTGGCTTCTGCACACTCTTGGCTCCCTTTGCAGGGCCTCGGTGTCTGTTTTCCAAATAGCCTTGGTTATAGTTGCCTCCTGGCCTTCATCAAGGGATCCCATCGCCCCACTTTCCCACTTCCCACCCTCCTGTGCTTCCCTGGTGCTGTGGAATCAAATGCCAAATCCTTGCCCTTGCCCCAGTCACTGAGCCCACCTGGGCCGCCTGGCACTCCAGTGTCACCTCGCCCCATGATTCCCTCTGCTGTGTGTTGGCTGGTTCTCTCCTCCCTTTGGAACACTCTCCCCAAGCCTCTCATGTACCTGGGGTCCAGGGTGGGAGAGCATAGTCGGCAGTCCTGGCCTGAGGTCTTGTCATAATAAATGTCTGTAAGGCAGGCAGTAGAGTCCAGCTGGTGTGCTCAGTGGTTGAGCGTCGACCTGTGTATCAAGAGGTCCTGTTTAATTCCTGGTCAGGGCGCATGGCTGGGTTTCAGGCTCAATCCCAGTAGTGGGTGTGCAGGAGGCAGCTGATCCACGTTGAGGCATTGATGTTTCTATCTCTCCCTTCCTCTCTCTCTAAAATCAGTAAAAACATATTTTTAAAAAGAGTAGGCTGTAGAGGCATGAGGTGCTTGTCTCCTAGAGAAGCCAGGAGGAAGGCTTCCTAGAGAAGGGGGCTTTAGCTTGTTACCTGAAGAGGGCCTCCGGGAAGCATTCCAGACAGGATGGCATGTGCAGAAGTTTGGACAGGCAGGCGTGCCTGAACAGCTGGAGCCTGGAGGGGGATGTAGGGCTGGGAGGTGGGCCATAGGCTCTGCCTGGTGGTCAGTTTCAGGAGAGAAACAATATGATTGAAAGAGAGATGGGGAGCTGACATTATATTAGACCAGGGTCTCCCCTCCCCCTTGCACTGTGGACATTGGGACCAGAACATTCTCTTGAGGAGGCATTTTGGGCACTGGAGGGGAGGGGAGGTTGAACAGCTTCCCTGACCCCCATCCACTTGCTTCTCCAGTCATGACAACCACAGATATCCCCAGACATGGCCCAGTGTCCCCTGGGGGCAGAATTGTCCAGGTGGGAAGCACTGGCCTGTGTAACTGGTTTCTTTGCAGTGTTTTTTAGCCAAAGTCTGTCAATAGGAACTTATGGGCAGTGTAGGCAGATGGTGTTAGAAGTGACTGTCCCCAACTCTTGGTCACCCTTGGTCTCTGAGCTTCTGGCTCTTTTGTTCTCCGATCTGGCCCCCTTCCTTGCCTTGAGGCTGTCTCAGTCCCTTAGCTGTCACCCTCGGGGAGGGGCTCAGAGAACATGAAGCCGTGTGGTTGTTTGGCCGTCAGAGCCAGGCCTCCCTCCACTCCTCTGCTCTTGGGCTCTGCCACCATGTTTCATGGGCTGATGGTGTTCCTTCAACTCTGTGACTTGGAGAAGCGGCTTGGGATTGGGGGTGAGATAAGGGCTTTGGAGGCAGCAGCCAGGGTCTGACCCTCCACCCAGCTCTGCCCCTCCCATCCTTGGAAAGCCACCCAACGCTCCAAGCCTTAGTTGCCCCTCAGTGAAAAGGGGAGTAGCAATGCCTTTCTGGCCTGCTTCTAGCTGTAGGTGACACATGCTAAAGTGCTTTAGGCAAGCAGGCAGAGTGGGCCATGTGATGCAGAGGGAGCTTACAAAACGTCAGTCCTGTATAGCACTGCAGAAAGGGACTGAATTGATGGGGTTTCAGAGACCAAGCGTCTCAAGGGTCAGTCATATGTGTCATTAAAGTGCCAAGGCTGCCTTGGCCATTGTGGCTCGGTTGAGTGTCATCCCATGCACCAACCAAAAGGTCACCAGTTCGATTCTTGGTCAGGGCACATGCCTGGATTGTGGGCTGGATCCTTAGTGGGATCGTGGAGGAGGCAGCAGATTGATGTTTCTCTCTCACATTAATGTTTCTCTCCCTCTCCTTTCCTCTCTCTCCAAAAACAACAAAGTGCTGAGGTTGTGAAGGAAGAGGGTACCGACATTTATGTGTCTGCCCCAGCTGTCCATGCAACTGTAATTACATCTCTAGAACATCAGCATGTGAGGGTTATAGGAAAATGATCCTCCACCTTGATGTCCCAGCACCTATTTTTTATTTTATTTTATTAAATCATTGTATTATAGTAAAATACACATAAAATAAAATTTACCATCCTAACCATTTTTTTAAAAATCCTCACCCGAGGCTATTTTCCCATTTATTTTAGAGATAGTGGAAGGAGAGGAAAAGACAGAGAGAAATATCGATGTGAAGGAACACATCGATTGGTTGCCTCCAGCATGCACCCCAACCAGGGCCCGGGCTGGGGAGGAGCCTGCAACCAAGGTACATGCCCTTGATCGGAATCGAACCCGGATCCTTCAGTCCACAGGCTAACGCTCTATCTGAGCCAAACCAGCTAGGGTATCCTAACCATTTTAAGTGTATAGTCCAGTAGTATTAAGTACATTCATATTGTTGTGGAACCATCTCCACCATCCATCTCTAGAACTTTTCCATCTTTACAAACTGAAACTCTGTCCCTATTAAACACTAACTCTCCATCCTCCTACACCAGCACCTGGGTTCCCACCATCTACTTTTTTTTTTTTTTTTGTAATCTTTATTGTTGAAAGTATTACATAGGTTCCCCTTTTTCCCCCATTGACCCCCTCCAGCCCGCCCTTGCTTCCCACCCCAAGTCTTTACCACCTTATTGTCTGTGGCCATGAGCCATGCTTATATGCATACAAGGTCTTTGGTTGATTACCTCCCCTCCCACTCACCCACCCTCCCCCGCCTTCCCTCTGAGTTTCTGCACTCTGTTCCATGTCTTTGGATCCACTCTGTTCATCAGTTTATTTTTTGATTAGATTCCACGTATGAGTGCGATCATATGAAACTTGTCTTTCTCTGACTGGCTTATTTCACTTAGCATGATACTCTCCAGGTCCCTCCTGGCTGTCTCAAAGGGTAAGAGATTCTTCTTTTTTTACTGCTGCATAGTATGCCATGGTGTAAATGTACCACAGCTTTTTTATCCACTCATCTACTGACCACCATCTTTCTCTCTCTGTGGATCTGACTCTTCTAGGGACCTCCTATGACTGAACCTCCTGCAATGTTTGTCCTTTTGTGTCTGGCTTCTCTCACTGAGCATAATGTCATCAAGATTTATTTATACTGTAGTGAGTGTCAGAATTTCCTTTTTAAGGCCAAATTCTAGTCCTTTGTCTGGATGGATCACACTCTCTGTATCATTCATCTGTTGATGGACACTTGAGTTGTTCCCACCTTTTGGGTGCTATGAATCATGCAGTGATCCAGAACCTGATTTTTGAACATAGACCCAAATCTTAGTTGTTTTGAGCAGAAAGAGTTACCTTTTGTCCCCAGAATCAAGGCTATAAACTTTTTATTGAAAAAGGAATTTAGGAATTGAAAGAATGTCAAACAAAAGCCTCAGCATGCATTCGTGGTGGAACGTGCCATGGCGTCAGCAGGCTTTCCATCGTGTTCACATTTACCCAGTTGCCTGATGTCATCTTTCAGGTGTGCACACCTATGCAGGTGTCTGCATACATGTGTGCATTGTCTCTGCCCAGGTGGGTGGTGTCTTCCCTGTTTCTCTGATTGGGAAGTTGGCTCTCCAGGGCCTGTCCGAGTCATAACTGTCTCCACCTGGCTTAGTTTGAGCCCAGAAGTTTGACTCAGTGCCAGATTTCCTTCCTTTCTTCCTTTATTCTCATTGATGCATATTTATCATCTATGTGTTTTGACCTATGCTTGGTGCTGGGAAAGTCAATAAGATACAGCTCCATATCACAGGGAGCATCTGGCCTGTTAGAGACAAACGTTAGTAAATAACACGATGCCAGAAGGTAGAAAAGGTGCTGTTTTAAGGCAGATTGGGGAGATGATTGGACTGGCTGTGGTGGGGCTGCTTACGATGATGCTCAAGGGCTGTCAGAGAAGGGTCCTCTGAGGAGGTGCCTTGAGCCAAGGCATGAGTGACGGGAGAGCCGGAGGACAGACCTGCTAGGTTGTGTAATCTGTAAGTGCCAAGGCCTGGGGGCCAGGATAAATTTAAGAGTCTTTGAGGGCTCTTGGGAGGTCAGGTTGGCAATGGGAGGTGAGTGGTAGAAAGTGAGACTGAGGACTAGGAGGGGGCCTCCGGACCCCATGAGAAGTCAGTAATTGCTCTGAACTCTGTCAGGGGGGACAGTGGGTGGCCAGGAGTGGCTCCGCTGACATGGACGGAATGTCTCACTTTCCTGCTCTCTCTTATAGAATTGCCTGGATAGATCCTTCAGAGCCCAGGTGTTCAGCTGCCCCGCCTGCCGCTGCGAACTGGGCCGAAACTACTCCATGAAGGTGAACCAGCCGCTGCAGGCAATCCTCACCCAGCTCTTCCCCGGTTATGGCAATGGACGGTGATCCACAAGCACTTCTCGCCGGGCGTTTTTAAAAAACGCATCAGAGGCGTCCTCGGCCCCTCTTGTTTTTAGTGGGCTTAACTTAAGTATGTAGTTTTTCCTCTACTTCCTAAAAAGCCTTGTCTTCCTGGTTTTGTTTTTTTAATCTATAAATTTATAGGAATTTGTATTATGGCTCAAAGAAAGAAAGAAGGAAAGTTAGACTGCTCAGTGTTTTATCTTGTTTTTTTTTAAAAAAGTATAAAGCCTGCAGTGTATGAGCAAAAACACAAATGTTTTTTCTGAAGATGAAATTAGAAATTACTTGGCCTGAAGGCCGCTATGTTGCCAACATCAAGTTCTCAGAGGCTCCTGCAGGAAGGCATTGACTGCCTAGAACAATCTTTTCCAGGTGTATGGGCTTGGCCCCAAAACTGAAAGCGAGCACACCTCCTGACAGCATTTCATCGCCAGAACTCAGCAGGGTGGTACTTGGTGGTGGCTCTGGGTGTGGCATGGCCCAGGAGTCATCCATCAGGACCTGTTGAAAGGGAAAAAGGAAAAGATCCCATTCAGCCCAGTTTAAACTCTGGCCTCAAAGCCATCCGCCACCAGCCGGCTTCCGTGGTTAAGACCCACAAGCAGAGACCTGTGTCCCTTGAGCAGAGTTGAGGCCACACAGAAGCTACCTCCGCTGGACTCTCCTGTATGTGGAGCTGGGTGTGCAGCCAAATGCTGTCCAATCTGGAACGCCGCAGAAGTAGATGCACTAAGCCATGTTCAAGTGCCTTTGGTTCTTTCTTTCTAAACACGGGGCTCTTTTTTTAGCACTGAATTATTGAAAATGCCAACCAGATTCTCAGATTGGCCAACCAGTTCTTTCCAAATCTGGGTGAGTGTTTGGGGATAGGTTGAGTTTTGTTCTTCCTTTACATTGAATTTTCAACTCACCAATTGAGAATTACAAGAGGGAATTTGTTTTTAAAATAAATGCTTTTTCTAAATGAAATTTTTTGTAGTTACTGTATATGTACCAAGAAATCTATAACTTAGGGATTTATTTTTTATTTTTTTATTTCTTGGAATTATTTGTTAATTTTTCTACAAACTTTACCAAAGTTTGCAGCTCATACCTCAACAGAACAGGGATATTTTAAATCACATAACTACAGACAAACTGGAACAATATTGTTTGAAAGTTTTTTTTCTCTCTTTATTAGGTTGTTAATGTATTAGGAAGAAATGACAAAATCCTGTGTAGGCATTTTCTAAAAAGTTCAATATTCTTTGTCCAGATTTTAGATTTTCAGAATAAATGTCTTTTACAGATGCATTTGGTTGTCTTTTCCTGTTTGCAAATTGCTTTGTCGCCCACCGGGTACTTCTGTTCCTATTGTTTTATTTTCACAAAAACCCCAGGAGACAGACTAGGCAGGGTAGCATCGTCCTCACTTGGCAGATGAGAAAACGGAGACCCAGGATATCAAAGTGATGGGCAGTGGTTCTAACTCCTGCTCAGGAGGGGTTTGGCTTTGACCTTTATGGGGTCAGCAAACTACAGCTTGGAATGGGGGTGGTTACTTATTCTCACAAATGTGCTTCTGTCTCCATTTACATTTGAGGAACCTAGGCTGCAGTGGTCTCTGGGAGTCTGCAGGCCTGGGGAAATTTGGGTATACCGGGTGTGTGGGGACTGATGACCTGAAATGCTAATTCCAACAATTCAGGACAAGGATGAGGGAAGGTACTAGTGCTGAATTCTGAAGAGGCTTTTATTTACATTGACTTATTACCTGGCGCCTTTTATTGACAGCCAGCTAACGACATGGGCAGATTTAATAAGAAAGTACTGCCTCTTTGGTCCTTAAAAATGTGTCATGAGTGTCCCTGAAAACATACTAAGTGCAAGAAGGCAGTCACAGTGATCATATATGATTTCACATGAAATCTCCAATATAGGAATCCATAGAGACAGATTAGTGTGTCCCTGGGTGGGCCTGATACGGGACAGAACACACTGAGGTGGGTTCATTGTCAAGACTGGAATTTTGGGGTGATTCTCTCATTTTCAAAGTTAACAAATATAATAAAAAGTATATTTGTGGAACCACTACGCAGAAATAATCGCAATATTGGGTATATTTCTTTCCTGGTAGATTTATAAAAATTTAAAAAATGGCTTTATTGAAATATAGTTCATGCTGCCATAAAGTTCACCTATTTAAAGTGTACAGTTCATTGGATTTTTAGCATGTTCACGACCTTGTGTGACCATCACCATTTTCTAGTTCCAGAAGGTTCCCATCACCCCAAAAGCAACCTCACACAATCCTCCAGCCCCACAACCACAAATCCACTCTCTGGATTTGTCTGTTCTGAACACTTCATATGAATGGAATCATGAAATACTTTTGTGGTCTCATGTTTCCAAGGTTCATCCATATAGCGAGGGTCAGTGCTTCATTTCTTTTCGTGGCTGATATTCCACTGTGCGGGTGGGCCACATATTTCAATCCGATTGACTTTTTAATGTAAAATTTCCTTCTTTTCCTTCATCCCAGATTACAAAATTCATACACAATCCCTTTAGAACAACTTGGAAACTGACTACATGAAGAAAAAGTCAAAGTACATAATCCTGCCACCCAGCGGGTTACAATTTTCAGGCTTTGTACATGTATGTGTGTTAGTATTGTAATATTCAACCGCAGAACAACCCTCTGATACAGTTTTGATGCGGCTGCTTTGCAGGTGAGGCATATGTATATTTATATATTTGTTTTATATGTAAATTTAAAGAACAAAATTAGAACAGTGCCATATATTCTGCCCAGTTTTCTTTCTTTTTTTTTGTAATATATTTTTATTGCTTTAAGAGAGGAAGGGAAAGGGAGAGATAGAAACATCAATGATGAATCATTTATCAGCTGCCTCCTGCACGCCCCCTGCTGGGAATGGAGCCCGCAACCCGGGCACGTGCCCTTGACCGGAATTGAACTCTACAGTCAGCAGACAGTGCTCTATCCACTGAGCCAAACTAGCTAGGGTCCCAGTTTTCTATTGATTTCAGTTCATTTATCAAGTAACCACTTTGTCTAACACCTTAGTAAATAAGCATGTGTGCCATGGTCTGGTGTTTGCATATTTGCATATTTGTATCTGTGCTCATAAATGTGAAACATGCCACGTGTCTAGTGACATATGCTTGAAGGTTTGGAATGCTAGAATTCCTCCCCCAAATCTTTGTTTTTTAAACATAGGAGGACGTATCTTTCCATCCACCTCTATTTTTTATGCGTCAGACACCTGGAAGCAGGAGTGGAGCCTGTAAAGTTGGAGACATTTCTCGGCTCCACACATTATCCATTGGGGAAGGTGAAGACCAGGTATGTAAAAAAAGATCAGGCTTCAAGCTCTTTGAAGGCCAGTACCAGTGCACCTCCTGGCCTTGGTTAGGGGAGAGATCAATCGAGATTTGCACCTGTCTGCAAAGATGTGAAAAAAAAAAAAAACCAGGGCAATTAGGTGTTTTCCTGAAACTAATTTGTCCATTTGAAATTCTGGGAGTGTGTCCTTCCTACTGTGCATATGACACTTAAAAAAAAATGAGCCCTGTCTGGTGTGTCTCAGGCATCCTGTGCACCAAAAGGTTGCTGGTTCGATTCCTGGTCAGGGCACATGCCCAGGTTGTGGGCTTGATCCCGGTAGGGGGCATGCTAAAGGGAGCCAGCCAATCGATGTTTCGCTCACATCTATGTTTCTCCCTCTCCCTCTCTCTAAAAATCAATAAAAAATATTTAAAAAGTGATAGTGATTATACTTTTCACTAACGTTTTATCATGAAAACTTTCAGACAGAAAAGTTGAAAGGATTGTAGCGAATCTTCAAATATAGATCTACAGTTGTTAATGTTAAATTTTTAACATAATAGATGGCATTAATAAAATGTCTCCCTAAGCAAAAGAAGAAAGTTGACAACCTATTTAGGTACTCCAATTAAATTGAAATTTCAGAGTCTGAAATCCAAACACCTGTAAATTCACTGTCTTATAAACTTGGAAGTAGGAAAAAAGGCTGGTTGAGTGTGTGTGTGTGTGTGTGTGTAAAATTGCTTCATTATTGCACTTGTGACACTGTTACCATTATCAAATTCCATTTTTGTCTTTCCCACTGGTTAGGGAGTTCCTTGGGGGCAGTTATTTTTTCCTATTTTTTAAGTTAAATTTTAACAACATGAGGAATATATATGAATATGATCCTAGGAGTATTAAAAACACCCCAGACAGCAGGGTGGTGGTTGCCAGAGGGTGGGAGGTGGGGGGAAAGGGGACCTAATATGAGGTGACAGGAGGAGATTTGACTTTGGGTGGTGGGCACATAGTCCTATATACAGATTTTGTAAATTAGTAATCCACACATGTAACCTATATGTTCATGTTGAGTAATGTCACCCCAATAAAACTTAAAATAATAACACCAACTATTCCCCGCCCCCCCCCCCCCCTTTTTAACCCAACATGGACCTCTCTTTCCAAAGATTGAGTTCTTTCAGTTTGGGATGGCCTTTTTCTGCGTGTTGACATAGGTATGTGCTGGTAGAAGCCTGACTGGTTTCTGTGCGTTTGTTTTCATATGTTGGATATAGAATCCTGGATCCCTCTGCAGCTGCTCTGCAACATCTGCAGGGGATCATTCCAAGACAGTACATGTAGATCTATCTCTTTTCATTGCTATACAGTTAATATTCCACAGTACACTCTACCACAAGTTACTTATCCCACAGGGATGGATATTTAGAACAAAACATGGTAAACAATTGTATAATTACTTTCTCAGGGTACATGATCTCCCGGAATATAGTGTAGGTGCTTACAAGAAAACGTCCGATGGTCCGGTTTATACAGCTCCCTGTGAAATAAGGTTGTGCTCACACCCCTTTCTGGTATGCAATTAATAATGATGTCAATAGCAAACCTTAATTGTTCACTATGCAAAACCACATTTTCAAACCTTTTACGTGGCTCCTCCCACATTCGGAGGAGAGGGCCAGACAGTGGTGTGTGTGTGTGACCATCATATCCACTTCACTGGGGGAAAATAGGCACAGCGAAGAGGTGAGGCCCAGCAAAGAGGCCACCCTTGGTGAGGCGTGAACCCCAGTTGAGCTTTGCACCTTAGGTCAGGTAACACCAAACTCCCCCCTTCTCCTAAGTTTTAGGGGGGAGAGAGGGGAGGCACTTAACTTTATCCGGAAGGCCTTGCCTCCTTTGCAAAGGTTGATTGTGATGGAAATGAACTTGGTTATGTTTTGGGGGACGTTTGCTGCTTGACTTCTATTTCTACAGTTATCAGTTCCCCAACTTTGCAAAACGGAATGCGTTGGGGCTATACTTCCTAGCTCAGGACTTTTTGAATTGGGGAACTGTGCGCCCAAATTACAGCTACGGCTACGGGTCTCGAACCCCATCGCCACGCCTCCCTGACCCGGTGCTGATGTTGTGCAGGGTCTCACGTACTCAGCTGCTGCCTGATAACTAAGGCGGGGCCAGAACCGTGATTGGCATCCGCTTCAGCCAGCCCGCGCCTCAGGCTGACCCCGCAAGCCAATACCCGCTTGTTCCCCTCGATCCCGAGGCGTCCTTGTCAATCCGAGGCCTAGACGCCGTCTAGTTGGTTGCGACCGCCTTTGCTGGCGTATGCCGCCTCCAATGAAAATGAAGCCGGTCAGCGGGCACGTGGGTAGGCTCCGGCGTGTCCCCGCCTGCCGGCCAATAGGGAGGCGAATCCGAGGCCTGCGCCCGCCCAGTCGAGGCTCGCCGGAGGCGGCTGGTGCTGTGTTGATCGGCCCGGCGGAGGGGAGGGGCGGAGCTGTCAGCAGCAGCCAATGGGAGCGCGGGCGTGGGCTCGGGGGCCAATAGAATCCGGGGCGGGGCTGGCGCGCGTCCTCATAAGCCCCGCCCGGAGCGCTCGCGGAGGGCTCGGCCGCCAGCGACCGAGCGGGGCCCGGCCCGAGCGGGACCTGGGGGTGCGACGCCGAGGGCGGGGGAGCGCGCGCCTCTGCTCCGGATCGGGCCGCGCGCGTCGCCTCAGGTGAGCCCGCGGGAGGCGGCCGCCGCATCCGAGCGCGGGCCTTGCCACCGCCGAACCCGCACCACGCCGGGGGCTGTGGGCGGGCGAGCGCCCGGGACTCGAGGCCCAGGCCTCGGGTGAGGCCTGCTCTGGCCGCGGTCGCCGCGCTTTGTCCCGGCCTGTGAGGAGGTTGGGGGCGTTAACCGCCCAGCCCGGAGCGCCCGCTGGGCTTCGGGCGGGGGCGGTGCGGCTGGACAATAGCGGGGCCAGGGACGGGAGGCTGGGGCGCCCTGCCTGGGCTAGGGGCTCGCGGGGGTTGGGCCCGGGCGTCCCCGCCGGCCCCGCACAAAAGATGACAGCGTGGGTGGCCCATCCAGGCCGGCCCTGTTCAGCTGGGCCCTTCTATTATTCACAACAATCCTGATAGTTAAAAAAAATAATAATTATAATAAAGAGAGCCCAGGCCCTGGGTGGAACCCCCTGCATTTCCGGCCCTTTGGGCACTAGTGGGGTTAACGGGGCGCTTCCCAGGGACTCTCCCTGAAATATCCATCACTACATCCCACTCCTCTCCCAGAGTCAACCCGCAGTGCCATCGCGGCTTCCAAACTTGCCTTTCATCTCCGTTAGCCCCCCTAAAATAAGCATGCAATCTGGATTTTTCATTTTTAAAAATGTATCCACTTGCTATGCACATCACAGATTATAGACGCGTCCCACAGTCCCTCCCCCTCTCAGCTCCATCACTATCTCGAAGTCCCCCTTCTCTGTAGCAATAAATTGTGGAGTGGCTTCCGCAACCACCTCCTGTGGCTGTCCTCGCCACCCTTGAGGGAGCTGGGGATGGATTCATTCTGAATGACACCTGACCTGGGATGTGTAAGGGCCCAGGTCTGCACCCCATGGATGCTATGGGCACCAGGGGAATTGGGTGCACATACACCTGGGCAAAGTGAAAGGTTTTACAGGGCTTCCCCCGCCCGTCCCCCTTCCTCCCCGCCCCCCCCCCCCCCCCCCCCCCGGCGCGGGGGAGGCATGGACTGTGCTTCAGTGTGTCCCATCTGTTCTCCCCACATCCTTTTGTTTTAATAATTCAGGTGCACCTAGGGAACTGTTTCCCGAGTTCTGTTCAGTGGAGTGCAAGATCCTGTTATATGTAAAAATGTGTCCTTTTCCATGTGTTTTTGTCAATGCATTTATTCAGCAAGCTCCTTTGGGTCCCACTGTCTTAAGGTCTGAGATGCCTGTCCCACCCCTTTGCTTCAACAGCCAGTTATCTGGCTGCTCCCAGGTTGGAGAAAACCCCTAACACGGGCTCATTAGATGACTCCTATGGGCTTTTCTTGCCCCCATGGTGCAAGAACTAATGACTCCCCCTAATTCTCAAAAAATAGCTTCCTTATGAGGCATGGGAGGGTTTGTCAATTCACTGGTCAGCCTTTTCTTGCCTCCCTTGCAAAAGCAGTGGGTAGCCTCTCTTGTCTTTGCAGTTTGTTTTTTGGAAACTGAAGGACAGAGTGTAAAAGTCGAGAAGTCAACTTGTGATTATCTAAGTCCAGGGTTTTTGAAACTCACTGGTCCTCTTTCTGTGCTTCTGATTGGATGCTTGGCAGATTTTGCTGCTTCTGGTGCATGGGACACTGTGATGGTTAAACCACCCTCCCCTGGTGGAGGTCACTTTGGAGGGTGGGGGGCAAGAGAATGGTTTCGGTGTGATTACACAAATGTTCCCAGGTGTTGCATGGGGTGTACAAGTGGTTACTGTGTCAGGTGCCTCGTGTGCATGTGTGTAGTTGTTGAGGCTTGAAATGTATATAGATCTTACTTAGTAACAATCGACTTTCTTGCGTTTTCCAACCCTTGCCTCTTTGAAGAGTGGACTTCTAAGGAGCTGTTAAATAATATTAGAGCTTAAATAATGTTCAGGATCCCACTCCGCCTTTGTTCTACTTTTCTTTTTTTTAGAAAAGACCCTCCCTCTGTCCTACTGCCTTCCTGAGGAGCTCCCCGGGGCAGTCAGGGGCCCTCTGTGGTGTCTGTGTCTATCCTCCCTCTGCCCCCCAATACGTAATCCCGCATCTCTCTGTCTCCTCTGCTGGTTTCTTGTGCTCCACCCCTTTCCCCTGGCTGACTCATCTGAGCCTCTGCCCTGGAGAGCCCATCTGTTCCTTGGTTCCATCTGACACCTGTGAGGATGGGCATTGGAGATGTGTGAGTGCTGAGGCAGGTTTTGGGGAGCCCCTGATTTTAAAGGGGCTTCAGATTTAGTGAGGGAAAGAGAAACGGGGTGTTCCCACCTATGATGGTGCTGTGGAGCCCACTGCCCTCAGGGCTGGCTCATGGAGCAGGCAGGATGAGGTGATGGGTGCTGAGGAATGGAGGAGAGGATCAAGGCATGGGCAAATGAGCATTTCCAATTGGCTTGCTTCCTGGGATCTGTATTCAGAGCTTCGGTGTGGGGTTCAGAGCTGTGTGACCTTAGACTAGTCACTTGCTCAAGAACAAAATGGGGTGGTCACTAAACCTCCCCAAGTGTGGTTAGGGTGTGGAGAGCAAACGAGCTGTGGGCAGATGGCAGGACTGTGACGGCTCCATACACCTGCTGGGCCACTATCACACCTCACTGGGGTTCCAGACTCTGCCCCTCTGCGGCCACAGCTCTTACCTGTCCTGCCACTGGGTACCTCTGCTTCCAGCTGAGAATGCAAGACCGAAGAGGACAGGGCCTAAACCTGGACTCCATTCTGACTTGCTGTTCTTGGCAGTGTCCTTGTCTTCCTGTTCTCTTCATTCCCCTAATGAGTCTGAGGACCTGCGTTCAAATCCCTTTTTTGGGGCAGGTCAATTCACATATCTGGGCTTCGCTGTCCTCATTTGTAAAATGGGTATAATGAGAACCCAGCTCCAGTAATTGTGAGGATGAAAGGGGATGAAAGGCTCTAAAGTGCTTTGCATGGCGCCAGGGAGCTGTGAACCCTGAGCTGATTTATTATCACTGGGGTGCTGTCTGATTCTGCCCAGGTCTCCCCATTTGCCCTGTCCACACTTGGGCTGGATTGTTCTCTGGGAGGGCTTTAATGGGCACTGTGGGGTGTTGAGGAGCATCCCTGGCCCCAACCCACTTCATGTCAACAGCACTCCCCCCACTATCAATTGTGGCAACTGCATTTCCCAGACATTGCCCAGTGTCCCATGGGGGGTACAGTCACCCACAGGTGAGACTCTTTCACTTAACAGCAGCCTAATATTTGGCCATATCCCCCATATATCTCTCATTCTAGTTCCCTTTGCCCCCTTCCTCCCTTCCAGTCTTTAATAGGGAGGGGCCTGTATTTACAAATTGTGTCTAGCCCCGTGGTCGGCAGACTGTGGCTCGCGAGCCACATGTGGCTCTTTGGCCCCTTGAGTGTGGCTCTTCCACAAAATACCACGGCCTGGGCGAGTCTATTTTGAAGAAGTGGCATTAGAAGAAGTTTAAGTTTAAAAAATTTGGCTCTCAAAAGAAATTTCAATCGTTGTACTGTTGATATTTGGCTCTGTTGACTAATGAGTTTGCCGACCACTGGTCTAGCCCATAGTCCTAGGCCTGGCTGTCCAGGTTTTTCCCAATTGTCACTCTGACTTTCCCCCGCCCTTCCCAGCCTACTGCTTCCATCTCCCCATCCCCCAGGAGAGAAGCTCACAGGCACTTCCATGCCACCTGAGTCCTTGCCACTTGTCCCCATCCTGTCCATAGTGTGGGGGTTTTCCTAACTGTTCTTGGCTTCTGGGAACCCACAAGTCTCCTACCCAGGTTTCCACACCCTCCTGGCCACCATATCCCTTCCTGTCAATTTGCTTAACAGTTATTCTGGACTTTAAGGTAACTCACTTCTTTAATCTTTGCCTCTTCCTGAACAGTTTTGTCTGTGGAGTCATTGGACTGTTAATATACTAGTTGCAGATACTTTTACACAATAAAATTAATTTTAAAAAGTTTGTATTCAATTACTAAGGCCTTAGTGGATCAATGAATTTATTTTGTTGTCAGATGAATTGGTTTTTGAGTTTACTCCCTGGTTTGAATTGGCCTGTGCTGGGAGCATCTTGGTTAGATAAGGTGTCCTGACTCTCTTTTTTCACTCCTGCTCACTCAAGGCGCTTAAAAACCTTTAAAAATGGCCTTCTTCTGCTTAGAACCCTCTAGTGACTTCTTGTTCTTGGAAAAAATTCCAGTTCCCTTTCCATGGCCTCCCTGCTTTGTCCTCTGTGGTGTTCTCCTCTCTCACTGTCCTACCACCCTCCCCTCCTGTGCCTGTACCCCTTCAGTCTAACCAGCTTCCCTGCCTACTCTTCCCTGCTTCAGGGCCTTTGCACTTGCTGTTCCCTCTGCCAGAATGCTGTCCCCTCACATCTCTACTCAGCTGGCTTCTTATCTTTAGGTGTTGGCTCAGAGAGGCCATCACTGACCATACTGCCTAAATTCACCCTTCCAAACACCCTTGCTCCCATCCTGCCTGTTCTTCTTTGTACTTAGTATTACCAGAAATGCATATTAATCTGTTTATGTATTTGCTGTCTGTCTCATTCATGAGGGGGAGCTTTTTCTGTAAAGGGTCAGGCGAGACGGCGTCTGTTCCAACTATTCCACTCTGCCTTTGTAGCACAAAAGTATGAGTGGGTGTATCTGTGTTACAATAAAATTTTACTTATGGACACAGAAATGTGAATTTCATATACTTTTCATGTGTCATAAACTATTTTTCTTTTTTTAATCTCCCTCCCCCGCCCCAGCCATTAAAAAAATCAGAAACAGTCTTAGTTTGTAGGCTGTACAAAAGTAGGTGGCAGGCTGTGTTTGACCCGCAGAATAATGTCTGTCTTCATTGCTGCATGTCTCTCTAGCACCTAGAGCAGTTCTTCGCACACAGTAGATGTTCAGCAAACATTAGTGTGTTAATGGAATGAATTTCCATCTTTCTTACATCAAAGCATTTAGTCATAGTCTGCATTTTAAAAAATGGGTTTTAAGGGGAATATAAAAAGTACAGGAGATGTAAGAAAATGTTATGATTCCACCCACCCAAAAAAACCTCATAGTAAAGGAGAGAAAAAAGAGTCTATATGGGCAAATATTTTGCTGTTTGTAAATGCCTGACTTTTTCATTCTGCTTCACTCTATACCTTCTGCATAGCATCCCATCAGAAGATTGGTAAGGAGAATACCTGTCTTTAAAGAGTTTGCTTTGGCTTGGCGGAAGCTGAGGGTTTAAAAGGAAGACACTGTTTCCTAATCATTTGGTTTTGTAAACATCCAACCCATCTGCTTTACCAATACCAATGCCCTGTCAGGAGGGGTGAATGTAGTCCTGGGTAATGCTTCTTTTTTTGCTTGGGAACACTCGTGAAGAGCTGGCTTTTGTGGGCTCGACATTTGAGCTTTGTGGGGTGAGTTGATGGTGAGATGGCCGTGTTGGGTACGAGGTAATGGCGCTGCCCATACTTCCTTGGCCTCACTCCTCTACCTCAGCTTTTGAGAGCTAAGACTGGCTGACGAGTGATTTCTGAGTCAAGCAGATCTTTAGCATCTTGGATTTGGTGCTGTCCTGGGAACGTTTTGACTTGTCAAAGAAGCACACCGTTAATTTACGGTCATGCCTTCTTTAGTTGATTGAAATAAACAACTTGGAGAGGGTTACTCAGGACTTCTTGGCTTAACAAAGTTGCCTGTCCTTTTTGTTTGTTTGTTTGTTTGCTTGTTTCGATCTTCCTCTGCCTCTCCATCTATCCCTTCCCTTCTCTCTCCTCTTTTCTTGTCCCACCCCAGTGGTGCCAGTGGACATAAGGGGGTTAATGAAAAGTTTGCGTTAAACTGTCTTTGCTTCATGGTTGGGCTGTGCCTTTTGGGCTATGGATCTCTGGGGTAGAGGCCTTGAGTGTGTTTGTTCAGTGGACAAAGAATAACAATCAGAATGCCAGCCACTGAGGGCTGCAGTGCTCAAATGGGTCTCCAAGCACAGAATAGAACAATAACAAATGTAGCATTTGGCTCCATTGGCCGGTACCAGTGATGGCAGTTAGGGCTCTCAGACAAGCCTGTACAGCAAGCTGTGAAGGGGTGGGCACTCAGCATTTGTCTCCAGCATCCTCTTTCCTTCTGTGTTTGCATTTGGAACCAATAGATGACATCTTCTGGGCAGATAGGGGTGGAGGTGGGCTTGCCTTCATGGTTTCATGGCTGCTGCCTCCAGTCTCGGGGTGGGGGGGAGGCGGGGGGAGAGAAATGATTCATGTAAAATGAGCTGGCAGTGGATCCAGAACTGTGCTTTGTGCACAAGAAGCGAGAGGATGGATGAGGAGGCCTCTTTAGAGCAAGAGCCAGCCTGAAGCCTCCAGCAGGCACAGTGACAGCCTGACAACAGGGGCATGCTGGGGATCTCCAGACAGGTGGGGTGGAACCGGGCTGTATGCTCAGCCAGATCCTGGACCCCGGCATGCTCAGCACCCCATCTCTACTTGGAGAGCTCTAGATCTGCTAGTTAGGTGCTCCGAGTGAGTATGGGGGACAATTTGCTTTGGCTCCACAGGATGCGTGGGGCATCCCAGCTGGGCAGCTGGACTGGGAGATCCCGTCATATTGCTGTTGGTCTCTTCAAATCCCTGCTGCTCCCCAATTCTTTTTTTAAAAAATCCCATCTGTCAGAAAGGGTTGACCCTTAGCAGGGTGGGCTTCCTATCTTAGGTCGGCAGCTGCATGGATCTTGATTATCTTGGTCACAAGTCGAGAGAGATAATTGTTCCATCTCTAGCTGGCATGTGAGTAAAGCACCTGGAATTTAAACTCTTCTTTAGAAAAATATATTTTTATTGATGTCAGAGAGGAAGGGAGAGAGAGATAGAAACATCAGTGACGACAGAGAATCATTGATCAGCTGCCTTCTGCACGCCCCCTACTGGGGATCGAGCCCACAACTGGGGCATGTGCCCTTGACAGGAATGAAACCTGGGACTCTTCAGTCCACAGGCTATGCTCTAGCCACTGAGCCAAACCGGTTAGGACTAAACTCTTGATTTATTGTTTTACTAGAGGCCCAGTGCACAAAATTCATGCACTCAGGGGTGGGGTGGGGTCCCCCAGCCTGGCCTGTGCCCTCTCACAGTGCGGGAGCCCTGCGATCGATTGCCCCAAAGAAGGTAGGCCCTGCCCACCCATCTGGGGCCCCTAGATGGATTGCCCCAAAGAGGTAGATCGGAGCCGTGGGACCTGCCTCCGTGCCACACATGCAGCGTCAAGCCACTGCCCACCCATGCGTGCATGCAGCCCCGCCCACCTGCACACTTTCGCTGTGCGCACAATCTGGTGATTGCTCGTTGCAGTGTGAGGGCCTCATGGTGTGAGGGCGTGACGACTACATAGGCTTTTATTAGTATAGGTTTCAACTCCTTCCCCCTGAGAAAGAGTAGGGAGTGGGTAGAAAAAGCTAGTTTTCTGACACCTTTTTGGAAGAGAAAGCATCTTGTTTCGTGGCCTTCCTGGGCTACAGCTGGTGGAAGCCAGAGAATGGTCTTGGCTACTCTGGCCTCTTGTCCTTCTTGCACCAAAGGCAAAGCAGAGCCCTGATCTGAGCTAAAGACTGATGAGCATTGTTGAAGAACTGGCTCCTCTGCATATTCAATGCTCTCACCAGTTCTTCATTGAAGAACTGGCTCCTCTGCATATTCAATGCTCCCACCAGTCCCCATGGAAGGAAGGAGGGGTGGCCGGATGGATGGACAGAGCTCATTAGCTACTGATAGAGCTACAGCAAGTGGGTGTGGTCAGGTTCACGCTGACCGCTACAGGGACCTTGGGCAACATGTCTTCGGTGATGTGTCATGTGGCCTCTGCAAACTTCGAAGCCATGTCATCCACCAACTTCAAGGTGAAGATATACAATTGAGAATGGAAGAAGGCCTCTCATGCATGGTCCTGGGGATGAGTGGCTTGTTTTGTGGTTCTGGTTGGACTGGGGCTTTGTGGTGGACACATAGCCATGGGACATGTCCCCCAAGCCCTGGGTCTGGCTGAGGGTGTCTGCATTTATCTAGTTGAGTGACAGTTGTTGAGCCTGCGTGTGTGTAGCCAGGTGAACAGCCCACAGGGTCATGGGGCCATGGATGGAGCAGGACTGGGGAGAGCAGAGGGAATGGTGGGGACTCGGGGACGTTGTGCAGAATTTCGAAGATAGATGGAAACCAAATCTGTGGAAGCACAGCTGGGGCAGTGCTTGTGGCTCAGGTGTGACCAGGGAGGCAACTGAAGAGTTGCCATTTGAGCTGAGTCTTGTCATCTTGGGTAATGGTGAGCTGGTGGGCATAGAAAGAGAGGTATTTGGAGGGGACACTGGGGGCTGTGGCCTGGGAGACCCATGTGGAAGAGCATAGAAGAGGCAGGGGGAGCTGGGGGAGGCCCATTTATTTCATGGGTGCCTCGGGCTCCCCTCCCCCCAGTGTCAGGCATTGAGGGGTTAAGATGAGCGAGGGATGACAGATCTGCCCTCAAGGAGCTTAGAGTCTGGTTGATGAAGCAGGACCAAAGTCATTCCAGTCACTGGGGAGAGCTACGTGATAGCTGCCCAATGATTGGTTTTGTTGTGCTGACCAGACACCGAATATTCTAGGACAACAGCCCCTCTTAAAATGCTCTGCTCTGTCTTCTTTTAAAAAATATTTTTATTGAGGTATTTACATACCATAAAATGCACCATTTTAAAGTGGACATAATTCAGTGGTTTTTAGAACATTTACAGAGTTGTGCTACCATCACCACCGTCTAATTCCAGAACATTTTCATCAGTCCAAAAGGAACCTCATCCCTATTAAACTATCACTCCTCACCTCCCTCAGCCCCTGGCAACCACTAACCCACTTTCTTTGTGGATTTGCCTGTTCACATTTCACATAAATGGAATCACATACTATGTGGTCTTTGGGTCTGGCTCCTTTCACTGTTTTCAAGGTTCATCCACATTATAGCAGGTCTCAGTGCACCACTCCTTTTTATAGCCGAATAATATTCCAATGTTTGGATGGACATATTGTATTGATCCACTATCTGTTGATGGACATTTGGGTAGTTTCTCCTTTTTTCTGCCCCTTCTTTTCCCCCGTCTCAGAGTTCTAAAATTCTAGGACTGGAGTGTACATACTGCTCACCCAGCTGACCCCCTGTGCAGAGGCAGCACGGGAAGCCTTTGTGGGGTTACATTTTGGGGGCTGAGGCTGGGTGGGGTCAGCAGAAGAAGGTAAGAATAAGGGAGGTCTGGTGTGTGGGTTGTAGGTTGGGGTTGGGCTTCCAGGAGGAGGGAAGCCTGGCACGTCAGGTGCGATGCCCAGCTCACCTGTGGGCAGCTGCCAGGCTGTCCTTTGCACACTTAGGCCATGAACTCCAGTATTCAGTGGTGAGTCCTCACCTCTCTGCCTTCCTTTCCTCCAACCCAAGCTGGGCAGGGTCCACCTGGGGTGGACTGTGCCTAGGCCACTGGCAGGCCCCCTGAAGGACCTCGCAGGGGTCCTCAAACTATAGCCCGCGGGCCACATGCGGCCCGCCGAGGACATTTATCCGGCCCGCCGGGTGCCGCTGCCTGTCCTGCTTAGCAGCCGACTCGTCCTGGGCCCGCAGTGCGCATAGGAATTTGTTCATAGTTTTTTTTTTTTAAACTATAGTCCGGCCCTCCAACGGTCTGAGGGACAGTGAACTGGCCCCCTGTTTAAAAAGTTTGAGGACCCCTGACTGTAGCCACTGGGCCTCTGTGCAGCCCCTGGCCACTTCTCTTTCCTGGTCTGTCTGGTCTTGGCCCTGACAGGATTGTGAGTTATCTCTTAGAAGGCAGCAGCTGCCAAATTCTAAGCTTCTCTGTGGCCCTCACAAGCCCCACTGAGTAGCCCTGTAGGTGGACTTGGCTCTTGCCTTGGTATCCTTCCCTCCAAGGCTTGTGCCTTCACCATGCCTGGTGATTTGACCCACTTGCTTTGCTGGTGTCTTCCCTGTGGGGAAGAGGTATGTGTGCGTGTGACTCGCAGTCCCCCTGGCAGAGGATACAGATAACCTGGGTGTCCTGAGTGCTAGGGAGTTGTTTATGGCACTAGGACGATGCCATGGGGGATGCACACGAACACTAAGGGTCAAATGTCAGAATTGGACCCCTACCTCATGCTGTATACAAACACTAACTCCAGATGACCAAAGCTCTAAAGTGAGAGCTGAACCAACAAAAGCCTTGGGAGAAAATACGGGCACAAGTATAAACATGTCTGAGGCAGCACTGTCCACTAACGACATAAGGCAGCTCCATGCATAATTTAAAATTTTCTAGTAGCCACATGAAAAGGTAAAAAGAAACAGGTGACATTAATTTGAATAGTGTATTTAAGTGAACCCAAATATCCAAAATATTACCGTTTCAACATGTAATCAGTATAAAACTGTATTTTACACTTGGCATCTTGGTGTATTTAACACTCGACCTCCTGGTGTATTTCCCATTCTGACAGCCTGTGTCTATTTCACACTTGATATCCTGGTACATTTCACATTCAGTGCTGCTGCATGAGGCCTCACAGGCTGGTCTTTGGGAAGACTTCTGTCTTTGGATGAGCTGAGCGCTGTGATTGGTCAGGGATGTTGTAAATGGGGGTGCCTGGTATTTAGTTGAGGCTGGCCCCTTCCCATCAGTGTTTCTGAATCTGTTAGCCTGTAACTGGGGAGATGAGACAGACCCAACACAAACCAGCGACAGCCATGTGAGGAGTGAGGGGGTGAGACCCACTATGATGGAGTGTAGCTGAGGTGAGGGCAGGGAGGCCCTGAGGCTTTCATGGAGGTGGTGGAAATGAAACTTGGAGGAGAAGGAGGCTGTAGGTTGCCTGGACAGCACAGCTGACCTTGGGGAAGTCAGGGACTGACCCCTGGAGAGCCTGTGATTGGAGGTGCTGTGGGGAAGTGGGAACAAGCTGAAAGTCCTTTTCTTGAGACTCTGGCCAAGCCAGCCTGCGGCTCACTCCAGAATGTTGGGCTTGATGGCCAGCCCTCAGAGGGTTGAGCAGCCATAGCTGTGGCCCAATCCTTCCCATGGACCCTTGCACACAGCCTCTCATCTTTGACAGGAGCTTGAAACCTTGTCCTGGCAGCAAGGCCTGAGGGTTCTGAAGACCGAACTCATGGCAGTGCATTTGTGGCATGTATGCTGGACATGCTGGGGGCTGTGAACCTGAGACTCGAGATATTTCCATGGAGGGAATTGGAAGAACTTGGAATGGTGCTTTGGCCATAGGAAAACCCAGGAGAAAGACTTGTGTGCAAGCGTAGTTTGGCAATAACATCCACAGCTGCAGATGATTTTAAATGGCCTGAGGTCTTGAGGTCAAATGGCTGAGTGGGATTGGCAGCTAGAGGCTGGTACTCATGCACTGGGCCTGCCTGGGTTCAGATGCTGCCTCTGCTGAGTTTTTATCCTTAATCCTAAAATGGGGATGACAGGGGAGGTTTTTGCTTCAAGCCTGGGTGAGATTAACTGAGTTACTACGTGAAAATCCCTTAGTAAAATAATTCCCATCCTAGGAGTGATTCTGCACCCAGGGGACACTGTGCATTGTCTGGGGATATCTGTGGTTGTCACAATGGGGGTGTGTGTGTGTGCTCCTGGCATTAAGTGGGTGGGTGTCAGGGATGCTGCTCAACCCCTCACAGTGCCCAGGATGGCCCCCCACAGAGAATGTTCTGATTTCAAGCACCCTTGGACAGCGATAGGCTTCATTCAGTGGATTATAATAATGAGTTTTCTCTGGGCTTTTGTTCTTTCCTTGACTGTGAATCAAGGTGTTGCAATAAAAGCTTCTAAAATCATTTTCCATTCCAGAACAGCCCATAGGTTTTGGAGCTGCTGTTCCATATTTACACTGGGAAGGAGGTTAAGGAACAATTGAGGTTATTAGAAGCCAACTTGAAAATAAGTTGTTTTTTCTTCTTCTGAAGCTTCTTTATTTTAATGGGGCAGATAGAAGGGTTGGACAGGGTTTTATGGACCAGGAAGCTGGGTGATATTCCTGGGGGAGGCTGGACTGGAGGCAGCCAGGCTGTAGCTCAAAGTCCTGCCTGTTCTGAACACCTCTTTAGGTTGTTTACTCCAGTGAACCTGGGGTTTGACATGGATCCACCAGCCCAGAGCACTGTGGTCCTGGGGTGAACGGTGGTGAACTGTGCCTCAGGCCCATGTGAGGGCTGGGGTGGGACTGTGGATTTGCAGACTGACTCCTGTCAGTGAGAGGTTTGGGTTAGGTTTCGTATTCTTTGGCTGTCTCTGCTTGGGCTCAGGTGTCCTAAGTGAGGCCACCATGAGATCAGATACCTGGAGATGCTGCTTCAGTGTTCTAGCCCCTGTTCCCTGCTGCCACAGGTCTCCTGGATTCATTCATTTGGCCTTTAGCCAAAAGAAGTCCTGAAAATGTTATCAGCCAAGTCGTAGTGGCTGTTCCCCTAACAAGACTCTTAGAGGGATCTTCATTATAAAAATAATTTATCTTCACTGTATAAAAATCAGCAGTTTTAGCAAAGCAAAACCAAAACAATACAGACCACCAGTAGTCCCTGATAAGCTTCTGATGTGTGTGTTCAGTCAATATAGAATTTGTGTGGTTCCCTCTGTGTGCTCCTGGGGTCCAGCTGTCGGTTTGGGGGTGACAGTATATTTTTCTTGCTCTGAGAGGCTGATGTGGTTATTGGGGAGGCAAGAACTCCCATGTGGGGCTGGTGATATAGCCCTGTGACCAATAGGCAGGGGGTCCTGTCACATACTAGTAATCCGGGCACCAGGAGGGCTGGAACCTCAATGTAGTCAGGATCGGTCAAGGGCGAGGGAGCAGGTATTGCTGTGACCCTGACCCACTATGCACAGGTGAGTATGCCTGATTGAGCCCTACACTCCACTTCTGCCTGTAGCGTCCGTGGTTTGGCACTGAGCCTGGGCTGGGCTCGGTGTTGAACTTGGGGCTGTGGAGGAGGCCTGGCAAGAGTGGGTGTCTCAGGAAACTGCCAGAACCCTCAGCTCTTTGCTTTAGAGCAGCTCCACAGTGACTTGACTGACTTGGAGAAAGCCTGTTGAACTCTCATTGGTCCGCTAAATGCTGATATTGCCCCTTGAGGTGTGGGTGAGGCAGACGGGGAAGCATTAAAGGCTGTGGGACTTGGTAAAGTCTTCCTTGGAAAAGAAGCACCCCTAGGTATAGGAACCCCCAGCAGTCTAGGAGCTCAGGAAGACCTGGGGACTATTTTTTGGGGGGTGGGGGCGGCGGGGAACAGCATCTCTGTTGCCTCCAAGGGGCCTCATACTGAAGCTGCACTGGGTTTGAGATCTGGAGTCATAGCTCATAATGGGACCCAAGCTTCCAAACCCTGTCACTGCTACTAACTTGGGGCGAACAACACAGGCTCTTTGGGCCTTGCGTTCTCACTTGCTTTCCTTGCCAGATGATGGCGAGCAGCAAACAGGGCAGTGTATGTTCATAAGTGCTCTGCATGGGTGCTGTCATCCCTGCCTCCATGTAGAAGTTTCAGTGGCATTCTTACAGCTAGCTGACTCTACCAGCCTCACTACACAGAAGACAAAACTATACTATACCCCCAATGGCTCGGGAGTCTGATGTTTGCTGTTTGCATGTTACACCTTTTTCCATTCTTTTTTTTGCAGCCTATTTATATCTTTCAATCTAAAGAGTGTCTCCTATAGTCCTGGCCAGGTGGCTCAGTTGTTTAGAGCACTGTCCTGTACACCAAAAGGTTGTGGGCTCGAATCTCAGTCAGGGCACATATCTAGGTTGCAAGTTCGATCCCTGGTTGGGTGCATTTGGGAGGCAATCGATTAATGTTTCTTTCTCACGTCAATGTTTCTCTCTCCAAAAATCAATAAACATATCCTTAGGTGAGGATTAAAATAATAAATGAATGAATGAATGAATGAATGAATGAAACCCTGGCCGAGGTGGCTCAGTTGGTTGGGTGTCGACCACAAAACACAGTGTCTCCTATAGACAGCATGTCATCATTGGATCTTGTTTTTGTTTTTTCTCCAGTCTGGCAAGCTCTGTCATTTGATTGGATTGTTTAATTCATTCACATTTAATGTCATTATTGCTCCAGTTGGATTTATGCCTGTCATCTTTCTTTTTGCTTTCTGTCCCATGTCTTTTTCCCCCCTTCCCTTCCTCCTTTACTGCTTTCCTTTGCATTAAGTGAATATTGTCTACTGCAACATTTTAATGTCTTAATGATTTTTTCACTCTATTTTTGGAAGTATATTCTTAGTGGTTTCTCTAGGCCTTAACGTATACATTTTATCAGAATCTACTTCTGGTTCCCAGTATTATTTGACACAAATCTTTGCTGATTCCATTGAACAGTGCTTAATCAGGATTAAACTCACTTGATCAATTCAGTGACTTAAGTTTTGGGTTTTTCAAGGATGCTGATGTGTCCACTTGCCTGAATGGTGCCCTTTTGTTCACATTTGATGAAGTGAACATTCAAAAGCCCTCTTTTGTAATAATCAAAACTACTTGTGAGGTTCTGCCATATCAGGACCAGGCTTCGGAAGGCCCCTACTGTAATTGCCCTTTGTGGTTCTGGCCTCTTCTCCCTTGCCCCATCGAAGCTGACTGGTTGGTGGCCCAGATCCTGCCACAGGATTCCAAATCTAGGTCAGTGTGTCACATCCACGTGGAGGCAGGTCTTTGGGCTTTAAGGAGTGCCTGGTACTAGTCTTCGAGATCAGTCAATGGAAGGCCAGCAAGGCAGTGGTTCTGACTGGATTGTTGACTGTGACTCCTGTTGGAGCCTAGGTGGTCAGGATGGCCTGGGCAGGTGGAGAACTGGGTGCAAATGGAACAGGTGCTGCTTGGCACCAACAACAGGTGCTGCTCGGCACCAACCACGGTGTTCTGGCTATGCTTAGTTGAATTTTCAACTACCATAAAAATCTTTTCTTTTTCTTTAAAAAAAAATTTTTTTTGGTACTCTCACCCGAGGATATTTTTCCATTGATTTTTAGAGAGAGTGGAAGGGAGGGGGAAAGTCACATAGAGAGAAACATTGATGTGAGAGAGACACATGAATTGTCTCTCCAGCACGGGGATCAAGCCTGCAACTGAGGTATGTGACTTTGACTGGCATCGAACCTGGGACCCTTTACTGGATGCTCTATCTACCGAGCCAAACAAGCTAGGGAGTACCATCAAAATCTTGATCAGAACTTTGGGGAGCTTTTATGCATTTATTTTCTGATTTGGTATTTTTTTAAATAACAGCTTTGTTAAGTATAATTCACATGTTATATAAATCACTGTTTTAAAATGTACTGTTCATTTGCTTCCACTTTTTGGCCATTACAAATAATGCATACAATGGATAATATGAACATTCATGTATGAGCTTTTGTGTGAACGTATGTTTTCATTTCTTTTGGGTAGATACATAGGAATGGAATTGCTGGATCAGATGGAAACTCCATGTTTAATGCTTTAAGAAACTGTCAAATTGTTTTTCAAAGTGGCTGCACCATTTTTACAATTCCATTGGCAGTATGTGAGGGTTCAAATTTGGCTTGGTATTTTGAGTATGAATTAGGTAGGGAGTGGGTACCATAATCATTTTAGTGATAGTTAATTTCAGGACACATTGCCTCTTTCCCCTGAGATCCGCTTCTGTCTACCCAGATAGACTAGCCAGTGAGCTGCTGGAGGGATGGGACCTCTGGGTCCCAGGCATAGCTCTGGAGGCGAGCTCTAAGTACTCTTGTTTTTTATAAAACTTGTCAGTAAAGACAGGCTTATTTGAATTACAAATTTCCCCAGATCCTGAAGTCTCTATGGTCATCTCTGTGTCAGGCGAGGTCTTTCTAGTTCATTGACTGCATACTCCTTTGTTTTTATGTGAGCGTGTATGATTTCCTTGCCCATTTCCTGATTACTTATATATTTTCCTTTTTAAACAGTGCTTCAGTGAGCATCCTTGCTGCTATCTCCTTGAGGTGATCTGCAAGTGTGGTAGCGCAGAGCACAGCACGGACACCTTTATTATTTTGAACATGTTGCTCAGCAGTCCCCAGAAAGGTGGTCTGGATTGACCTTCCTGTGACAGCTGGAGGCTTTCATCAGACCAGTGACAGCCCCAGCTTTGTCCTTTCTTTTAACCTATTATCTGCTAGTCACTGCTTTTTTGAATTGCCATTTTATAGCCATTGCCCTCTTGTTATATTGTGGTATTTATTTATTTTTCTCAGCTTAGCACTATTGATATCTTTGATCTGGATCATCCTATTGGGGGCCATCTTGGGCTCTGGGGGGTGTTGAGCAGCTTCCCTGGCCTCCACCCCCTCACCGCCAGGAGCTCATTCCCACCTCCAGTCATGACAACGATAAATGTCTTCAGACATCACCTAGTGTCCCCTGGGGGACAGACTTACCTCTGGTTGAGAACCAGTGTTTTATAATAACCCTTCTATATTAGGGCTATTAGCACCCTTTTGTGTTACACATTTTTTTTCTCAGTTTCTCATTTACCTTTCAGTTTTATTTTGGATGTGTTATTACATCAAATATTTTAAAGTTTATTGCCAAATTTGTCTTTTCCTGTAAAGTTCCTGGTCTTGTGACCTGCCTAGAGAGGTCTTTTCCTCCCAAGATAATAAAAGCATTGTCTGTGTTTTTCTCTGCACTTTTATGGATTGTATGAAGACCTGCAATCTAGCACAAAATGGGGACAGAGCTTTGTGTTTTCCATGTGTCTCCCTGCTAGTTGGCATGGGCTGGCAAGGCTAGTGGAGATTGAGAGCTGGGCTCCCCTGTTGCTGGCTGTGTGGTCTGAGGCAAGTCACTTCACCATGTGTGCCTCAGTTTCCCCATCTGTGAAATGGGCTGTGATAAACAGTACCTGCTTCCTAGGGTTTTGGGGCTGATCAGCTATGTCAGATGCTTAGAGCCATGCCTGCATGTGGGTGAACTGTGCCCCCATCACTGGGCTTTTCATCCTACTGGTCATCTCTGATCCCAGTGTAGCTCTGAGGGAAGGCCCAGAGCAAACTCTAGAAGAAGGGTGATGTTCATGGGGGCCAGTAAACCTGTTCAGGATCAACAGGGGGGCCGTGAGTGAGGGCAGGATCCTATCCTGGTATATCACTTGTGTACATGTGTGTCTTTCATCCTTACCCAGAGCCTACATAGATGCCCACAAAATTACAAGGCATATTTGTGGAGAAACAAAGATTACTTTGTTAATGATTATCTTTTATTTTTAAAATATATTTTTATTGATTTCAGAGAGGAAGGGAGAGGGAAAGATTTAAACATCAATGATGAATCATTGATCAGCTGACTTCTCACGCCCCCTACTGGGGGTTGAGCCTGACTGGGAATCGAACTGTGACTTCCTGGTTCATAGGTCAACACTCAACCACTGAGCTACACCGGCTGGGTGATTATGGTTTTAAATGGTTAATTATAGAACATCTAAGCCCTAAGACCTATACATATATATAAAGAATGAACTGGTAGCTCTGCTGGGTGGCTCAGTTGGTTGGAGCATCATCCTGTGCACCAAAAGATTGCGGGTTCAGCCCTGGCCCGTGTGGATCTTTGGTTAGAACATTGTCCCATGCTCAAAAAGGTTGGGGGTCTGAGTCCCAGTCAAGGGCACGTAATTGCGTTTCGGGTTCCTCACTGCTTCCCCAGCCCCCTGTTTTTCACATTGATGTTTCTTACATCGAGGTTTCTCTGTCCGTCTCTGTCTCTGTCTCTCCCCCTCCCTCTGTCCCTTCTACTTTCTCTGAAAAAGCAATGGAAAAATATCCTCAGGTGAGAATAATTTTAAAAAAAAGTTTCAGGTTTGATCCCCACCCGGGGTGCATACAGGAGGCAACTGATCAATGTTTCTTACATTGACGTTTCTCTCTCACATAGATGTTTCTCTCTCTCTTTTTCTCTCTCCCTTTCTCTTTCCCCTTCCTCTCTCTCTAAAAATGAATAAAAAACATATTCTTGGGTGAGGATTAAAAAAAAGAACGGAGTGGTAATATTTTGAGTGTCTGCCAGGGTGGCCTTCTGGCTGGGTGGGGAGTTTGCTTGTTCCCCTCAGCCCTCAGGATGTTGGCATCCCTTTCTGTTGCCCTTTGCCTGGGGTTGTGGGCTGGGGGACAGGTGGCCTTTGCCCATGATGCTGCCTTGACCCTGTTGAGAGCCTAGTAAAGACGAAGGTGGGCTGGCAGGCCCTGTTCTTGTCCATGATATTTCAAAGCAAGTGCTGGCAGCAAGACCTGCATCTCTCCTGGGTTTCCTGGCCTTCTGCCCAAGCACTTCCCTTTTATTTTTTCCAATCCAAGTGCTTTTTTGTTTTAAGAAAAAATTTTGGAGACATAATTTCACATTTAAAGAAAAGTTTGCAAGAATAATATTAAGAATTCCCTGATACCTTTCACCCCACTCTCATTTTACTGCGTCTGCTTTTATTCCCTTTGTCTTCCTCATTCTCTCCGTGTGAATGTTTTCAAACTCTTCCAGATAGATACTTCTTTCTCTAAATACTTTGGTGTTTACTTCTTCCAAACAAGGTATTCTCTTATCAAATTCTCAAAATCAGGAAGTGAATTCTCCAAATTCTCGAAAGAGAATCCAGGATCACACATTGCATTCAGTTGTCATGTTTCTTTTCATCTGGAACTGTTCTAGAGTCTGTCTTTAGAGTTCATGTAGGATGTCCCCCAATGTGGGCTTGTCTGATGATTCCTCATGACCTGGTTCAGGTTACACACTTTGGCAGGAATGTCCCAGAAGTGATCTTCTCGGTACATCGTATCTGGAGGCCTCTTGTGTCAGTTTGTCACATTTCTGATCTTGTCAACCTTGATCACTTGGTTTCTGCCAGGTTTCTGTACCATAAAGTTACTATTTTACCATTTGTGTTTAATGTGTTTCTTGTGGAGAGATATTCTGAGACTATGTCAATACCCTGTTACTCCTCCAACACTCACTGCTTGTTTTAGCAGCCATTGCTGATTCTTGCCAGATAGTCTAATTCCATCATTCTGCATTCATTGGTTGGCTTTGTACGGTAAGGAACAGCTCTCTCTTTTTCCCCATTTGTTTGTTTATATCACTGTGGGCTCTTGGATTCTTACCTGACTTTAGTAGGTTATAATCCGTCACTCTCCTTATGTTGCTCCAGTGGTCCCAGGTTTGTCCAGTGGGAGAGCCCTTGCTGGCTCTGTGTGTCTTTTTGTCATAACCCCACCATTTCCTGGGCAATTCCTTACTTTTAGACACAGGCCTATCCTGTACTCTCTCTGACCGGCTCAGGGAATGACCTTCTGCAAGGAGCCCTGGTTCTTTTTTATTACTATTTTATTATTATTACTAGTGACCTGGTGCACGAAATTCGTGCACATTAAAAGGGGATTAATTAGAGGAAATAATTTAATATTGCTATTTGCCCTTTCTCTATAATAGAAGTGTCAGAGATGAAAGAAAATTAGTAAAATGTATATGAAAACCTTCTTTCTGTCAGAGTCTGGGGTGCACCACGGGACCCAGAGTCAAGTTCCCGCCCACCCACATGCGCCTCAAAGTTGCGTGAGACCCAGACCCCGCTGGCGCCCGCCCCCATTGGGCTAGATCCAGACGTGGCCAGTCCCACCCTTGTCAAACCCCGTCAGGCAGGGGACGTAGCCTCAGGGCCCCTGGCCCGGTGCCAGGATGGGGGGCGTGGCCTGAGGTCCCCCAGCCCAGACCGGGGCGGGGGCATGCCTTGAGGTCCCCCGTCAAGCCCCGCCAGGTGGGGGACATGGCCTGAGGTCCCCCGTCAAGACCTGCCAGGTGGGGGGGCGCAGCCTCAGGTCCCCCGTCAAGTCCCACTGGGCAGGGGGTGTGGTCTGAGGTCCCCTGGCCTGGTGCTGGGGTGGGGGGAGCAGCCTGAGGTCCCCTAGCCCAGCACCAGGTTGGGAAGCGCACCTTGAGATTTTCCGTCAAGCCCTGCTGGGCGGGGGGCATGGCCTCAGGTCCCCTGGCCTGGTGCTGGGGTGGGGGGCGTGGCCTGAGGTCCCCTGTCAAGCCCTGCCAGGTGGGGGAGGGTGTAGCCTCAGGTCCCTGCTGATTGCTCGTTAAGGCTCCTTATGGGAACTTGGCTTCAGCTATGGTGCAGCCATCTTTGTGACAGAGTGATGGTCAATTAGCATATTCCCTCTCTATTAGATAGGATTTTAAAATATGTTTTTACTGATTTCAGAGAGGAAGGGAGAATAGAGAGAGAGATAGAAACATCAATGATGAGAGAGAACCATTGATTGGCTGCCTCTTGCATGTCCCCTACTGGGGATCGAGCCAACAACCTGGGCATGTGCCCTTGACCAAAATCGAACCTGGGACCCTTCAGTCCGCAGGCTGACTCTATCCACTGAGCCAAACCAGCTAGGGCAGCCGTGGGCAAACTACGGCCCGCGGGCCGGATCCGGCCCGTTCGGCTGTTCTATCCGGCCCGCGGAGCCGAAAGAGCAGAGGGTTCTCTTGCTCTCCCCACCGCTCCTTCACTAGCAGCAGTGTTAACATGGCAACGTCGGGAAACATGGCCGCAGCTCCTTCTTCTGAGTGGGTGGATTTATATCCGCCCATTCAGTAGAAGGAACAACCTCTCAATCTTCCAGAGGCTCCTTGTAATGCCTGCAGACGCGTCTCCCGACATCACCCTGGGAATGTGTAGACACGTTATTGTTGTGATGTAGGGAGACACGCCCCTGGAGAGCACAGTATCAGAGCACAGTTTGAAATGAATAAAACTTTTGAAATAAAAAAAAAAAAAGACCGTACCCTTTTATGTAATGATGTTTACTTTGAATTTATATTAGTTCACACAAACACTCCATCCATGCTTTTGTTCCGGCCCTCCGGTCCAGTTTAAGAACCCATTGTGGCCCTCGAGTCAAAAAGTTTGCTCACCCCTGGGCTAGAGTGAGCACTGGTTCTTTTGTGGACAATGTTGTTTTGAAACCAAGATCTGGGTGCTCAGTGTGCTCATTGCCAATGGGTGTCTTTACATCTAGGCCCTCTTATCAGCCAGAGCTGGGAAATAGAGGTGTGAATAAATGCCTACGTGCATACATTACCTTCTATATATATATCTGTATATGTGTATCCAACACATACCACACACGCCCACTCACACCCACACATACGACATCCACATCCATTTCTGCTTCTAGTTTTCTGCATACACACTCTCCTGCCCATGAGTTCACACCAGTGCCTCCAGTCCTAGTCCCACATGCAGGCTCCTTGCTGGCTTCCTCTTTTCATTTTTGTAACTCCCTTCTCTGTCAGTGCCAACCTGTCCTGTCACCTACAGAAAAATAAGCCTTCAGACCAACAGTCAGTATTTGTTTTATCTTTATTTCCAACGCATCTAGTTCCAAAACTGTGTTTAAAAGTGATGCGATTAGTTCTTTCTTTTCCCTCTCTACTATGGTTATATTATTTACTTGAGATACAGTTTGGTTGGTTTATTTATTTATTTATTTATTTAATTTATTTATTTATTTATTTATTTATTTATTTAAAAAATATATTTTATTGATTTTTTTACAGAGAGGAAGGGAGAGGGAAGAGAGAGTCAGAAACCTCGATGAGAGAGAAACATCAATCAGTTGCCTCCTGCACACCCCCTACTGGGGATGTGCCCACAACCAAGGTACATGCCCCTGACCAGAATCGAACCTGGGACCCTTGAGTCCGCAGGCCAAAGCTCTATCCACTGAGCCAAACCAGTCAGGGCCAGTTTGGTATATTTGTTTCTGTTTCATTTTGTGGTAGGATTTCCCCTCTAATTCTTGTTGATTTCATTTATGCATTCGCATTCATTCATTCAGTATGTGGGGCATTAGCATGGTTCCAAGATTGTGCAGAGATATGTTATCACCCGTTCCTGCCCTCCTCATCCCCATCCCTCCCTAGTCTCACCTAGTGTCTGATTTATCCTTTTCCAGCTGTTCAAAAGAGCAGACGTCTTTTCTTATATCCCCACCTTTCTCACATGAAAAGTGGGGTTGTGGAAATATTTCTATGCTTTGCTCTTCTCACCGCTGCATATGACCGTGGAGATGTCCATGCTGTCTTGCGCAGCTGCATGGTGTCCACTGTGGGGCATAGCACAGTTAATGCAGCCTCTCCCTTGCATGGACATTTAGGTCATTTCCAGTATCTTGCAGGTGTAGGTGGTGCTACAGTGAATTCCCTTGTATATAGATATTTTTGTATTGTCAGAAGAGTATTGTGATGGGTGGGTTTCTAGAAGTGGGAATGCTAGGTCAAAAGATAATAGCAAATGTATTTTGTTAGTTTCTGCCAACTTTCCTTCCAGAAGTTGCTATTGGTTTACTCCCACCAGCACCATGGGATGAGAGGGTATAGTCCCACAGCCTATTCATTTCTATTTTTAATATATTTGCCCATCTGAGAGCTGACAAATGGGATCTGTGTAGTTTTAATTAGCATTTCTGAAATTATGAGTGAGGTTGAGCATTGTTTAATATGTTAAAGGCTGTTTTTGTATCAGTCCTGTGAATTGTTAGTTCATGCTTTTCACCCATTTTTTCAATTGGATTTTTTACCTTTTCCCCCCAAACCTTTAAAATTTCAATATATGTTAGGGAGTTGAGCCCTTTATGATATGTATTGCAAATGTTTTTCTCTCAGTTTTTCAGTTGCATTTTGACTTTTTTTTTATGGTGTCTTTTTTCCCCTCTACAGTTTTTAAATGTTGATATAGTCAGATTTATGAATTTTTTCATTTATTGCCTCTGGATTTTGAGTACTAGTTAGAAAGCCTGAGCTTGAAGAGGGATTTACCATATTTTCTTCCAGTACCCATCTGGTTGCAATCTTTCCATGTAGATCCTTCATCCATTTAGAGTTCATTGTTGCAAATGGTGGGAGGTATGGACCTGACTTTATATTTTCCCAAATGGCTACCTAGCCAGTCATCCCAAGTACCAGTGCTTCAAGATGCCATTGTTATCTCCCTCTCTCCATGTCTGTAGTCCCCCAGCCCTCTGGAAGTGGTCACCCTCTAGAAAGACATGTGCATACATGTTCATTTCAGCATGCTAAGTGTGTGCCGTGCGTATCACAGAACTTGGCTAATCGCTTCCAGATGTCTTACAGTTCACAAGATCCAGCTGGAACCTTCCCTGGTCCCAGTGCTCTCTTGGAGATCTGTTTAGTGAGCCCCCACTCTGCTGCCAGGTGCAGCATGTCTGGAGCATAAAGGCCCACGATCAGATGGTTATGAGGGGTGGGCACTTTTTGGGGGGTTATTTTTAGGAGGTGAGCATTTTTAAAAAAAGATGTTGCCAGATTGTCCTTCAGAGGGGCCCTTCGTGGACACTGGGAGCATGGATGGATGAGGGCATCTCACCCAGTGTGTCATCAGATTTGCTTTCTTTGCCTTTGTGAGCCAATTAAATGACAAAGCCCATAACAGCTGCTATATATTGAGGGTTTACAATGTGCTAGTTTTTCCTTTAAGTGAATTTTGCCTGTTCCCTTATTTAACCCTCCACAACTCCAGGAGCAGGGCATTGATATGGTGATCCCTTCTTTACAGGTATAAAAACTGAGGCTCAAAGGTTAGGAACTCGTTCTAGATCACACAGCTGGGCTGGGACCAGGCATCTGGGGCCTTTGCTCATGTCCACGGCCCCACCATGATTTCTAGGGAGAAAGCTTGAGAGAACAGAGGACATACCTTGAAAAGTATAATCATCAAAACTATTTATAAGGCTCTACATGTGCCCTGCCATCACTCTTTTTTAGGGTTTTAGCCTCTGTTCTTCCCCCTTGCTCCATTGCTGTGATGTTGAGTTTCTTCTCATGTGTTTATTGGCCATTTGTATATCTTCTTGGGGGAAATGTCCATTCACATTCTTTATGCATTTGTAAATTAGGTTATTTGTCTTTTTGTTATTGAACTGTAAAAGTTCTTTATATATTTTCAATACAAGTCCCTTATGAGATATAAGATTTGCAAATATCTTCACCCATTCTATGGGTCTTCACTTTCTTAAGTCCTTTGAAGATCCAAGTCCAATCTATTTTTTTCTTCTGCTACTTTTAGTTGTATGTCTAGAAACCATAGCCTAATCCAAGGTCATAAAGGTTCATTCATTTGTTTTCTTCTAAGAGTTTTATAATTTTAGCTCTTACATTTCAATTTATGATCCATTTGAGTTAATTTTTTGCCTGCAGTGTGAGGTAGGAGTCCAGCTTCATTCTTTTGTATGTGCATGTCCAGCGCAACTATTGAAAGACTGTTCTTTCCCCCATTGAATGGTCTTGACAACCTCATTGAAAATTAACTGACTTTAAATGTGCAAGTTTATTTCTAGACTGTCAATTCTTCTTCCATTGATTGCTGTATCTGTCTTTATGCCAGTACCACACTGTCTTGATTACTGTAGCTTTGCCAACCTGAGTAATGTCTAGGCCGGGGTGGACATTAAAGAAAAATGATGTGATGGGTCCTTACAGTTCCATGTAAGGAGACTAGAGCCTTCTTAATTGGGAAACTGACAACCCAGGGTGCCTGCCACTTCCCTAACTGAGCCTTTGCAACTTCTGCAAATCCTTCATCCTCATGGGCATGGAGGATTTGGTGATATATCCTCCTATATACACTGAGTGGCCAGATTATTATGATCTCTCAACGCATAATGATCTGGCCACTCAGTGTATATCCTATATAACAAAAGGCTAATATGCAAATTGTCCCATTGACCAGGAGTTCGACCAGCAGGCAGTCTGGCCAACCGCCCATGTCCCTTCCTCCTGGCCAGGCTGGCCAGACCCCACCCATGCACGAATTCATGCACTGGGCCTCTAATACACACACACACACACACACACACACACACACACACACACACTGAGTGGCCAGATTATTATGCATTCAGAGATCATAATAATCTGGCCACTCAGTGTAATAAAGAGCTAATATGCAAATGGTCGTCATGCCCTCACGCCCGTAATGGCTCAGACACTCAACACTGGGGAGAGAGAAATGGGGACCAGCCAGGCACAAATGAGCTTGTGAGAGAGGAATGGGGACCAGCCAGGCACAAATGAGCCACGAGAGAGGAATGGGACCAGCCAGGCTGCAGCTCAGGCGATGGACAATCTGCATGCCCCACTGTCCCTGTGGTCCCGGGTGCCAGCGCCTGCAGTCCGGGAGAGGGACAAGCTGCCTGCCCTGCGGTCCCGGGCACCTGCGGCTGTGGCCTGGGCAAAGCCAGCCCGGGTCCTGGGTGCCTGCGGCCGGCCAGAGGGAGGGAAGCCCGGGTCCCAGGTGCCTGTGACTGGCCGGAGGAAGGATCCTGGGTCCTAGGTGTGGGGTGAGGCAGAGGCAGTTAGGGGTGATCAGGCAGGCAGGCAGACATGGTTAGGGGTGATCAGGCAGGCAGAAGTGGTTAGGGGTGACCAGGCAGGCAGGCAGAGGGGTTAGGAGCCAGTGTTCCCAGATTGCAAGTGCAGTTGGACATCCCCTGAGGGGTCCCAGATTGGAGAGGGTGCAGGACAGGCTGAGGAACGCGGCCCCCCCCCCCCCCCCCCCCGTGCATCAATTTTGTGCACCGGACCTCTAGTTTGTAAATAAGAGGCTCTATGCCCATTAAGTAAAGGCTGATGAAAAATATCAGTTTTTCAGTTCTTTCTAACAGGAAGGATCTGAAGCTTGGGTTCAGCAGGTTGGGCCTTTAATGGGTCCTGAAACTGGATTGTAGTGTGGTGTCAGCTTGCTTTTTCTTATCAGTTTGGATTTTTTTACAGCCAGACTCTCCTCCTCCAGCTGAAACCTGCTGTGTAGTGAGCTTCAGAGGACAGAGGTAGAGTTTTTTTATTTTTATTTTTTGAATTTTTATTTTTAAATAATTTTAGACTTATGGAAATGTTGCAAAGACAGTACATAGAGTTCCTGTGTACCTTTCAGCTCCTTCCTGAACGTTAGTTTTTAACCACAGAAGAATGGCACAAACTAAATAAGCAAAAAACATGGAGGAATAGTATTTACCAAACCATGGATTTTATTAGGACTTCACCAATAGTCCCACTCATGTCCCTTTTCTGCCCCAGGACCCATCTGGGATGCCACATCACATCTAGTCATCATGTCTCCTCAGGCTTTTCTGGGCTGGGACCATTTCTTAGTCTTTCCTTTTCTGTCACGACCTTGACACCTTTGTAGAATGTCCCTCAGCTTTGTCCAGTGTTTCCCCATGATCAGATGGAGGTTATGTATTTGTACTTCTCCACGCAGCATATCAATGTCCCATCACTGGGGGTGTCAGTCTTGATCCCTTGGGTCAGGTGGTGCCATCCAGGAGTCTGCACTAGAAGGTTACTTTTTTCCCTTTGGGATTTTGAGACAACAAAACACCCTGTTTCTCTTCAAACTTCTGCCCGTGGATTTCAGATCAACAACAATTAATTACATGCAACAATATACCGTGGCCTTCTCATGGAGACATGTATCACCCTTAGTCCTTCTCCATTTATGAATTAGAGTTCTTTTTTAGAAGAGGACTGTCCCTTCCTCCTTTCAAATTTTATACCAGTAAAGACCTTTGCATATTTATTTTATCTGCAGGTTATAATCCAGCACAATCACTATTTATCATGTTGCCCGAGTGATCCTTGCTTTGGTCGTAGGGCGCCCCTTCTCCTTCCTGTTTGGCTCCCATGTTCTTCCTTCATGTCCTTATCCTCTAGTGAGGGCTTCCTCCCTCCCTGCCCCCACGAGATGCTCAGGCTCATCTTTGTGTTCCCTGCCCCAAACCTGAAATTGACCACTTCTCCAAGGAGCCTATGTTCCCTGTGTTGGAGAATGATATTAAAAAACTGTCGTCTGGCCACTGAGTATACTCTCAGTGCTGGGAGTGTCATGGCTTCCCAGGCCTGTCAGTTGACAAAGCTTGGAGATGTGAAGATCAACCTATGATTCTGTGCCCCTCTGTATTTATGTCTGTGTCCATCTATCTGTAGGTATATATTTTTAAAAAAACCCACGAGTTCATACTGATCCGACAATAGAGGTTCAAGTTGTGTGTCGTTCTGAGGCTTTGGGTGGCTTCCCTGCCCTGAGAGGCACAGAAATCCTCCAAGATCCAGCAGGCAGCAGGGAGACACCTGCTTCTTTTGGGGGCCACTTGGGGCTTATGGTGTGGGAGGAGTAGGCAGATTCAGGAGCTGAGCCCTCCTACGTCAGCCGAGTGTACAGGTGATGGCTCCCTTCTCTGGTCCATGGGATTCCCAGTCAGCTTTCTGCCTCTTGGATCTCAGGCCTAGCTCTAGGGCAGGAATGGGTAGTGTGGCCTGGTGTAGATCCAACCCCTGGACCCACCCCAAGGGTCAGCCTTGGGCAGTCGAGAGCTGGGGATCCAGATTCCTCTTCCTAGGGTGTGGGGCCACGCTGTAGAGTCCCAGCGACGCCACTAGTCAGTGGCAGTTTCTGGTGCCTCAGTGTTTAGGTATCACCGGCTCTTTGTCTGGTTTCTGCTTCTTTTCCTTTCCGGCCCAACTGCCTGCTCTTTGCAGAGGGGCTGGAGAAGTAAGCCACTGTGCCTGCTGCTTCTGTCAGCATCTGCAGGCTTGGGCGGGCACGTCAGAATAACATCGTCATCTAGTAGTCAGACTGCGTCTTTTTAAAGGAGAAATGGTCAGACTGCGCTTTTTTAGGGGCATTGGTGTTTGATGCCTTGGCTCTTACCTGGCTGCAACTGGACTCCCTCTTGAGTTCTATTCTTAGCGCCCCAGATTTCCCAGGACCCACAGTGAGGTCAGCAGCTAGGCTGGGCCAGCCTGGGCAGCAGGAGGCATGAGACCCAGACTGCTTGGGCCTTTTGGATTTGTTTTTCTTTTTAAAAATTACTTTGACTTTATTTTTTCAACAGTTTAGATTTTTAGAGAAATTAAGCAGAGTTCTCATAAACAACCTCCCCATTCGTTTCCTTATTAATGAACATGTTATATTAGGCTGGTGTATTTGTCAAAATTAATAAACATATTCTTTTTTTTTTTGGTTAAGATTATTTTTTCCTTTTTTTTTTATTGTTTAAAGTTTTACATATGTCTCCTTTTTCCCCAATTGACCAGTCATTCCCACCCCGGGCAAGCCCCCACCACCCCAGTGTCTGTGTCCATTGGTTATGCTAATATGCATGCATACAAGTCCTTTAGTTGCTCTCTAACCCCCCTTCCCCTACCATTTGTCTCTAGATCAATCTATTCTTGTTCATCAAATTATGTTAATCATTATATCCCACATGAGTGAGATCATGTGATATTTATCTTTCTCTGACTTATTTTGCTTAGCATAATGCTCTCCAGTTCCATCCATGTTGTTGCAAATGGTAAAAGTTCCTTCTTTTTCATAGTGGCATAGTATTCCATTGTGTAGATGTACCACAGTTTTTTTAATCCACACATCTGCTGATGGGCACTTAGGCTGTTTCCAAATCTTAGCTATTATAGATTGTGCTGCTATGAACATAGGGGTGCATATATCCTTTATGATTGGTGTTTCTGGTTTCTTGGGATATAAGCCCTAGGAGTGGGATCACTGGGTCAAGTGGGAGTTCCATTTTTAACTTTTTGAGGAAACTCCATACTGTCTTTCACAGTGGCTGCACCAGTCTGCATTCCCACCAGCAGTGCAGGAGGGTTCCTTTTTCTCCACATCCTCGCCAGCACGTGTCGTTTGTTGATTTGTTGATGATAGCCATTCTGACAGGCGTGAGATGGTATCTCATTGTTGTTTTGATTTGCATCTCTCGGATGATTAGTGACTTTGAGCATGTTTTCTTATGTTTCTCGGCCTACTGTATGTCCTCTTTCGAAAAGTGTCTATTTACATCCTTTGACCATTTTTTGATTGGATCGTTTATCTTCCTTTTGTTAACTTGTATGAGTTCTCTGTAAATTTTGGAGATTAAGCCCTTATCGGAAATATAGTTGGCAAATATGTTCTCCCATGCAGTGGGCTTTCTTGTTGTTTTGTTAATGGTTTCTTTTGCTGTGCAGAAGCTTTTTATTTTGATGTAGTCCCATTTGTTTATTTTCTCCTTAGTCTCCATTGCCCTAGGAGCTGTGTCTGTAAAGATATTGCTGCGACATATGTCTGCTATTTTGCTGCCTATGGAGTCATGTAGGATTTTTATGGTTTCCCGTCTTACATTCAAGTCCATTAGCCATTTTGAGTTTGTTTTTGTGTATGGTGTAAATTGGTGATCTAGTTTCATTTTTTTGCATGTATCTGTCCAAATGTCCCAGCACCATTTATTAAAGAGACTGTTTTGACTCCATTGTATGCTCTTGCCTCCTTTGTCAAATATTATTTGAGCATAATGGCTTGGGTCGATTTCTGGGTTCCCTGTTCTGTTACATTGGTCTATATGTCTGTTCTTGTGCCAGTGCCAGGCAGTTTTGAGAACCGTGGCTTGGTAATATAGCTTGATATCTGGTATTGTGATCCCTCCAACTTTGTTCTTCTTAATAAACATATTCTTATTAATTAAAGTCCATACTATATTCAGATTTCCTCAGTTTTCCCTAATGTCTTTTCTCTGTCCCAGGATACCATTCAGCATTCCACATGACATTTAGTTATCACATCTCTTTAGGCTCCTCTAGGCTGTGACAGTTTTTCAGATTTTTCTTGTTTTTGGTGACTTTGGCAGTTTTGAGCAGGATTGGTCAAGGATTTTGTAGGAAGTTTCTAAATCGGGATTTGTTTGGTGTTTTTCTCATGGTTAGACTAGGTCAGGGGTGGGCAAACTTTTTGACTTGAGGGCCACAATGGGTTCTTAAACTGGACCGGAGGGCCGGAACAAAAGCATGGATGGAGTGTTTGTGTGAACTAATATAAATTCAAAGTAAAGGAGCGGAGGGGAGAGCAAGAGAACCGGATAGAACAGCTGGATCCGGCCCGCGGGCCATAGTTTGCCCAAGGCTGGACTAGGTGATGTGTTCTGTGAGGAAAACCCCAGAGGTGAAGGACCCTTTTCATCCTATCATATCTAGGGTCATATGTCCCTTTGACTTATTACTGTTAATGTTGACCTTGATCCCCTGACTGGATTGTGATTGCCAGGTTTCTCCACTGTAAAGTAACTCCCCCTTTTGGAAGCAAGTCACTCTGTGCAGTTCACACATAGGGATCCTCTGATTCCTCCACCCTGGCTGCCTTGTGCCAAGCAAGTCCCTGGTTCGGTCTGAGGCCAGGCCTCTGTATCCCAGAGCCTGCAGGGGAGCCTTCAGAGGAGCAGTGGACGTGGGTTAGCCTGGACCTTCGTCCCTTCGTCCCTGACATAGGTCAGGGTGGATAGAGGCCTCACCTCAACCTGTGGCCTGAGAACTGGGCCTTGACCTCAGCCCTAGAGCTTCTAGCCTTCTGGCTTGGGGGTTGGTGCTTTCGGCCCCTGAAGTATGAGAGCAGAAGAACCCACAGTCTGGGTGGCCCAGCAGCCATGGGCAGCAGCAGATTGGGGTCTGTGCAGCTGAGAACCACAGTCCTGGTGGCTTCTCTGCCTTTTAGACCATGTGTTGGTAGGGGCAGCCCACGTCCAGGAAGGGAAACAGCATGCTAAGAGACAGTTATAAGTGACAAGGGAGACACATGTTCCCATTGAGACACGGATGAGAGAAAGGGGCTGGTAGCTCATAGCAGAGGTCTGTGTGGTCAGTGACAATGAAAAGGCCCCTCACCTACTTTGTGATCAAGAAAATACACATTGAAGCTTGTAGCATTAGTCTCCTTTGCTGCCCTGATAGATGACCATAGACTTAGTGACTTAAACAACACACATTTATTATCTCACAGTTCTGGAGGCTGGAAGTCTGACATGGTCTCATGGGGCCAAGATCAAGGTGTGGTCAAGGTTGGTTCCTTCTGGAAGCTCTAGGGGAGCTCAGTTCTTTGTCATTTCTAGCTTCTGGAGCAAGCATGTCAAACTCAAAAGCTAATACGGACCAAATAAACAAGGTTTAAGTTTATGTGGGCCACGAAAAACAAAAGCTTCAATTTTCATAGGAACGTAGGTTTATTTCGATAAAGACATGCTGAATACAAAGGGCTGAAATAAATGAGTAATTGTTAACATAAAATAATAGAACATTTTAATAAAAATTAATATTTTTTTTGAATATTAACTTACCAGACACTGAATAACGGCACAAATTAATAAGCGTAACGCAAATAAACCTATTTTTCTTGTTCTTCGCAAGCGAAATATTTCCTGTTGTGCACACCAAACAAGTCAGTCCAAGACTAATGATGTGTCATTCGGCTGCTAAAATATTCACTGCTAGTATTAGTGGGAGAAATGGTGCGCCTGTGCGTAAGGGAAATGAATGCAACACTATTATAGTAATCAGTCATTAGCGAACATTGTAGCTCATTATTAATAATTATGTATAACAGGCTATTGTAAAAATTACGAAATTTTTATTAAAACGTTTCTTACATACTGTTACATTGGCTGGGCCGCAAAAATATTCATTGTGGGCTGCATGCGGCCCATGGACCACAAGTTTGACATGCTTGTTCTAGAGGCACCTGCACTCCTTGCCTTATGGCCCCTTCCTCCGTCTTCATAGACCGTCATTCTGATCTCTGCTTCCGTGATCACATCTCCTCTGACTCTGGCCCTCCTGCCTTCCTCTTACAAGGACCCTTATGATGACAGAGCCCACCTGATAATTCAGGATACTCTTCCCATCTCAAGATCCCTCACTTAATCCCATCTGCAAAGTGCCTGTTGCCCCAGAAGGGAGCATTGCCACATATTGTGGGGATTCAGACGTAGACATCTTTGGCGGGTGTTACTCTGCCAGCTACGGCTACATGGAGAGATTTCACAGTATTTGGATCTTCTGACTTCAGCTCTGGCCAATGTCAGGTGCTGGCAGGGCTGTGGAGTGGGGCGGCCTTCAGCCATACAGGTGGGAGAGGTCCAGGAGCTTTTGGGAGAGCCAGCGACAGCCTACTGTGTCCAGAGGAAGATGTGTGCACCCTGAGCTCCACAAATTTTATAGTCTCATGTGGCCTTTCAACCAGGGGTTGTGACCTATTAAAAGACAGTGAAATCACTAAAATGGGTTGTGCCTGATACTTCTAAAAACCAGCTTAAAATAAGATTTAGAATGTCAGTGTGCATTGTCTGTTGTAAGAGTGTTGGTGAAATCCATGCTATTTAAAAAGCTCTTGGTAAATTGGAGAAATGGTGTGGGATTGAGTTCAAGGGGTAAGCTGCCCTCCCTGGAATGTCAGGCGCATCCTGATGCTCAGGTCTTATACAGCATGTGCAAAGGTCCAGAGGCAGGGAACATCTGGTAGACCCTGTGCCATTGGGGTTCATGTGTCTGGAGAGCTGTGGGGAGATATGGGTGGGAGGGCTGGTGAATTGGGGTAGCTGTAGCTCAGATTGTCAAAAGGTCCTGGGGCCAAACCCAAGTTTAGAGTCTTGTGCTGTATCCATTCCACAGGTACTGGAGTGTCTCTGCCCAACTAGCTTCTAGGTTGGGACCCAGCCCTGGCTGGGGTCTGCACAGCCTCTGCCAGGCTCTCCCAGTGTGCACCTTATGGGGGTGCAGATGGTGGTCACCGTGCAGCATTGTCCATGTGAGTTTCCTTTTTGGAGGGTGCTTTCCCTGGCTTCAGGAGTTCATAGGAGGCAGAACTTGTTGTAAAACTCCCAGAAGCTGCCTGTACCTTAAGGTTTCTAAAAGCTTCTCTGGTTTAATTTGTTCCTGGAGGTCCTCGCTTTCTCAGATGCTGATTTGTGGAAGATGAGCTTAAAATGGATTTTTGTGTTTCTGCAAAGTGGCAAGGATTTGGAAACATCGGAATAAAGGCAAGAGTGTCCTGGGGCTACATGCCACTGTTAGGGGTGTAATGTGGAATTTAGACTTAAGCATGTGATACTTTTAGTTAATTGTGCTTTTATTTTGTGCATTTTAGGAACCATCACCATTCCTAGAACCTGACAGAAATCCAAGCCATTTACTAGAGCATCTCTCATTGCAGCCTCACCATCATAATATACCAGGAATTTTCAAGTAAGTGCAAGACCAAGGTACCAAAGGCCACAGCCTCCTCCCAGGTGGCTGTGAGGCTGCATGTTGCGGGGAGAAGATAGCCCCATGTGATTCTGAGTTCTTGGGGTCTCCCGGGTCTGCATGCCTTTAGACAGAGGAGCTTAGAACCCTCTAGGAGTGGCTCTGCTGGGTGTCTCTTTTCTAGTCTACATACTCCATGTTTGCACTCTCGCCCTTCAGCATCTGAGTGCCTCTCCCTCACTTCTAGAAGCCCCGAGAACCAGAGAGTTTTTATTGATTCTGGGGTTGCTTAGGACGGGCTGCTCTGTCTGTGTTATTTGGATCAGGTGGGATACCACTTCTGGGCTTTCTGAGGCCCTATTCACCCCACCCCACAACCTGCAGAGGATGGTGATCAGTCACAACCAGGGGTAGTGGGGTGGGGGTATTTAAAATGAAAAATTCTTCTTAAAAATATATTTTTATTGATTTTTGTACAGAGAGGAAGGGAGAAGGATAGAGAGTTAGAAACATTGATGAGAGAGAAACACTGATCAGCTGCCTCCTGCACACCTCCTACTGGAGATGTGCCCGCAACCAAGGTACATGCCCTTGACTGGAATTGAACCTGGGACCTTTCAGTCCGCAGACCGACGCTCTGTCCACTGAGCCAAACCAGTTAGGGCTGAAAGATTCATATTAAATGGATTTAAAAGAATCCCATTGCTCAGCTGCTTCTAGGTGTCAACACCAGGCTGTCCACCTTCTCCTATACTTTTCTAATAAACCAGGGACAGAGGGTTTTAAAGTGGTGGCCTCTGGCCCTAGCTGGTTTGGCTCAGTGGCTAGAATGTCGGCCTGTGGACTGAAGGGTTCCGGGTTCGATTCCAATCAAGGGCACATGCCCGGGTTTCGGGCTCGATCCCCAGTAGGGGGCATGCAGGAGGCAGCCGATCAATGATTCTTTCTCATCATTGATGTTTCTACCTCTTTCTCCCTCTCCTTTCCTCTCTGAAATCAATAAAAATAAAAAAGATGAAGTGGTGGCCTCTGATGGTATCCCAAGGTGGTCACTGGTAAGAAGAGATGAAACAAGCTAATCACCTCCCAGCTCACACCCATGAGGGTGACAGGTTGAAGGACAAACAGTCTTGTTCACTCCCTGCCATGATGGCTGCTCCCAGTGGTCTAAGAAAGGCTGTCTCGTATTTCGTATTGACCTCAGATGCAGGCCACATGGCTAATTAGGGCCAGGTGTGGACTAGAACTCGCTATTTTCAAAATGCATTGAAAACCCCAAACCACTTTTCAGAAAAAGTGATTCTGCATGCGCATCCCACGACTGTTGCACTGTGACTATAAACCTGGTGACTGCAAACAACCCATGTTCATTCCCTGACAGTTCTGGGGTCAGAAGTCTGGAGCGAGTTTTATGGGGCTAAAATCAAGGTGTTGGCAGGGCTGCTCCTTCTGGAGACTTTAGGGCAAAATTGATTTCTTGGAGTTTTTTCAGCTTTCCACGCCTCAGGGCCCCTTCCTCGAATCACTTCAGCCTCTGCCTCCATTGTTCTGTCATCCAGTCTTCATCCCTCTCCCTCTTATAAGGATGACTTGTGATGCCTCTGGGCCTCCTGAGGATTTCCAGGACTATCCCCATCTCAGGGTCCTTAACTTAATCCATCTGCAAAGTCCCTTTTGCCATGGAAGGGAGTGTAGTCACAGTCTAGATTAGGATGTAGATGTCTTGGGGTGGTGGTGGTGTATTATCCTGCTGATCATAATCTCCTCTAAACCACCAAACTCTTCCACAATGATGCTTCCGTCTTAACATTCCCACCTGATTGTATCAGGGTTCCAATTTCTCCACATCCTCGCCAACACTTCTCATTGTCTGTTTTTCTTGTTCTAGCCATCCTAGTGGGGGTGAGTGGTATCTCACTGTGGTTTCGATTTGCATTTCCACGCTGGCTAACATGTTCAGCCCCTTTTTACTTGCTTGTTGACCTTTTGTTTATATTCAAGTCCTCGGCCCACTTTTTAAAAAAATATATTTTATTGATTTTTTTACAGAGAAGGAGAGGGATAGAGAGTTAGAAATATCGATGAGAGAGAAACATCTATCAGCTGCCTCCTGCACACCCCCTACTGGGGATGTGCCCACAACCAAGGTACATGCCCTTGACTGGAATCGAACCTGGGACCCTTTAGTCCATAGGCCGATGCTCTATCCACTGAGCCAAACCAGGTAGGGCTCGGCCCACTTTTTTTTTTTTTTTTTAAATATATTTTATTGATTTTTTACAGAGAGGAAGGAAGAGGGATAGATAGTCAGAAACATCGATGAGAGAGAAACATCGATCAGCTGCCTCCTGCACACCATCTACCGGGGATGTGCCCGCAACCAAGTTACATGCCCTTGACCGGAATCGAACCTGGGACCTTTCAGTCCGCAGGCTGACGCTCTATCCACTGAGCCAAACCGGTTTTGGCTCGGCCCACTTTTTAATTGGGCTGTTTGTCTCTGTATTATTGAGTTGTCAGAGCCCTGCTTTTTGGCATGGCTCTGTCTGGTAACAAGTCCCTCTTCCTGACTGTGCTGCGAACTCCCTCCCTGGGGCTCTCCCTTGTCCTCTGCCCCTCCCCCATGTTTCCAGTGAACCAGAAGATTGGCCCAGGACTGGCATCCAAATTCCTTTTTTATTCTTAAAATATGTCCACATATGATTTTTATTTGCCCTCACTCAAAAAAATGTGTCAAGGGTTATGGAGTGTTGGGATTACAAACCATTTTAATTTTCTTCCTTATATTTATGTACTAAAAAACTTCATTTCAAAAGGCACGAATAAGAGAGAAAAAAAATCCTATGGAATTTACCATGGAGTTGAATCTGGATAACGGTGGTTGGAGTGTCTCTTGCCAGTGTGCCTATGCAGAATACTCTACCTGCTGTCTCAGCATCTGCTTTTCCACCTCCTGGATGGAAAACTCATCTTTGTGTCATGATTTTTGACATGAGAGGGAGCTCATGTGGACAGGGCCCTGGGGCTGCCCCAACTCTGCCTGGAACAAGCTTGTCTTGGGGACGAGACTGTCACCTCCCACCAGTGGTGCCGGGTATTTGGGTGGATAGGTGGGAGGAGGCCTCTGCAAGAGGCTGTTGTCTTCCTCCTCTGTAGATGACTCTGGAGCCAGCCTCAGAAGAGAGCCATCCAGCTGGCCAGGATTGGCCGAACTCAACATGAGAGCTGTTGGGTATGGGTAGGTGTTGACACCTGCCACTCACCAGAGTGGGAGAGAGGTGGGAGATTCTGGCTGTCTCAGCAGAGTCTGGCTGGTCATCTGGCCCTACCACCTACTTGCCAAGTGGCTTAGGCATGTGTCCTCCCTTCGTGGGGTCCTGTGTCCTCAGTGAACTATGAAAAATGGGCTCATTGTGTAGAGTGGACGAGTCACCCGTGTGAAATGCATAGAACAGGGCTGGGGGCCCTTGATTTGTTCACTGCCTCCAGATCTGGGCACCAGTGGCCATGGTAGACTGAGGAACCAGCTTCTGGACTTTTGCCTGGCCATTGAGAGCTTTGTACCAGGGGCTGAGGCTGGTCAATCATGTTCTGGCAGCAGGCCTCAGAGGACGAATTAGATGGTCCATGTGGTATAGGTGGGTGGCCTATTGCTCTGTATAGGCCAGCCTTGGGCAAATTACGGCCCGCGGGCTGGATCCGGCTGTTCTATCCGGTTCTCTTGCTCTCCCCTCCGCTCCTTTACTTTGAATTTATATTAGTTCACACAAACACTCCATCCATGCTTTTGTTCCGGCCCTCTGGTCCAGTTTAAGAACCCATTGTGGCCCTCGAGTCAAAAAGTTTGCCCACCCCTGGGTGGAGGCTCTGACCTCCCCAGTGCGTGTGGAAAATCTTGAGGGATGTTGAAGTGGGATGGACAGGAATGGGTGGCTAGAATGGTGGGAACGTGAGGAAGGCCAGCTAGCTCTCCTGTTTCAGTGTCTCATTCGAGGTCCTGGCCCATGGAGCCCTCTCCCGCCCTTCCTTGTTCTCCCTCCATAGCCATTAGCACAGCTCAGGTCTACACTAATGTTCACAATAGTATTGGGGTCAGGGTCTGCCTCCCCAGGACAGACATGCTGTCCTGTCTGCCGCTGTGCAGTGAAGGCACACAGTGAGCCCTGTGTGGCTGCATCTGGGCTGGAGGGGAGAGGGCAGGTAGGCTTGGGGCTCAAGTAAGGTGGGTGGGGGTCCCAGGTGAGGATTCAGGTCCTGAGCCATGTCTGCAGGCAAGTGGCCATCTGGCATGGCATGGTGGTCAGTGGGACAGCCTGGCTGAAGCTGGGACTTTCTGGTGCCTGCTGCTCCCTAGGAGGGATTGTGACAACCCCTTTCCTTTTATAAACCATGTGTTCTTGGTGGTTCTGTATGATTCTGCCCAGAACTGCTGTCAGACGTCACAGGCTCGTGATCTGCCATGCACACTTCAGCTTTGTGGCTGCCCCTCGAGAAAACTTGAGACTTGTTGTGGACACAGGACAGAGAGTCATGGTGGGTCCCAGCCTGGATGTAGCAATGAAGCAGTGACATCTCCTCCCCTTCACCCCCACCCTTATGTCAGGATCCTCCGGGGCCCTAGCCAGCAATCCAGTGAGAGTCTGGTCCTCAGAGGGGGGCTTTAGCTGCTGTCTCCCTGGCCTCAGCCTCATGTGTCCCAGGTATGGGATGGGGTCTTAGGGGCAAGGCCAGAACAGGGTACCTGTGAGCCTGGAGCCTCTAGATCCCTCCCAGGGGAAAATGACTGCCTCAGTGGCAAATCCTGGGTTTGTGCTGCCCTCTAGTGCCCACCGCAGGCATCACCTTTTGGAAGCTTTTGGCAGCATCTTGTCACCCCCCCCCCCCTCCCGCCCCTTTCTGGGACCATTAGGCTTCTTGGGTTTCTCATTTTCCAGCTCACTTTGGGGTAGGGTGAGGTGAACTTGGTTAAATTGTTCTCCAAGTTCTCAGGTCTGTATGCACTTGGATTCTGACTTTTTCCAAATCCTGGTGGGAGTCTAGTCTTTTGAACCTGGAGAATTTAATCGGCTAACAGGGACCCTTCCCAGAATCTGTCACCGAGCCTCTTCCTGCTCAGGGTGGGCCACTGACAACCACACTGGGTCCCCTTAACTCCAGAGACAGGAGGGGGCCATTCCAGTCTGCACCCTTCTCCCTGAGAGGAGCTCTGGTTCCCAGTTATCTTCAGGCGCCTGCCGTGAATCTTAGAGTGCATGACATAGCACGGTCTCCCCTTCTGTGCCAAAATATCCAGGCATGGTTATGACTGAGGGTTCCTTGGAGCATCTAATTGCAGCCAAGGAGCCATTCTGGCCGGCCTTCTACCCTCGGGTTCCAGATTCCTGCCTTGGGATTCCCATGCGTCCCTGGGCCTGGGTTCACTAACAGCAGCCAGGCCAGTCCTGGAGCGACCCACATATTGCTCTGGGTGGGCCCTGTCTGGAGTTGTGGTTCCCCCTGCTTGCAGGCTGGTACCTCAAAAGAAGGCAGACTGACACACAAACTCACTTACCTTGCAGAACCTGTCACGTGATCCTATGTTTCTGCATGTCCAGCTCCAAAGATTTGAGTCCCTGAAATGAAAAGCTTTTATTTCCTAGGGCCCCCAGCTTAAAATTAATGCTCTGGCTTCCAGTATCACATTGGCTTTTAGAACTAGGACACCTCTGTTTTTAATTAGTTGAAGTCATTTTGTTCTTTTGTGCCAGAGCAGAGCAAGGCAGTCTCCTCTCTGCCCGCGTTGCTTCCTGGGGCCTTGGGTACTTTTAGTGTGATCTATGGAGCAGGGCACCCGCTGGTGGCAGTGCCGTCTGCTCATGCTTTCTGTCTTCCCTCGCAGGTGTGGCGGTGTCTCAGCTGCAACCATGGGGTCTGAGGATCATGGGGCCCAGAACCCCAGTTGTAAAATCATGACATTTCGCCCAACTATGGAAGAATTTAAGGACTTCAACAAATACGTGGCCTACATTGAGTCCCAGGGAGCCCACCGGGCAGGCCTGGCCAAGGTGGGTGACAGACATCCTGGTCTCGCGCAGCTTCTCTGTGTGTGTCCGTGTCCAAAGGTGTTGCACCCATTAACCTGTTCACTGATCCGTTTTAACCTCATTTATTACAAACAGGACGGAATTCTTTCCCCATGCCAGGCACTGTTCTAAGCACTGGAATTCATAGTTGACTCATACCACCCCTGTCCCTGCATGGGTTGGCAGGCTGGGGCTGCCAACACTGTGCTGAGCCCAGCCCAGCGGGCAGTGGCCACCCAGGGTATCATGGAAGCAAGTCTCACCCCACTGGGGGAGAAGGAGGTCTAGAGTCTGGGGAGGCTTCCGGGCAGTTGATGCCAGGAAAGCCTGAGTTTTTGCCTTTATATTCTTAGTGAAACAAGGTGTGTTCTTATTGTTGTTGTTGCTTTTTTGGAGATAGTATGCACATAGGAGGCAAATTCAAACAGTGCAAGAGGGCAGAGAGTGACTGAGTCTCTTCTTCCTCCCATCTCCCAGCTCCTATCCCTGGAAGCAACATAGTTACCATCCTGTCTCTTTCCTTGGCATATTATACATATAGGTGTGCATGTGTGAAGGCAGACAAGCTCATCCTGTGTCTCTCTCTTTCCTTTTTTGTGTGTGTGTGTGTGTGTGTGTGTGAATCTTCACCCGAGGATATTTTTTCCATTGATTGTTTTTAGGAGAGAGTGGAAAGGAGGAAGGATTGGGAGAGGGCTGAGAGAGAGAGGAGAGAGAGAAACATCAATGTGAGAGACACATCGTTTCCCACATGGGCTCCAACTAGGGCTGGGGTTGGAACCTGCAACCCAGGTACATGCCCATGACCAGGAATTGAACCCATGACCCTTTGGTGCTCAGGCCAACATTCTAACCACTGAGCACACCAGCCAGGGCCTTCATGTCTCTTTTTAATATAAATGGCTGTTTCTTTCGTTCTTTCTTTTTTTAAGTCCTCATTGGAGAATATGTTTTTATTGATTTTAGAGAGAGTAGAAGTGGAAGGGAGAGAGAGAGAGAAACAACAATGTAAGAGAAAAACATCTATCGGTTGTTTCCCTTATGCACCCAGACCTGGGATCGAACTGGCAACCTAGATATCTGCCCTGATTGGGAATGAAACCAGCTGCCTTTTGGTGTATGGGATGACACTCCAACCAACTGAGCCATCTGGCCAGAGCATGGCTGTGTTTTTCATGTTCATGTGAACCTGTGTGTGGCATTATTCACCTAATGATTGGGGAGATTTGTAACATGTTTGCTTAGGGTTCTTCTAGTTGCTTCCTGAATGAGTATCACTTTAAGATTCCTAGTTGTCTATTCCTTAAATCAGGAGGTTGGTAAACGTTTTCTACAAAGAGCCAGATAGTATTTTCAGCTTTGCCAGCCCGAGTGGGCTCTGTCTCCCACCACTTAGTTCTATTACCTTAGATAAGCCATAAACCAACAGGCGTGCTGTGCATGAATAAAACTTTATTTATGGGCACTGAAATGTGAATTTCACAGAACTTTTACTTGTCCTGAAATATTCTTTTTAAAAAATAATTCCCCAACCATCTAAGAAAAACAACAACAACAACAAAAAAACACCAAACAAAGCAACACATTCTTAGCTTGTAGGCTGTACAAAAGCAGACAGCTGGTGAGATTTCTACCACAGGCTGCAGTTCGCTACCTCCTCCTCCCCCACCCCCGTTTTTGGTTGGTTTTGTTACTAATATCAGTTCTGGTCCTGGTGACACCCATACCTTCATCCTCAGCCTCAGGAGAAAGGAGAGCAGTATGCCTGCAGCACCTTTCCCCCCTTCCCTTCCCCTCAGGATTTTTGGTCATATTGTGCCTGATAATGTAGACCAGTGGTCGGCAAACTGCGGCTCGTGAGCCACATGCGGCTCTTTGGCCCCTTGAGTGTGGCTCTTCCACAAAATACCACGTGCAGGCATGCACGTACAGTGCGATTGAAACTTCGTGGCCCATGCACAGAAGTCGGTTTTCGGCTCTCAAAAGAAATTTCAATCGTTGTACTGTTGATATTTGGCTCTGTTGACTAATGAGTTTGCCAATCACTGATGTAGACAATACAGAACACTTTTATCTGGTTTGGGAACCACGGCTGCCACTGCCTTTTTAACTTCAGTTCTCCCTTTAAATGGCTTCAGTGCTCACTGTCTGTGTCTTACTGGCCTGCAGTTTGTCATCTCATGAGAGAAGGGCTCTGGAAACCCAGTGCCTGGGCTTCTAGCAAGTTCAGAAGTATTCATTTGGGGCTTTTCTGCCCCCCACCAATCCACAGTCTGGTGTCCATTGTCAGGTGAAACTTTCCTGCCACCCCTCCTGTTGCAGGCCCCCAGTGGTGGGGAGATTCTGAGGCCAATGGAGTCCTGGTGCCTGTGGGGTGTGGGGTGTGGGGTCCCTTCCTTTATCTGCTGTCACTGATCTTGTTCCACTTCTAGTTCACAGCAAGCCCATCTATCTGCCTTTGGATTCATGCCATCTTTTATGTCAGGAAACTTGTACTATTCTGTTGGAAGTACCTTTAAATCCCACCCTGACACTCTTCTGCTATCCTTTCACCGCCGTCATTTCTGTCACCCTTCCTTCACCTCTGTGTGATCCACTCCATTACCTTCTCTCTCCCCCTCTTCATCACCTTCACTGTCTCAGTGCTTCTCCTTTGAACCCAGATGCCTCTGCCAGCCATGGGCAAACTACGGCCCGTTCGGCTGTTCTATCCGGCCCGCGGAGCCGAAAGAGCGGAGGGTTCTCTTGCTCTCCCCTCCGCTCCTTTACTTTGAATTTATATTAGTTCACACAAACACGCCATCCATGCTTTTGTTCCGGCCCTCCGGTCCAGTTTAAGAACCCATTGTGGCCCTCGAGTCAAAAAGTTTGCCCACCCCTGGGTCTAGTCCCTCAGCAGCCTCCCTGCCACTCTGAGGATAGATGGATCCAAGGAAGCAGGGGCTTTGTCCCTGAGCATCTCCCATTTTTTTCAAATGGGGATCCTTGGCTCTCAGGCTGCTGGTCTCTTTGGAGAAGGGACACGATGTCTTGCTGGCCTGACATGGATGTCCCCCTACCCTGGCCTCATCAGCCTTGACTGCTCTTCTCTGTGTGTGTGTGCATGTGTGTGAACACGTGTGCATATGTGTATGCGTGCGCATGGGTGTAGCGGTTTCCTTCTTTCATAAAAGCTGTATTTGGTCCCCTCCTCAAAAGCTCTGTGAGGCTCAGTAGAGCTGGGTGGGAGTGGGTGTTCAGCAGGCACAGGTAGAGTCAGGGCCGCAGCTATTATCGGCTGTGGGTGTGTGGGAACCCCACTCTGGGGCCATCAGGCAGCCCGTCATATTCCTCAGCCACTCTGCACATACTCAGGGCCATGCCCAGTGGGCCCCTGCCCCCCACAGACCAGGGCTGGAACCTCCCTAGTCTGCTTGGGAAGCTCGGGGGCAGGAGGAGCCAGGGAAGGGTGGTGGGGCAATGGGACTTTGTAGGGTCCTATGGGAGGGGTCAAGGTGCTCTGGTGCCCAATCCTGAGGACAGTCATGAAGGTAGACAATGCCCTGGTTGCTCTCAGCTGGCAGGCCTGCCCAGTGAAGAGTGGTTTTGGCCAGGTAGTTTTTTTGGGGAGGGGCAAAGGCTTGCCCCTCACTCCTGCCCTCTTACAGAGTTTCCCACACCTACTACCCCAACTGCGCAGACTCTTAGCTTTGCCATACAAGTCACACCTAGGCCATTTGCCCAGTGTCCCCTCATTCACTTGAGATGTGTGGCCTTACTTTGGCTGAACTTGCTCTCCAGGAGCTTTGAGCAAGGGTCAGTCCAGGGCTATACCAGTCAGGTGCACCAGGTGCCGTGTAGGGCCAGTCAGAATGCTGGAAGTTCTTTAGATGATAGTTTTCAGATGCCCTTTGCCTGGGATCTCCTCTTATTTTTTAAAAAAATATTTTTATTGATTTCAGAGAGGAAGGGAGAGGGAGAGAGAGATAAAAACATCAGTGATGAGAGAGATTGGCTGCCTCCTGCATGCCCCCTACTGGGGATCGAGCCCACAGCGCAGGGTGCCCTTGACCAGAATCGAACCTAGGACCCTTCATTCCGCAGGCTGACACTTTCTATCCACTGAGCCAAACCAGCCAGGGCGGAATCCTCCTTTTAAATCTGATTTTGCAGAGGTGTGAGGGTGTTAGGCCACAATATATTACTAAGGGATTTTTTCAGAAGCTTCGGGTTCCAGACCAACTGGAAGTGGCCCTCCTTTTAAGCAGTTTTTCAAAACCTGCTTAGAATGTGTCCAGGAAGGAGTGGTTCACATGTATGCAAACCAGGCATTGCATGTGTGTGTGAGGGTCCCTCCTGGTTTTCAGATGTCTTCACACAGCGGTGTGTTAGGGATGGCATAAATGAACAAAGTAGTCTCAGGCTCTTGTTTGAAAGTGGGAAATTTGGGAGTGACATACTTTGTTCATTTTGCCCCAGACAGGGATTAGGGATGGGCTTCTAATAGAACTGAAGTGGGTCCAGAGCATGTGCAGGGTCATGGCATTTTCCTGAAAGAGGTTTGGGATTTCTATCAAAAGGAGACATCAGTAACATAATTAAAAAGCAGCTTAGGGTCATGGATCCTTCCTCACAGAAGAACGTCTTGGATCCTGGAGGCATAGCCCCTTTTATCTATTTCCTTTGTTTTTCCAGCCTTGAATGTTTGAGTTTAGCACCCGAATCTTCAGATTTCTCACTAGAAATCTAAGAAAACCTTCTGCTGGCAGGCTGACCCCAGCCAGTACCCTGTTGTCACATGGCCTCGCACCAGAAACAGGCGGGTATTCTAGGTGCCTGTTGCATCGAGGCCGCAGTTGACAGAGCGAGAGAAGACATCCCCAGAAAGAGCCTTCATTGAAAGGTTGTGTCCTTGTCCTCATTTAACTCTTATTAGGGTCCCAGCCTTGGCACTGCTGCTATCCAGGTCGGGTATCTGTGGAGGGCCATCCTGGCCACTGCAGGAGGTGCTGAGCAGCATCCTTCCTCCACCTACTCGATGCCGGGAGCACCCGCAATCATGACAACCTCAGATGTCCCTAGACATCGCTCAGTGTCCCCTCGGGGCAGGGTTGCCCCAGGTGAGACCCACTGACTTCCTCTGTTGTTATTTATTTGTATTTTATAAATAAACTTGTGTGTGCTGATATGGGATGCAGCACCTTTCTGTTGTTAACTGGCAACTGGAGAATAAGTGTTTTTGTTGCCAAGCAAAATATTTTCTTTCACCGGTGTCATAGATGGGATAATGGAGTCCTTGGGAATGGTAAATGGATTTTGTCCCTTTTGGAAGCTGTCGGCAAACTTGGGCATCAGCGTGGTGTTCTTCCCTCATTGGCCCCGAGCAGGGTGAGGGTTCAGCCTCTTTAGAGTTCATGGCTGATGTTTTGAAAACAGGTTGGGTTAGCCCCTCCAGCATGGCTCAGTGGTTGAGCGTTGACCTCTGAACCAGGAGGTCACCATTCGATTCCCAGTCAGAGCATATGCCCGGTTGTGGGCTTGATCCCCCTTGTGAGGCTTGCAGGAGGCAGCGGATCAATGATTCTCTCTCATCGTTGTTTCTATCTCTCTCCTCCTCTCCCTTCCTCTCAGAAATCAATAAAAATATTAAAACAACAAGATAGGTTGGATTAGTTCCTTTTCCCAAAGCTGTTAGGTGGCCTGCTGGGCACCCTGAAAGGGGGCTTGAGGCTTGCAAACAACCACCCAGGACTGGAGAGACTAGTCCCAGTTGGCCCTGTGGGGCCCAGAAGGGTGCCTAATGCTCAGGAGGCCCTTGGTCCAGCCCAGAGGTTGCCCCTGACTAGGAAGGTGAAGGGGCCAAGAGTGGATTTCTGAGCCCAAGCAAGCCCAACACAATGCTCTGACACTAAGCCCTTTGTGCTGGTCCTTAGTGTCCCCTTGTGGAGAAAGGCAGGGTGGGTGGGGGCAGGAGAGCTGCCATCAATTCACAGTCAAGGCCTGGTGGTCTGTTGCCTATTGGATTTGCTCCCAGGAAATAGCTGTGCCTTTTCTCAAAGGCAACCTTCTGACAATTCCCACTTAGAATTGTCATCCTCCCCTCTGCCTCTGGGCTTCTTACCCAGCCCTTCTTTATTTTATATGCTTAGTACTTACAACTGGTTACCTTCCCATTTTCCTTATCTCTGTGGGTGGGTCCCCTGAAACCAGGCTCTGAGGTGGAGCCACATCTTAAAGGTATTTATCATCTGCCCTCTTCCATGGAATGTAAGGCCCTCATGGATCTTTGTTTTCCCATGTTTCCCCTCCCCAGCACGTAGAACTGTAATTACTCCCTAGTAGGTGTTAATGAAGGGGATTCCTAGAACATGTGTCTGGCATAGCCTTGCTCTGTTCCAAAGCTAGAGAGTGAAATGGCCCTGCCCTCCAGTGATAAAGGTTTTAAAAGGACTTCAAATGCAGCTGGTGGTGCCCATGTTTCTGGCACCAGATCATTTGGGCGCTTGATAAAGTCACAGATGGTTCCTGGTGCCCTTGTGGGACAGTCCCAGTGTGCTTCCCAGGTAGTGGCTGCTGGTCTCCCAGGAGTGGGCAGTGAGTCTCTGATCGTTCCCCTGTCCTGAGTGGAAGTGCCTGTCTGGAGGCACCGCTGACTTCCTCCTTGGTCTCACAGATCATCCCTCCAAAGGAGTGGAAGCCACGGCAGACGTATGATGACATCGATGATGTGGTCATCCCAGCCCCCATCCAGCAGGTGGTGACGGGCCAGTCAGGCCTCTTCACACAGTACAACATCCAGAAGAAGGCCATGACGGTCGGGGAGTACCGCCGCCTGGCCAACAGCGAGAAGTATGCAGCCGGGACCCTGGAGGGTGTAGGGCGGAACCTTGAAACCCTAGCTCTGAGGTGGAGCCACACCTTAAAGGCCTCCACCCCCCTGGTCTGCAAAGCCCAGTCCCCCAGGGGCTCTGGGGGTGCAGAGATTGTAGGGCACATGCAGCCCCCTACAAAGCGCATGTCATCTGCTCTGGGTGCACTGGGTGGATCTCGACATCTTGTGCTCAGAGATCCTCTCTGTTCAAAGAGGGCGAAATCCAGACCCTCACCAACCCATGGCCACCTGTCCACCTCACCCTACCTTCAATACCCACTACTGAGGGCTGCCCCTTGGAGTTCAACCTGTTTCCTTTCCCCGGAGTGTATCCCCTATACCCTCCCATAATGTCTCAGTTCTGATGGTGCCTCCTCAGAGAGGGGCTCTCTAATATTCATTCCTGCATGCTGCTTCCTTTAACATGGTGCACACAGGGGCACACTCATGCACATTCTGTGTGCTCATGGGTACACTCGTGGGCATTCCCAGTGCATACACAGTGCCCTCACGAGCATACCACCATTGTTTTCTCCTTCCTGTTCTCTGTTACTCCCAGATTCCTGGCTTTCTAAAATTGTTTGTGCATTTCCAACAGTACCTTTGCTCTCCAACATAAGTGTACTGTGAAGGCAGGATGTTGGCTGCCTACTCATGCAATGGCCCTGGCGCCTAGGACAGTGCCTGGCCCATAATCAGTGCTCTTAGTATGTGCTGAGCAGCAGGATGATAACCGCCAGAGCCCGTGCCCATCCACCTGCCTGCTCCAGCTGCCCCTGGTGTGCGTTGTGACTTGTATACCACAGGCCCAGTTAGCTGATGAGGTGGGATAAGTGGGCATTATTCCAGGCAGGGCCACCTGCCCATCCTATACACACCCCTTGGAATAAATGCTGTCCCAGCAGCAATGGGACCACATTTGTGTTTTCTGGGGCTGTGCCCTGTGGTGGGGAGGGTGGGTGATCTGGGCAGAGCCTCTCCCTTGGTGTATCTGGCAGATGCCCTGGGCCTGGTTCAGCTGTGAGATCAGATGCATGCTCTGAGACCCCCTTTTCGGTGTGCTGTTTGCTCACAGATACTGCACTCCCCGGCACCAGGACTTTGATGACCTGGAACGCAAGTACTGGAAGAACCTCACCTTCGTCTCTCCCATTTACGGCGCCGACATCAGCGGCTCCTTGTATGATGATGTAAGTTCTGGAGACCAAGAAGTTCTTGGGAAAATGAGGGACTCAGTTTCCATGGTGGAGGTGAAGGAATATGAATGGAAATGGAATTGAAAATGGAAGTTAAAATGACACAAGCTTAGCTGGGCTTTCTGTTTGGGCTCCAGTTACAACTATATGCCTAGTCTTAGAATGAATGAAGAAGGGATCTCATGGTTTTCTGACTTGCAAAATCTTTCCTACTGAGTTGCAGAGTTCTGATGGCTCTGATCTTACACCCTCAGAATCCTGGGAGCCCCAGGTTCTCAACTGGCCAAGCTGCCATGGGTTCACTTATTTCTGGTCCCTTTGCTGGGCTGGGGGGGCTTTGGGGACACCCAGGCAACAGAGAGGGGCCTGGCCTTGGCCTGTCCAAGGACGTAGACCAGATGCTGGTGACTGTGACCAAAGGCCCAGAGAGGTGCTGGTGTTAAGCAGAGGGAGGTTGAGTGGGACCCTTAGTTTTTAGGGGGTAATTTATTAATATTTATGGGACCTCAGATAACCCTAAGGTTAATTTCAGAGTTACTAAACCTAGCTCTCTCCTGGGGGTGTTCTGTATGGGGTACCCTGGCCTAAAATATGGCCTTTTCCACTCCCCGGGTGGTCTTCTTGGTCCCCATCTGTGCCCCTCATTCCATGTTGTCACCCTGAAGGTCATCTCTTACCAGGATAGTCTCTTTCATTCACTCAGCCCATGTTCACCATGAGAGCAGCTGGTGGGCGACACCTGAGTTCTGGTCTTAGGTGGGACTGGAGTTGTGTGGGAATAGCACCCCCTCCTGGGAAGAGTGGGGACCCTCCTGGATGGGGCTTGTGACAGGTGGGGCTTGTGACTCCCAAAAGGTATCGGAAAAATCAGGACTGCTGCGTGGGTCCCCACATGAATTGTTGGCCAGCATTTCTTTTTGCCCAGAGTGGTTGCGCCATGTTGCATTCCACCAGGAATAAGTGAGAGTTCCTATTGCTCCACATCCTAGTCAGCATTTAGTGGTGTCAGTGGTCTGAATTTTGGCCATTCTGATAGGTGTTTAGTGGTAGCTCATTGTGGTTTTAATTTGCATTTCCCTGGTGACATATGATGTGGAACATCTTTTCATGTGCTTATTTGTTATCAGTGTATCTTACTTGGTGAGGTTCAGGTCTTTGACTAATTTTTTAAGTGAATTGTTTATTTTCTTATTGAGTTTCAAGATTCCTTTGGAAATATTTTCTCCTAGTCTGGGGCTTGTCTTCTCATTCTCTTGAAGACTCTGCATTGTTTTCAAATAAAAATTCAAAAGTTAAAAAAAAAAATTTAGAGCCCTAGCTGGTTTGGCTCAGTGGATAGAGCATCGGACTGCGGACTGAAGGGTCCTAGGTTCGATTCCAGTCAAGGGCACATGCCTGGGTTGCAGGCTCGATCCCCAGTAGGGGATGTTTCAGGAGGCAGCCGATCAATGATTCTCTCTCATCATTGATGTTTCTACCTCTCTCTCCCTTCTTCTTGAAAATCAATAAAAATATAGTTTAAAAAAATTAGAGCCTTGTCCAGGGAGAACCTCTGGGTTTGCTCTTGTGTGCTGCCTGCAATTGGTCGTAGTGATGGCCCCGTGAAGGACCCTGCTGCCCAGTGAGGCTTGGCAGGGCCAATGCTGAGATCGTGAGCAACACCTGCCATAGGTTCCTGAGGAGGCTTTGGGGCCCTGTGTTCCCTGTGCCTGATCTAGTGCAACAGTCTCCTTTACAGATGTGGTAGCTTAGGCTCAAGCAGAGAAATGACTTGCCCTGGCCACACGATGAGTTATTGCCTGATTTAGACTACAACCCAGGTCCCCCGATTTTGGCCGCATTGTGGATGTGTGGGCTCGATAGTGAGGTGAATTGGACAAAGCTTTAGGGAGGCGACCTCTTTTTGATGTGCCCTGACCTTGGGAAGCTTCTATTCAAGGCGACCTTGGGCTTTTCTTTCTTATACTGAGGGGTCTGGTCACTGACTCCTTCCCACCCCCCATATTCTGGGCTTCTGCCAGGACTCACCTTACAAAGACCAGCCACTGGTCTCGCCAAATCAAGGGCCTGTAATGTGGTCAGGAGTGGGTGGTACAGGGTGGATTGGGGCAGAAAGAAGGCTGATGTTCACTCACATCTCAACAGGCTTGAAGGGTTCTCTAGGGAAAGGAAGTTGATTAAAGCATGTTTTGTGAGTTCTTATTACAGGACGCAGTTTGCTTGCTTGTGGCATTAGGAATAGATGGGACTGGTAGGTGAGGATTCCAGCCTTGTTTGCTTGGTTCTGAGAACCATCTCCATCTCCTCCATGCGGAGATTCCAGAAGGGCTGTCTGGCACCTTTGCTGGTCTAGCCCCACTCGGCAATGTCTTCCTCCTCCTGTGTCATTGACTTTGAGGAACACAAGTTACTCATTACCAAACTGCGGTCTTTACTGCCGAGATTAACACATACCTCAATGTGGAGTCTAGAGAAAGCTCTGCCCAACTGCATGGCGCAGGGCAGTCAGTCAACGTCTGCAGGGTATGAGCAGCCCAGGATGCGTTTTGGACACGGGGGTGGGCGAGGCTCTGAAGTGGGCAGGTTTGGAGCTGACAACAGGGCTCTTGGGCCCTCATGGGGGTCACACTGCAGCAGGCAGCTCAGAGGGAAGGACACTTCCTGTCCTCCCACTGATGTCTGGGGTTGGTGGGGCCTGGGTGCCCCAAGGATGGCCGGCCCACTGACTGTGTGCCTGCTGCCTCACAGGACGTGGCCCAGTGGAACATCGGGAACCTTCGGACCATCCTGGACATGGTGGAACGTGAGTGCGGCACCATCATCGAGGGTGTCAACACCCCCTACCTGTACTTCGGCATGTGGAAGACCACCTTCGCCTGGCACACGGAGGACATGGACCTGTACAGCATCAACTACCTGCACTTTGGGGAGCCTAAGTCATGGTGAGTGTCCAGCCAGCGGCCTGACTTGCTTCACAGGGTGGAGGGTCTCTGCTGCCAGCAGGGCAAAGGGCGGGGGAGGGCAGGTGGATAGGCTCCTCTGGGTCAGGCAGGCATGGGTGCCTTCTGGGAGGCTCCCTGTGGCCAGGGCTATCAGGCAGGGTGGGCCAGGGTTGGAGCTCTGGTAGCTCTAGATCTGCTGGCTCTGCCTCCACTGGCTTCAGGGCAGCCTCAGTTTACACCAGTTTGGGGATGAGGTATACGTGCCCCTCAGAAATGAGCTTCCTGATTTGTGGAGTTTGGGGTTTGGGCCTAGAGAGCTTCCCACTGAGCAGTGGCTGGTTCTGGGCTCCCTCAGCACCTCCCCAGGCCGAGTCAGGCACGTGGTTGTTGTACTGGGGCTCTCCTGTGGCCACAGGCCTGGGGACAGGGTAGCCTTGAGCACTGAGCCTCCCTTGCCTTCCTCTTGGCCTTCGGTTTGAGGGGTGAGATTAGCAGTAGACCCCTGCTGCCTGGGGTCCCCACTAGTTTGCAGGTGTTGAGCAGGGGTGGGTGAGCTGTCCCGAAGGCCACTCTGTGAGTGCTGGGCTCTGCAGGCTGGGGCATATGTCCAGTGTGCTCTGTGTTCTGGAATTTCTGAGCTAACACTCACCTCACATCCAGCTTCTGCTGGCAGGCCAGGATGCATCTGCCTTCTGTTTGTTCACTGCTGTTTCCAGCAGAGACTTCTGAGCTGGGGCTCTGCACCTCCCTGCCTCTGTTATCACAATAATCAGTGAAGCTCAGAGGAGTGGCAGGGGAGGTCCGGGAGCAGATTGGGGCACTCAAGACCTCAGCCAAGCTAGCTAGGGGGAGTGGGGGACGGGGGCAGGGAGACACAGCACAGCTGGGGACACAGGCAGCAGACTCTTGCCAAGGTACCCTTTACCTTGACTGAGCCTGTACCCATAGGCACCTCAACCCCTTTAAGTTGCTTGGACCTCCTGGAGCCCTTTGCTGAGTGGGGCAGGTACAGGAGTTCTGAGCAGAGGACTCAGGAACCAGGAGATATTTTGGGTGGGAAACCAGGCCTCTCTTCTTCTTTTGGCTGTATGACCATGCTCTCCTCACCTCTTATGTGAACAAAGCCGTTTCCTCTCAGAAAGGCAGAGAAAGATAGAGAAGCATTGGACACAGACATGGTGGGAGCATTTGTATGAGTGTCCCAGGGCTACTGTAACAAATGACCACAAGCCTTAGCGCACACACATTTATTCTGTCATGTTCTGGAGGTCAGGAGTCTCACAGGTGTGGGCTGGGCTTTTTCTTTTGGAGGCTCCATGGGAATATCCGGCCTTTTCCAGCTTCTATAGGAGCTGTATTCCTGGTTCGTGGCCCCTTCTTCCATCTTCACAGCCAATAGTGCAGCCTCTTCCATCTCTGACTCTGACCCTCCTGCCTCCCTCCCCTTGCCCCAAGGGGTATCCAGGGTCATCCCCATTCCAGGGTCCTTAATCTATCTGAAAAGTCTCTTTTGCCATATGAGGTGCCATGTCCACATGTCCTGGGACTAGGACTGGGATGTCTTTGGGGCCATTATCCTGCCAGCGCTGGGCCTCTGGCCTTTGAACTGTGCTACCCTGCGTGTGTAGGGGATCCTTTTACCATTCCAGGGCTTGTTTTCAGCCCACTTCTCTCCTTTGGTTGTGTGTGGTGGCTTTGCATTAGCCCTTGGTCATCGAAGCCTCCAGGCTGGGCGGTATTTACCTTTTAGGGGTAAATTTGGAAGAGATTGGCGAGTTAGTGATGCCCTTTTTATAAGACCTGAATCTCACACCCACGAACGTGATTCTGAGCACTCGGGCAGAAGTGTTTCCTGGTCAGTGGCACTGTCCCAGTGCTGTCCAGGAGGTCCCAGTGTCCGTGCAGCCACCCTGTACCCTCCTCTCTCCATGGCAAGGCTAGGCTGTGACTCCACAGAGGCCCCAGTCTAGGCCTGGTGGAGAGGGGGCCACGCTCTGCCCCAAGTCCACACCTGCAGGCTGGAGGGTGGGGCCTGGGAGTGCAGCTTGTGGTGGGAGTAGACCTGCCCCTCCCCTGGGGGCTCTGCCTGCTGTCTCCCACTCCCAGCAGTCAGCATGCTCTCTCCGTGGGCCGTGTAGGCTGAGTGCCCGTGAGCAGCCTTCTGACTGCCTGTGTAGACCCACAGGCTGCATCATATCTTTGTGTGTAAGTTTGAGAGTACACCTGAGTGTGTATATGTGTGCTTGTATGTGTGTGAATATATGTATACTAGAGGCCCGGTGCACAAAATTTGTGCACGGAGGGGGGTGTCCCTCAGCCCAGTTTGCACCCTCTCCAATCTGGGACCCCTTGAGGGATGTCCGACTGCCCATTTAGGCCCGATCCCACCAGGGGGGATCAGGCCTAAACGGGCGGTCGGACATCCCTCTCACAATCCAGGACTGCTGGCTCCCAACTGCTCACCTGCCTGCCTGCCTGATTGCCCCTAACCGCTTCTGCCTGCCAGCCTGATCACCCCCTAACCACTCCCCTGCCAGCCTGATCACCCCCTAACTGCTCCCCAGCCGGCCTGATTGCCCCTAACTGCCCTCCCCTGCCGTCCTGGTCACCCCTTACTGCCCTCCCCTGCCACTCTGGTTGCCTCTAACTGCCCTCCCCTGCTGGCCTGATCGCCCACAACTGCCCTCCCTTGCAGGCCTGGTCCCTTCCAACTGCCCTCCCCTGCAGGCCATCTTGTGACGGCCATCTTGTGTCCACTTGGGGGCAGCCATCTTTGAACACATGGGGGAGGCCATCTTGTGATCTTGGAGTGATGGTCAATTTGCATATTACTCTTTCATTAGATAGGATGTATGTGTGAGTATACGTGTGTGTATATGGGAGTGTTTGTTAGTGTGTGTATGTGTGTTTATGTGTATGTGTGTGTTTCTATAGTTGAAGTGTTTTTGTGTATGTATGTGTATCTGAGTGTGGTGTGTGTGTGTGCCGGGCCTGCTTGATGGCCTGGATGATACTTCATGGTGTTGGTCAGTGACTTGGCCACATATCTGACTTGGCCACTGTCCTCTGTCCTCTGCATCCCAGAGTTTGGTGCAGCTCCCCTCAGGGCCACTAGATGGAGCCCCTGCCCTTCCCCATGGACCATTATTATCTACCAGCACCGAGGGGGATATTTCCTAGGTTCTTTTTATTCTTTTTAGACTCCACCTTTTTAGAACCCACTGGGCAATGATCATCCCAGGGCTCCTTGGGAGCCACAGTAGGAGGAGAGCAAGGACTCTGCTGGGAAGGGGGATGGGTGGTAGGAACACTGCCTCTCATCTGCTCAGCTCTGCGAGGATGCCCCGATTTTAAGGGCATCTGGCTGGCAGAGGGACCTTAAGGAAAGAAAACCCACCTTTTCCTTAGAGAGAGAGAGAGAGAGAGAGAGAGAGAAGCAAGCCAATGCTGAGTCCCAGCACATGGTTCCTAAGGGCAGGTTGAGCTCTTGTAGATGTGACTCTGGGGCAAAAGTGTGTTCTGGGGTCACGAGGCCCTGCAGCAAGCAGTGAGGATGCTGAGAAAAGCTGCTGGTCTCAGGGAGGTTGGTGCGAGAAGTGGCATCAGGGAGCCTGGCAAGGAGGCTGGCTGGTAGTGAGAGGGTGGGGGCCACAGAAAAGTGGCTGGGATGGATGGTAGTGTGAAGGTGGTGGGACTGGCTTTGCGGGAGGTGCAGTGTGAGTAGAAAGTCCCTGAGAGCTGTCCATGGGAGGGAACCCAGGGAATGTGAGGGCACAGCAGCCCCCTCCCTGGGGGATGCAGCAGGACAGACACCTGGCTCTGCATGCTTGCCTCCTGTCACCAGCACTCGGTGCTCTCTGGCTGCAGCCCTGAGGACGGCCCCTGCTGTCACATGCTGTACCCCTGGTTTGCTTGGGGTGGCCCTTGTGTCCACCCATCACCTCACCTACACCCTTCTCCACAACCTGATTCCCGAGAGCAATGGGGAAGCCATCAGCAGGACTGGCATTGGACACAGAGCACATCTCTGACAGAAAGAATCTTCCAGAAGGCACTTTGACCTTGGTCCTGGTTTCTGGTCCAGAAGGGGAGTGGGATTGCACTCGGGGGTCTCTCACACTGACCAAGTGTGGCCAGTGGGAAGGGACTTCTCAAAGTGTGGCCATGTAGGGTCCCAGCTCCCTGCTCCATGCCTGGTCAGCTCAGCCTGGTCATCGTGCTGGGCACCCTTCCAGCTCTTTCCCCTCAGGATCAGGGTGGGGATGTTGGCATCAGTGTCTCCCCACCAGACCATGGACCCGGTGAGGGCAGGGCCCTCGGTCTTCCTTTTGTACCTAGCTCGTAGCAGGGGCCTGGCATAGAGAGGGGCTCGTTAGCTATCAGGAGACCTGGGTACTTGGACCATAGTAACCCTTCAGCCTCTCAGAGCCCCAGTGCGCTGAGGTTTCCATCTTGTGGAGCCAGTGCCATCCTGTGGGAGTTGGCCTCCTTGTCTTGCTCTGGGGGGGGGGGGGGGGGGGGGGGGGAAGGGGGGAGGTGACGTGCCCTCTTGACCCTGGGCTGGGGGCTAAGGGAACCACTTGGCAACCCCCTGGGAGGGTGATGCCTTGCTCCCACCCCTCCCCAGAGAGGAGACATTGTCTGGCAGATTGTACTCACACGTCTGTCTCCCTAATATATGTACTGCTCCGCTTGCGTCTACAGTAGCTTAATTGCAACCATTTCAGATTATTTCCGTAGCACTTTTTTTAAAAGTGTCGACGTCCTCAGGTTTATTGCGTTTTATGAAGCCTTTCTGGGTGTGTTGCTACTTCGGTAGTGTGATTTGTGTGTCAAAGTGACGTGAACAGCCTGGTGTCGATAAAAGCATGGAATTTGCTTTGAAAGGCTGGCAGTACGTGGTGCTCTCAGGCAGCAAGGCTAAGAATATCTGAAGCATTTGAGTGCTTCAGAATTCCTTTTGAGATGGAGATTTAAAATAGACCGGTACTTATACTCACACGAGGATCATTCTTGCCACTGCTTGACCTTCCTGCCGCCCTGCTGCCCTGTCCATTATTGAGGCCAGGAAGGTGGGTGGGCATGGGTATCAGGAGGAGGCAGGGCTGGCCCTGCAGGACAGTGCCTGGGGGGTGGGCAGCCCAGTGTCCAGAGGTCATGGCCTATAGAACCTGCTGTCCTAGGCCAGACACGTTCTGTGAAGCCCATGGGTGGTGGTGGTTTAGCCAGAGATGATATCCCTACAGCCTGTCCCAGAGCCACTCTGCCTGAGGGCCTCCCCTGGGCCCTCTGCCACCTGGTTCGGCCCCTGTGGGTCTCAGGCCTGGTCAGCTACCAAGCCCATCATTGGAAACCTCAGCTCCGTGTGTGATACACCCACCTCGTGTTGTTTCACACTGTTTCTCAGATGTAGCACTAAACAGTGTTTCTAGCAGTATTGCCACATGCAAGCACCTGCCACCTCCTGTCCTCCTGCTGCTTCCAAGTGTCCCCAGGAAAGAGTTCTGGGCTGGGAATTGGAGAGCGCTGGGCTCTGGTCAGCCCTTGTCTTCCTGGGCACTTCGGGACCATCTGGAGTGTGCTGTGTACCCTGAAGAGGAGAGCAGAGTGCCTGCCACCCTGTGAAGGGTACCCTGGCACACATTATTGCCAATGTAAGGAGTCAGTCCCCTGGCCTTGCTGTGGTTTGGGCCTACCTCCCAGGGTGGGGGAAGGTGCCTTGTGGTGCGTCCTGTGTGCCTGCATGCCGGGCAAGGGCTGGCTAAGGCTTCGGTAGGGCAGGCTTGGGAGATGACAGCCTTCGAGGGTGAGGCTGGCTTGGGCGGTGGGGTCAGTTGCAGGAGCCAAGGACCACTGCGAAGAGCAGAGACTGGCGGCTTCTACCGTGTTGGGCAAGGCGGATGAGCTGCAGGAGCCCAGTGCTCTGGGCGGCCAAGAGCTGCACGTCAGGCACCAGGGCCTCTCATGGGCTGCTGGACTATGATGGCTGGGATGCAGGCAGAGCTGTACAATTGTGGTTTTTCCTTTCTATGTTTTATTTTTTTATTATTATTATTATTTTTTAAATAAATCTTTATTCAGATTATTACAATTATTTCTCCTTTTTCCTCCTTTCTATGTTTTAAATCAGGGGTCCTCAAACTATGGCCCGTGGGCCACATGCGGCCCGCCGAGGACATCTATCCGGCCCGCCGGGTGCCGCTGCCTGTCCTGCTTAGCAGCCGACTCGTCCCGGGCCCGCAGTGCGCATAGGAATTTGTTCATAGTTTTTTTTTTTTTTTTTTAAACTATAGTCTGGCCCTCCAACGGTCTGAGGGACAGTGAACTGGCCCCCTGTTTAAAAAGTTTGAGGACCCCTGTTTTAAATGCTGTGAGTCGGGAAAAGCCCCTTCTGGCGACTGAGGCCAGAGCAGATGTGCTTTACCTGAAGGAACATCAACACAGTCTAGCAGGGTCATGTACACACCCCCGGCCCCCATCCCTCTTTGTTCCCCTAAACTCCCTCTGGTTCTACTTGTACTTGGAGGAGGTGGAGATGCCTAGTTCCCTCCGGAAGGGGGTGTACCCCAGTGGAGGATGCTCTCTTGCCTCTGGGGATTGGCCCTCAGGGCTGTGACCTTGGCCTTCAGGCCCCGGACTCTGCAGCATCCCATGAGTTCTGTCTCTGGCTTCCCCAGCCCCTCCATCCTTCCCACTTAGATTTATCTGGGATACAGTCTTCCAAGTCTCTGGTGTCAGTGTCCCTGAGGGGGGAGGGGACAGGGGAGAGAGGAGAGAGTCTGATTGCGCTCCCATGAGGGGCATGGAGCCCTCACTAGCTCTGGATGGTCCTGAGGTGCGCTGAACGGATCCTTCTGTGCAGGGTTAGTGGAGGGAATGCTGGTGAGAGCCTGGGAGTCTGGGGGATTGTCTGAGAGCTCTGCCCCTTCGCTGACCTTTCAGAAGCCTGATTGAGGTTCCCAGTGGACTGGAGAAATTTTCCCTTTGATTCAGCTATACCTAGAGTTTTTCTTTGGCATTTTGCTCAGGGGAATTTCATAGGAGAGGGATTGGGCAGCCTTTGCTGCCAAAAATTCCCAGCGGGCACAGCCATCTCAGCCTGCGCTTGGTACTCTGGAGGTGTGTGTGTGCACATGCATGTGAGAGTGTGTATGTATGTGCATGTGTGCACATACACATGTGAGAGTGTGTATGTGTGTACATGTGCATTGCATGCATGTGTGTGCTGCACCTTTGTGTGTATAGCTGTCCTGTGTGCATTGAGGTGGTGTGTGTAAATGTGCTGTGTGTGCATGCCTGAATGTTGTTTCACACTCAGTGCTGCACCTTTGTGTGTATAGCTGTCCTGTGTGCATTGAGGTGGTGTGTGTACATGTTCTGTGTGTGCATGCCTGAGTGTTGTTTCACACCCAGCCCTCCTATGCATTTATGCATTTGAGGACATGTACTCCCTACCATGGGGCACAAGGAGGAAGTATGCATGCACTGTCTGGCTCCCATGTGACCTGCTCTCTGACTGCAGCCTGGGCATTGATGGGTTTGTTGCCCAGGCAGAGCAAGGTTCTTTTGGGGGACAGCAGTGCTGCTGGGCTGCTCCCTTGCCCCTTGACCTGGCCCCTGGGGACCTCTCTGCAGGTCCACCTGAGGCAGCATCAATCCTCTTTCCAGCTGCACCTCCTGCAGCATTGAATAATCCCTCCCTCCTTCCCTTCCTGCCTCCTCCTCCCTTCCTTCCTCCTGCCTCCTTTCTACCTTGCTGTCCAAAGCAACTCCCCAGCCTGGCTGTAGGTGGCGCTGGAGGACCACAGTGCCTGGTCCCAGCCCTGGGAGGGCCTCTGCTTTGTTGCCAGGGAGCCAGACTGAGGTGGGTGTTGGAGCCATGGGAAGCTGGCCAGGCAGCAGCCCCGAAGGCCCTTGGTGGAGAGCACTGGTGTCTAGAGAAGGCCTGGTTGGCCATGTGCAACTTCATGGCTTCTGAGACTCCAGGGCAGCAGTCACCAGGGGGTCCCATTCCCTGACTCAGGCACAGCCTTTTCTCCAGCAACAAGGGTAACTCCTAGCTACCTTGCTCTGGAAAGATCCCAAAAGGCCCCATGGTGGCAGGGAAGGCTCTGTGCCAAGGTTGGTAGGAGCCTGACAGCTTCACAGATTGGTTTCAATAACTTAGCTTCCCAACACCACACCCTGTCACTTCACCGGTACAAGATGCGAGAGCAGATAAACATTCCCCCCTTCTCCCCTTACTCACCCTGGGCCGGCTGAACTCCCACTTGGTTTCTGAGCACAGAGTTGGTGGGGCTGTGGTCCCTGGGGAGGTCAGATAGATAAGACCTACCAAGATGTCAGCAGGTAGCTTGATTTGTACCTTGTTAACTCACTGGGGAAACCTAGGTCCTGAGCTAAGGTGACAGAAATACAGCAACAAAGAGTATTTTAGAGCAGAAACCTCCTCCTGAGAGCAAATGTAAGTATGTTCAGGGAGCTGTGGGTTGCTGGGCTCATCCAGGGGATCATGGAGAGGGGAGGAGCGCCTTCTTGGTCACCTTTCCAGTCTCCTCTTTGACCATGACCATGACCGGGGCCACAGTACCAGAGCTGGTTGTGCTTTATTCCATTTGTGCCTAACCCACTTGCCCACTGCCTCCTTCCAAGACTCCTGCATATGTGTCAGGGATATCAGCGCGACTTTCCTGGCTGCAGTTGGGTGGGCGTTGCAGTCGTGCACTCTGGCGCTGGGGATCACAACGGTGGCGCAGTGCTAGCATGAGTGGTTTAACACCATGGCCAGGAGTGTCTGTGCATGCAGGTGCTTAGGGGAAGGATGGCTGTGTCACCACAGCCCAGAAACCCTCCCAGCCCTCCTGGCCATCCCTCAGCCTCGCTCTTGCCAGACCACACTATTGCCCTGATGCCCCAGACCTGGTTTTCTGCTTGTTAGGATTTGTGTAGTAAATCTAAAACCGAAAGCTGGTTTTGGTGTTTGAAAAAATAATTCCTGATGCTAAAGAGAGACCTTCGAGTCTCACGCTGGGCAATCAAGTGCTATTGGACTATGAGACTAGGATTGTGTTGCTCATCCCCATGGTGGGTTTGGCAACGGGCAGTTTCAGAGCATTTTGTACAGGGTGGCACCACGCAGTTTTAATCACAGATCCTTCCATTTGCATGACTTGTTTCTCTCACCAACCTTCCCCGCACTAAATTCTTAACAGCCTGGCTGAGCCTAGCGGTGGGTTACGTGAGAACACGTGCCTGTGCCTCTCAGGCAGAGCAGGGCACCCAGAAAACCCAGTGCGTTTAGGGGCGCTCACCCAGGGGCTCCCATCCTTCAGTGCCATCTGTCTCCACGGGCTGGTTCATCGCGTGTTGTGTTGCTGCACACTGGCAGGGACAGACACAGTTGGTGTTTGTTCAGGGAATGCAAAGTGATTTTAGCATCGAGTTAAGCAGAGGAAGGTCAGCCTTCTGCTAAGGAAAAATCTCACCATGTGCTCTCATCCAGAGCCAGCAAGACTAGGGCGGGAGGTCTGATATTTATGACCAGCTGTTGCTGTACTGTGAGCCCGGACAGCTGGGTGTCACTGCAGCTGATGGAATTAGGAAATTGGCTTTTTGTTCAGGGGTGGAAGGCCCCAGGACGGACTGGGGCCAGGAGTTCCCAATGTAAAAACTATGAAGTTGTTTCTTGTTCCTTAGTTGTTTGTTATAAGCTTGTCTATTTGTCACTGTTTTGGTAGTATACTCTCTCTTTTTTTTAAAGACTTTATTTTTTTTGAATTGTTTTAGATTTATGGAAAAGCTGAGAATGATAGTACAGAGATTTTCCATTTGCCTCACAACTGGCTTCCTTATTATCTTTTATTAGCCTGGTATTTTGTCACAATTAATGAACTCACACTGATACACTCCTGCTAACTACAATCCATACTATATTCAGATTTCCTCTGTTTTCCCTACTGTTCTTCCTCTGTCCCAGGACCTAGTACAGGATCCCAAGTGACATTTGGTTGTCACATCTCCATAGGCCCCTCTGGGCTGTGACAGTTGATCAGACTTTCCTTGTTTTTGGTGACCTTGACAGTTCTGAAAAGGGATTTTGTGGAAAGTCCCTGAATTAGGGTTTGTCTGGTATTTTTCTCAGGGTTATACCAGGATTCTGGGTTCTTGGAGGAAGGCCCCACAGTGAAGGGCTCTTCCATCCCATCATATTCAAGGTCATGTGTCACCATGAGTTGTCATAGTTGACGTTGACCTGGCTGAGTTTGTCGGTCACTCTCTTCCCCTTGCCATGCTGCCTTCTTTGAAGTGTGTGTGTGGTTTTTTTTAAAAATCCCAAAACTTCCAATATCAGAATTGGGAAGAGAATAATTAGCAGAACAGCCCCATGCCTAATACCCAGATTGGACAGATCTGAGCCTTCTGGCATACTTCTGTCAGATATTTTTCATTTCTTTCCTTTCTCCTTTTCTCAAGTTGGGGTAGTTTCAGTATTTCTGTTGCTTCATAATACATCCGTCCAGAGTTCTGGCTTGCTTTGGTTAGTTCACACTTCTGTAGGTCAGAACCAAGGCACAGGCCAGCTGGGTCCTCAGTTCCGGGGCTCAGAAGCTGAAGTCGAGGTGTTGGCGGGTCCTTTTCTGGGAGCTCTTTGGAAGGTCCACTTCTAGGCTTATTCAGGTTATTGTCAGAGTCAGGTCCTTGTGTTCTCACTGGCTGTCAGTCTTGGGTGCTGTCTGCACCTAGAGGCCCCTCTTAGGTGTCCCCCTACATCTCCAGGGAATCCTTGGGGGTCCCCTCACACTTGGCATCTCTGTCTTGAGGACCAGTCCCACCCCTCTTAAGAGCTCACCTGCTTAGAGGAGGCCCACCAGGGTAATTTCTCCAGTTTTAAGGTTTACTGATTTTGGGACCTTAATTTTAACAGCAATACACCCTCATGGAAGCACTGGGAGAAATGTTTCAATAACTGAGAACAGATGTGTGAGCCTCAGGGGCCAGAAGTATTGGGGACATCTGAGAACTGTGCTTGCCATAGTGTGTTCCCTTTATTATTATTACTTTTTAATCCTCACCCGAGGATATTTTTTCCATTGATTTCTAGAGAGAGTGGAAGGGAGGGAGGATGGGGAGAGAGAGAGAGAGAGAGAGACAGACAGACAGAGAGAGAAACATCGATGCGAGAAACACAGCAACTGGTTGCTTCCCGCATGTGCCCCTACTGGGGCTGGGGAACCTGCACCCAAGGTACATGCCCTTGACCAGGAATCAAACCCATGACTCTTTGGACCTCAGGCTGACACTCTAACCATTGAGCAACCAGCCAGGGCTATAACTTTAAAAAATATTTTTATTGATTTCAGAGAGGAAGGGAGGGAGAGATAGAAACATCAATGATGAAAGAGAATCATTGATCGGCTGCCTCCTGCTGGGGATTGAGCCCTCAACCTGGATATGTGCCCTTGACCAGAATCGAACCCAGGACCCTTCAGTCCACAGGCCAGTGCTCTATCCACTGAGCCAAACCAGCTAGGGCTATAACCTTTTTTTAAAAAATCACGAAATATAACAGTACGGAAAGTATACAAAATATGTATGTACCAAAAAAATAAATATATTTATGTACAGTTAACCAAATGGCTCTACAGCCAACCCCTGGGTAACCTTCATGATGTCAGGAAAAGCACCTTCTCCCTACCAGGCACTGGTGCCCCTCCCGGGGAGGCTCCCTCCCCATCCAGAACTGATGACCACCCTCCTGCCTTTGATGGCGCTTCTCTGTGTCATTTTTCTGCTTGTGTCTGTGACCCCTGGGCAACTGAGTGTTGGCCAGATTTGAACTCCATAAATGGACTCATTTGTATCTTGCATTTATTCCTGTTACATGTGGCGATAACTTATTCATTTTCATTGCTGTAGAATTTTCCATTGTGTGACTGTTCCTCCATCTGTTTATTTGTTCACTGTTGATGGACATTTGGGTTGTTTCCAGTTTGCGGCTGTTGCAGACAGTCATCTTTTACCTGCCACTGTGTAAGAAGTCCATTAGTAGGCATGACGATGAGATGAGAAATAACATACTAGTGCTTCTTGTGATGCTTCCTATGTGCTAGGCGGTGCTTGGAGTGACTTCTTGTACTTGTCTGCAGCCCCATGCCAGCCTCCATCACAGATGAGGCGTAGACACTGGCTTGGAAGTGGTGGGACTGTGACTTAAACTAGGCCAGTGGTCGGCAAACTCATTAGTCAACAGAGCGGCAAACTGCGGCTCGCGAGCCGCAGTTTGCCGACCACTGAACTAGGCCATTGGCCCAGCCCGCATTCCTAACCACTGCTCTGCTCTTCCCCTCAAAGTATCATTCTTTGAATCAGGAGGGGTGGCAGTTTCTGGCCAGGTAGTTGCTCAGCTTTGGAGATAGGGTATGTCCCAGCTGGCAAAGTTGGTCCAAACTCGAAGGTCAAGTTCAGGAGAGAAGTACCCTTTTCTTACAGGGCCCCTAAAACAATCACTGAATCAAACTCCACTAGCTGAAATAGAAACTGGTAGGTTCTTGTGGGAAATGGGAGGGGATGATGCAGGAATGTGGGGCCCTAGGCTGACAGAGGCCCTGCCACCTTCCACAAATAGCTTCCAGGTTACCCTGGACATAAGTGTCCAGGTGGGGGAAGAGGGAGGGAATGTTCAGGGACCTTTGATAGACAGGCCTGGGAGGCAGCATCCATAGCTTCTTCCCACATCTCATTGGCTGTTGTCCAGTTAAACGGCCACACTTGAGTATGGGAGGCTGGGAAACATAGTCTGACCATGTGTCCAGGAGAAGGGAAAGAAGTGGGTGCTGAACGAAGGTGGTTGTCAGGTTGTAGAGGGAGACAGGTCTGCTCAAGCCCTATATTCACATGAGGACAGATGCCATCTGTCAGGAAAGGAGCTTACAGAGTGGCTGTACCTTCCCTTCCCACTCCCGCAGCAGGGCCAAGCCTGGCATTCTGGGCAGCCTGGGAGCCCCTGAGATGGAGACAGGGAAGCTGCAGGGGTGAGGAAGTCTGTGGAAGGAGAGGGACCAGGGCAGCCCAAGGAGGGGCCCAGCTGGAGGGTGGGCGGCTCGATCAGGAGCTGGAGTCTAGAAGTTTCCTGGGCTAGAAAGCTACTGCACTGAGGCATTCCAGGACGATGACTCTGGCCAGGAGGGTGAGTTAGCATGGGAGGGAGGATCCAGGGCCTGGGTGAGGACGGGCAGGGTGGGTTAGTCTTGCTGCCTGGTCACCAGCCCTCTATGCAGTTTTGATCATCTCCTGCCTGTCTGCCACTCGTGGCCACAGGCATCACTGGCTATCGCGTAGACCCGCTGGCTTGCTTTGGCAGGAGCAGATGGCCCTTCATTTTAGAGTCTTTTGTTCAAAGTAGGTGCTTTAGAGTTGGCCCAGCGATGCTCTGCATTATTGTGAGGCTGCAGGATTTTTGCTTTAGGGTAGTTGGAGCTAAGAAAGCCCTCCTGGTTCCCACGTTCCTGGTTCTGGGCTGGAGCGCACCAGACGAGAAGCCCGAAGCCTTTCCCTGCCCACCATTCTAGAAACTGTTGGCTCTTTGGTTTGAAATGTCAATCTGGAGATCCTCCACGGGTGGTGTTTAGATTAGGAGTTGATTCAAAAGGCGGGGGGGGGGGGGGGGGGGGAGGGGGGAATCTGTGGCTACTGCAGGGGTGGTGGCAAGGGGCTTTCTGTTGCAGAGAGGGGCATCCTGGCCCAGAGTTGCTTACCCCCACACCTGTCATTCTAGCTGAGCCGTGAGCAATTTGGGTTCTGTTTTCAGGGTCTGGTTTCCATGGCAAGGTTGCTGCCAACAGATTTCAGCTCCCCAGAAGGGAGATTCTGGGAGTTTAAACAGGGGAAGTCTGCTTAGCTTTGCTCACAAATCTGGTGGTGAATGTGCTTCTCTCAAGTTAGCCCATCAGCAGCAGATGGGAGCCCTGTGGCCTTGGGATGCTGTGGGACAGGTGCAGGATGGGACCAGAAGTGGCCGTATCGCCAGGACGAGACACGCTAATGGCCCTTGTTCAGCAGCTTCCTGTGAGGCTTGATCTGTCTGCTCTCTCCCTCTTGATTGTGAGCTGAACAGAGCTGAGCCAGCGTAACTTGTGTGTGAGCTTAACCCGCCCCAAAGTGCCAGGGTCCAGAGTGAGTCGGGACTGACTCTAAGTGCCCTGTGGCTTTCACCTCCTGGGCAGGAGGCTGAGACCCAGATGGTCTTACACATGGAAGCTGGAACCCCTGATGGTCACAGGGCCTGTTTGTAAAGTTTGTGTAATCCTCATGCCCACCATTCTAGAAAGCTAGTCCCCTAGTTAAGAGGGCAGGTCAGGGGTACCCAGGGTCAACTCTGGTCCTTCTAGTTGCCAGGGGCCTCGGCTGCCAATGTGTGTCCACACGAGGTTCAGTAGGCCTTGCGAGTCTATGTGACAATGAATGCAAATACCAGTGATATGGAAGTCATTTTAATAGATCTGAAGTCTCCCACATAGAAGGTGTCCTGACTGCTCTCAACCTGCAGAGACCTGGATTTCAGCCACCCTCTCAGGCCTGCACCAGCTCATTCCCACGTCCCGGGCTTGTGCTGAAGACTCAGGGGTGGCTGATGGTGGCCTGTCGAATTCCTCTCCACTGTAGTCAAATGGGAGCCAAGATCTTTCTCTCTTGAGTCAGCAGCCCCTATCCCTTCAGACACTCCTGTCCTCGCTCTTTTCTGTTCAGACCATCTTATATGTTTCAACAGGAATAAGTCAAGCATGTCCCCTGGTAAGGCACACAAGCTACTGGAGGAGGAACTTGGTGGGAGCAGCCAGCGTCATTAGCTACCACAGGGTTCTGGGCACACTGGGAGGCTGCCCCCTGGTTGTTTTACAAGCAGAAATTCAGACCAATTCTATGAGAGGAGATTGAGGTCTTTGTAAATGGCACCAAATTCTCACCAGCCCTGTGTCCCATGAATTGGTCTCCCCCACGCTGGCAGCATAGGCCCTTTCTTCCCACTCTTAATGGATGCTCAGTCGCCTGTGCCTGCCTTTCAAAGCCTTACCTGAGAAAGACCCCTCACAGCTTTAAAAACAGCATCAAAAACAAGCCCACTTGGCATCCTTGGTCCTGTCACGTACCAAAAATGATTCACGTGCCTATAATAAATGGGCTGGGAATCAGATGTCTCCAATTCAGCGATTAATTGCAGGCTCAACACCACTCACTTTGTAAAGTCTGCTCCTTTAATTAAAGTGGGCTGGCAGTGTGTGCAGCCAACTCCCACTCCCCTGAAGCTGGGCCCTGTAGCTGCGGGACCTCTAGGATGCTGACCCATCCCAGATCCCCATGGGGAGGTGCTGCAAACAGCTGGGACCCAGTAGAGGTGGGGGCAGGCTGGGCGCAGCCCTGGTGCCCCGGGTGCTGACACCACCCCTCCCTCACACACACATACTCCCGGCCCCCACCCCAGCTCAGTGCACCTTTGTCTTGTGCCAGCAGGCCAGTTCATTTTTGCATTCCTGCTGGCGGTCGGTCGTCTCCGTCTGAGACATCCCATTTTCTCTGAGCAGATGCTCCCAGGACTCTGTTTATCTCATGTGTAGGTTTCAATAAAAATGTCATTATTTCAAATCATTGACACTGCTGATGTGAGATACCAAATTTCATTCTCTGTTGTCCCGGAAAACGATCCATTAAAGATAAAACTGCCATGGCTCAATAAGGTCCTTTCCTGGCAACAAGCCACCCTGGTCCTGGGCTGATCCTATCTTCCCAGCAAGTGTTCATATCTGTCCTGGGGTGGGGACAAATGAGGGAGGCTGCCTCCCCGTTTAACAGGACTCCTCGGGAATTAAGATGGGATTTCCAGATAAACTGGGCTGCTATCCCTCTGCTGTCAGACCATTTCAGTCACTCTCTTAGTGAGGGAGCTGTGCAGCCCAGGCCACGCTCCTTTGTGTAGCGGTGACCAAGTAGGGGTGTACAGGAGTCCCCCCCAGTTTCCATGTGTGCACCAACTGTTCAGGGGCCTGAAAATGTACCTCTGTTCCGCTCCTGAGTGTTTAGGAAAGGGCCTTAGCCTCCCCTTTCTTCCCTTGGGCCAGGACCTCTGGAGTCTCCCTTCCAGGCTCACTGGGTTGGTGACAATGCTTCCTCCCCTCTCAGTGGGGCGGATAGGCCCAGGGTGTCTTGGTGGTTCCAGGGCCAGCTATCTATCCAGGCCTTTGGACCTGCTCCCTCGTGTTTCAAGGGCAAGCCTCTCTGCCAGGCGCTTTTTCTGACATTTTTTAAACTGTGGCTCGCGAGCCACATGCGGCTCTTTGGCCCCTTGAGTGTGGCTCTTCCACAAATACCATGGCCTGGTCGAGTCTATGTTGAAGAGGTGGCGTTAGAAGAAGTTTAAGTTTAAAAAAATTTGGCTCTCAAAATAAATTTCAATTGTTGTACTGTTGATATTTGGCTCTGTTGACTAATGAGTTTGCCGACCACTGTGCTAGACGATCCACTTGTCCTGCTTACCTCTGCTTTCCGGGATACTGTTAGCAGTGCTTCTTTCATATTTCAACCATAATGATAAGGCCACCCTGCTCATAGCCAGAGTAATGACCCCACTAAACTGTAGTCAGTGCTGTTGTCACAATCAGTTGGCACCCCTACCTTGTTTACTGAAGGACTTGATCACAGGTGAGTTTCTTGCCCTTTCCTGCTCTGTACAGAGGCACCAAGCAGTTGTCACCTATCAGCATCAGCCTCACAGAGATGCATGTTGGCTCTCCTGGGTCAGATTCTGATTCTGTCAGTGGCAAGCACTCACTGGGGTTTATGTTTGACCTTGTTTGTGGTGAGGAATTTCTGCTTTCGACCCCAGGCAAGGGGCAGGAGCTACCTCTGTAGGTTTCATAGTCTGCTGTGGATGTTTCTGGTACAGAGGAAGAAGCCTGTCCATGTGTTGATTTTTTTAAAATTCTGTGCCCTTGCTGGACTGTTTTGTCCTGTAGTTCATCAGCTTGTTCTCGTTAGTTTTCCAAGTAGAAGATTGTGTTACTTAAAAGAAAAAAGCTTGTCTCTTTCCTTCTAATTGTTACTCCCCTTTATCTTTCTCTTGTCATATTACCTTGGTTAGCGTCTTCAGTATGTGCTGTTGAGTGGCTGTGATAACGGGCAGCTTGCCTTGCTCCCAGCTTTCCAGAATGCGTTCTGCCTCACTATGAAGTGTGGCCGTAGGAAGGTTCCTCCTAGTCCTAGTTGACTAAGAAATTTTATACTGAATGGTTTGGAATTTTACATAGATTTTTATTTGCAACCCTGGGGATAAACACTTGGTCTTGTAATACATTTTTGTGTCTGATTTGCTGATATTTTTTTAAAAAATATATTTTATTGATATTTCACAGAGAGGAAGGGAGAGGGATAGAGAGCTAGAAACATCGATGAGAAAGAAACATCGATCAGCTGCCTCCTGCACACCTCCCACTGAGGATGTGCCCGCAACCAAGGTACATGCCCTTGACCGGAGTCGAACCCGGGACCTTTCAGTCCGCAGGCCGACACTCTATCCACTGAGCCAAACCGGTTTCGGCTGATTTGCTGATATTTTATTTAGGACTTTTGTGGCATGAGACTGGCCTATTATTTTCCTTTGTATCTTTATCCTGTGTTTGTGACAGGGTTTCTCATTCATTCATTAAAAAATATGCCAGATTCATAAAATAAGTTCACTAACATCTGATGCTCCTGTCTGCTCGGTAGTATAAATGGGCACTGGTCCTTAGTGTGAAGGTTTACTAGGACGCTCAGTAAAACCACCAGCCTCTATGACTTTGTCTTTTCAGGGTTTCTGGTTTATCTGATGGGGCTTGTATTAACCTGGTGGATGCCTTGGTCTAAGGCACAGAAGATGCTGAAGAGCCAACTGCATCTGTGACACTGAGCCCAGTACCTGAGTTGGGTACCATGGCTCACCACTCCTGCGTCTTCAGGGCTGGGACAGGGTTTGTCTCAGTGGCCATCACATCAGGGGTGACTGCTTGTGATTGTATCTCTGGGCACATCGACTCCACAGTGTAGACAAGTGGAGTAGTGAGGCCATCCTGGCCCAGCTCAGCTCTAACCATCTCGGAGATGGCACTTCTGTTGCTGGAGACTCTCGGGAAAGCCTGTTCTGTGATTCGGTCATTCTTCTGGGCCTGTCCAGGCCTTGGGGCAGTGTGCTGGAACCGTCCCACCGACTCATGGTGAGAGAGGTCACAGGCTGTGGCCACATAGGGGCTTTGTGTTTGGGGACTGCAGCAATAATGGCTTTAATGTCTGCCCAGCATGCAGGGCCCTGGCAGGGCCGATGGCATTTGGAGCTGCCTCAGCCTCCTGGGCCTGTGCGGGTGGGTGGCTTGCTTGTGCCAGGTGGCCTCCAAGTTGACACGTGGTCTTGGTACTTCCAGTGGACTCTGTCTTCTTGTTTCTGTTTCCGTAATTACAGCATGTTAAATGACGACAGGCCTGTCTGCCCAGGCCTTGTGCAGACGCTGTGAAATTAACTTTCTTCCCTTTCGACACGCGTCAGGCTGAACTGACATTTCCAAAGGACTCCCGGCTGGACCCCTGCTCTTGGCATGAGTTTCTCAGCAGAGAGGGAGGGCGGGGAGATGAGCCTTCTTATCACCGGGGCCTAATTGCAGGAAGCCATGTGCCAGTGGAAGCTGTCAGGCTCAGCGATGAAGAAGTTCCAGGTACTGTTGTCACTGGCCGAGTCGAAAGAGTTTTGGGGGGAAAAAGAAAGTCAGTGTTATGGTGTTGCAACTCCTGATTCTGAGCAGGGCGGTCCCAGGCAGGAGCCCCACAGAGACTGGGGGGCCTCGCCAGCAAGGGTAGTTGAGGATTTAGAGCTTTGATTTGAGAGCCTGGCCCCCAATCAAGTCTCATTATCCTTGCAGGGCAGGACAGGGTGCTGGGAATTACCTCATTACTATGTAAATGCCTCTCTCTTTGAAGGGGAGCCAGTCCACCTGTGATAGCCCTGCAGCCCAGAGTGGCTGGCAGGTGCAAGGAAATGAGGGGCCAGTGGCCAGACCCTCCACTGGGCTGTGGGCTGGGTGAGAGTGCTTCCGCTGGAGTTTCACATTTCTGGTCCTGAGGGTTTGCCCCGTGACCACGGATTTTCTTGCTGGTCTGAAAGGCAGCAGCCCCTCTGGCATTGCCTGTCCATGGCCCAGGAGAGGAGGGGCAGAGGCAACCACCTTCGCTTTTGGGGGTCTTGTAGGGCTGTCCTTGGGCAATGACACACAGGATCCTGGGGCTGCTGGGGTCAGCTGGGTGGCAGGTACTGTGGTGCATGCACCCGAGTATAGCCCTCTCTTGGGGCATCACATCACCCATCCAGGGAGATGGCTCCAGACTCCTACTCCTGGTGGATACAGGGAATGGTTGGGAGTCCATGCTGAGAGCCAATTGGTCCTGTGAGGCCCTGTCGCACGTCCTCATAACTAATGGCCCCTGAGCAGGTCCCTGCTCTCCAAGATGCTCTGTGTTCCTCTTCCTGACACACTCATTTAATTTTTAACTCACAAGGCATTTGCTTATTTATTTTCATTGTTCTTGATAATAATTCTAAGCCATTAGAGGGGAAAATTATATTCAAAAATGCTGTTTCACACTTTATTTGTTTGATGATTTAGAGCGATAGAAAGTAGCACATTTGCTGGCTTTTATAGTCTGATAATTATTCACATCCATCAAGCCATTCCAGGGGAATAAACAAAACACAGAGAAAATGACACTATTAATAGCATCCTCCTTGGCGGACAGGAGACTTCCCCGGCCGTGTTGGTGAAATGGAGGCTGCCTGTCCCCTGGCTGAGGCGAGCAGCCCTGCCCACAGAGGACACATTTCCTTGTAATCACCTGGCTCCGTCAAGAGCCACCTGGCCAACCTGCTGAGGCCTCCACCTACCCAGCATCCATGACGCACCCAGTGTCACAAGCCCTGGAATTTCTTTGTTGGTCCTCTGGAGTCTGCCATGACCTGCATTGGCAGAAGCCCCTAAGGTCCAGGGCCTCGAGGTGTCCCCAAGCCACTGGCCTGGACTCAGGCCTGGCCTCAGCAGGGCCTGGTGAGAGGTCTTATCCTCTGGCCTCAGTGTTAAGCCAGGAACATTGGGCCAAATGAAGCTCCTCTCCAGTGTCCAGTCTTTCTAATATGTTCCTGAACCCCAGTAAACAGGTCAGATTCTCAAACATGTAGGTGGGTCTGTTGGTTGGTCCATTGTTTGAACTGTGAAACTGCTGAACTCTTGTTTCTTAACCATCATATGGCTTTTTTTGGGGGGGGGGGGGCTTGGGTCCCCATGGCGACCCGGTTTCTGGGCTCCTGTATCTCCTGTTGCATCCCATGAGCTTTATTTCTAGTCTAAAAACATGTTATTTTCTCACCTAAGCCCCTGCTATTTGCAGACAACTGCCTTTCTGACAACAGCGTCTGGCAGATGATGCCCGATTTGTCTCTCTTGGCCTCTTCTGTGCTTCCACGACATTAAAGCAGGGTTATGGAGCCTGTCAAGTCCTGCTGCAGCCCCTGCAGGGTTACCTGACTGGTTGCCAGGATACCATTCCGACCATACAGCCAAAGATATGAACCAAATTTTCTGTGACGTTCTGGTTTAGAGTCGTCCAGATGTACTTTATGTCAAAAAAACCTTCAAAAGCAGAGATAAAGTAGGGAGGGGTTTTAAAATATGGAGATAAAGACACAGGTGGATGAAGGATAGCTCTAAAGAAAGTTCCGGAGGGGCAATTCTGGCTTGGCTAACCTCAGGGCTGGGACTTGCCTTGTGTCCAAAGTGGTGGCAAACGTGTCCTCTAGGAGGTGCTTGCTGTGACTGCCCTCAGTCACTGTCTTAGAGCCAGGCTCCCACAGGCAGGGCTGGGGACTGTGGCCGGAAGGACCTGGGTGAGTCTGCACAGGTAGCCTGAACCTCCTCTTATTTCTGCCTCTACCTCTAAAGCCCTTGCTCACTTCTCCCTTGGACTCTGCCCTGTTCCTTTCTCATCACATCTCCAGATTGTGCCAGCATGACTGTGCTGGGCTGCAGTCTCTCCATGGCCTCCCACTGGCCTAGGAAGTTGACTGTCCAGGACGGCCCACTAAATGCGACTTGTCGGGAAGGGGAAGCAGGTTGACTGAAGCACGTGGCCAGCCCTTGAGGACGCATGAGGGGAACCAGCCTCGCTGGAGAGGCTGGAGAAGAACGCTTGTGCTGGTGGAGAGTGGGCTTGGGGAGCCAGGAGAGGTTCTAAGCAGCATTGGGGCTGAGCTGGAAGAGGGAGAGAGGCTGGAGACTTCGTCCTAGCCCAGTCCTGAGACAAACAGGTAGTCAGAACAGAGCTCCCATGGCCTTCTGCCCAAGGAAACCACATAAGAACCCTCAGCCATGCAGGTGACCAGGACTGTCACATATAAAGAGAGGCTGCCTGGGGTTGCAGGCTGGCAAAACTGATTGATTTTGACCCTGAGGTGTGACCTTGTGATGGGGACAGATCTCTTGGGGAGTGAGACAAACTGCCCCCATGTTGGTGACCAATATACTGACTCTCTTTTATGGCCCCAGGAACTCGCTCACTAATGTTCTGACAGATGCTCCCTGCCTTGAGGGTTAGTGAACACACTCGCTCAGCTCCAATAGCTGCTTCTCCTTCTTTCCCTGTTTTTTTTTCCTTCCAGAGCCAAACCTGAGAGCCTGGATGCCCTGATCTGGTGGCATGACACTGGGTGGGACTGTGACAAGGATACCGTGCACAGGGCTTCTAGGGGGCCCTAGGTGGGACCCCCACAAGGCTCTGCTCTGGGATCCCCACAGGGTCCTGGGGTCTTCTCTCCAGTGGCAAATGTCAGTCCCTGTCGGAAGGCAGCTCTGTGACTGGCTCACTGGGGCCCCTATGTCATCGGGCTCACCGGGGCACCCAAAAGGTCAAACCTGGTGGGAGAGGGCCCAGTGGGAACCTGTGGCCCACAGTTCCGGAGTTTCTTCCAGCCATTGGAAGAACGCAGGACTCGGTCGTGGTCCAGTGGCTATGGAGTCTTTACTGTCCCCCGCCCGCTCCTCCTTCAGTGTTCTGTGTTGTTAAGGACCTGTGCCCCAGTTGTACCTGCCTTCCTCTGAAAACTGAGGTTTTCATCTTGCCATGTCTCTGGGGCTTGGGCTGGCATGGTGTGTCATTGGCACTGAGGCTTCTTGGCACCACCGAAGCTGCCACTGAATTGGTCCAAACGGTGGGAGGCACTACTGGCTCTGGGACATTGGAGCCAGCAGGCCCCATGGCTCTGGCTTCCCTTCCTGGAGTCTTTCTAATCTCCCCAGGGGCTGTTCTCCTGAACGCTTAGCCTAGTGTCCTGCCGTCTGTACTTTCTGATAACAGAGGAGCCACGTTCCAATGTATTAAACTTTTAACATCCACCAGACTCAATTAATCTTATCTTTACAACTCCCAATTACAGGCGGTAATTAAGTGAAAGCAGCATTGTAGACTGGGGATACTGCATTAATCATCACAGCCTTGGTGCCATGAGTTAGTCCTTCCAGTCTGCTGGCGTCTTCCCAGAAGGGACAGAATGTTTCATTTCCCCATTTGGCGGGGGGGTGGGGTGGGGTGGGGTGTGGGGGGGTGGACAGTAATCCCACAAAGATGCTTCAGATTGGGGTTAACTTTTATTGTCTTTGTGTAAGCGATAAAAGGCCATTTTAAAAAGAGTAACCTCATCTTTGTACAGATGATGGAAAATTATCTGACAACAACGGAATTGAAGGTGCTGGGGCCATCTCCTCAAGGGCCCCAGAGTGCCCAGAAATTAATTATTTTTATCCTTTAGATTAGAGACAACACAATACTCACTTATCTCCTACCCCGCCCCCTTTTATTTTATTAAAAAGGAATAATAGACCTCTCAGTGGGAATAGACTTAATCAGCTACAGCATCTGGGCGATCTTCCATGTTCCCTGTGGGTACCCATCCTTTGCCTGCACCATGAGGGAGGGAGGAGGGAGTGGCCCAATGATGCATCTTCACATCTGATCTCATTCCAGAATGTGAGATAGTGGCCTTTTTTATTCTGGAACAGGGTCTGTCCTCCTCAGCACTATTTAGGGCCCTATCATTCTCTGTGGGGGGCAGTCCTGGGCACTGTGGGGGGTTGAGCAGCATCCCTGGCCCCCACCCACTGTATGCCAGGAGCACTCCTAGTCATGACAACCATGGGGACATGGCCCAGTGTGCTGGGCGGGGAGAGGGAAGGGGACAGGATCACCCTGGTTGAGACCCATTTTCCTGGAGTCCCTCCTGGATGGGACTCGGGTGTGCTCAGCACTTTGTGTCATTAGAACTTGCAGTTCTGCCTGCATTTGTCCAGAAATTGAAGTTTTCATCTTACCAGGTCCCCTGACATGGGCTGGGGCTGGCATGTCAGTTGGGTTGGGGCTTCTCAGCACCACTGTATCATCTGCTACACCCTCCCCCTCCCCTGTCCAGTCCTCTTGTCTTGTCAGCTTCCTCACAAGAACATCAGCGGGGTGTCATTCTCCCTTCATTTGTTTGTATGCTTCCACTGCACATTTTTTTTTTAAATTTATGATGGAGCCTCATACTCTTTCAAATGTAAAATGAGTAAAAATAAAGCTTATGAAGTGGGTGACAGGTGAAATTCTTCTCCTCCCTGAAGCCTCTTTCCACCTTGGCTCCTGGGCCTGGGAGGGCAGGCTGGCGACACAAGGCAGCCAGGGTCCCTACCCCTCCAGCTCCAGCCCAGTGCTTTTATTGTATTTTTTGTTTTGTAAGCCTTATCGAGGTTTAGTGTCGCTTAACAGGGAATGTCTTCACTCCTGGCATTCAAGAGTGCTGTCACAACCCCCTGGTTCCCTGGTCTGTAGCCCTTCTGCCTCACCAACCCCTTCTGAGTGGAATTCCTCCCCTGACGGCGCCACTCCCCTCAGCGCTGACCACAGCTACAGTCACACGTCTGCTCTGTGCATGAGCTGTGTGTCTCTCCGAGGCCACACAGGATCCCCGGGGACTCTCAAGTGTGTGGTGGTCACATGAGCTCACTTCTGACATGCCTTCCTTCTTGTAGGTACGCCATCCCACCGGAGCATGGCAAGCGCCTGGAGCGGCTGGCAATTGGTAGGTGTCTGCGGCCAAGGGCTGGGACCTGGGACCTGGGACCTGGGACCTGGGACCTGGGACCTGGGCAGGGCGAGGTGGGGCAGGTGGGGTAGGGAAGCAGTTTTGCTGTGTGTCTGGGTTTTAATTCCTGGGAGTTGCAAGATGTGACTGTCTTATTTTACCATTTTCTTGCACCCCTGTGATTAGATCCGTGATCCATCTGCTAGGGGGTTTGTCACTTCATGGATTCTGCACAGAATGCCATTGCTTTAAATGCCCTTGTTTTCCGGTTTCTTAGCATGGAGTTCTTGGATGTGACCACAGGCTCTTGAGGGCAGCTGTGTTCTGTCTCCCCTCTCCCCGACGCCTGGCACTGCATCTTACCCTTTTCTAAGTCTTCAAGTCTTTGTTCATTCTGGAAAATGAGAAGTCAGTTAGGAGCACCCTCACCTGGGCCTCAGAATGCATGGTGACCACAAGGTCCCTACCCTTTTGTGCGGGGTTCTGACTCGCCTGGGCTCCCTCATCAAATGTCCCTTCCAGCAGCCACTGTCTCACCATCTGTATATGGATCCTTGCTGGGGCCTCATGGGGCCAATGGATTTGTCTGAGGGGGGTCCCAGGCCATGTCTGGAGAGGGGGCACCCTTCATGGCACCCTGCTTTCTGTCAAGAGCCAATGGGGTCTGGCCCTTGCTTGTCATCTGGAGAGCCAGCCCCTCCCTCAAAGGCAGCACTCAGGTCGGGGTGGGGTGATTGTTTGGGAGCCACTCCAACAGTACAGGACCCATCTGATCATCCTGACCCTCCGGGTTGCAGTGACAGGCAGCCCAACCCTCCCAAAGCAGCCATAGAGCCTTCTGGAAGCCATCGTTCAACATTGGTGCAGGCTCTCTCACTGACTGCCACAGTCCTCACACCTCACCAAAAATGCCCGTCACTCTTTTTCCCTTCCCATTGATGTTTTGACTTGGAGATGGGAATGGTGGATCTTTGTGAAAAATAGGGGCCCCCTGTCCTAGCTGCACTCACAGCTGTGTGCCTGCTCAGCAAATACTACATGCCAGTGACACAGATCCTGAGAATGGAGGAAGGGTGAGTGGGTAGGTGCCTCCAGCCTCCCAGGTGGAGGGTGGTGGTTTGTTTAACATTTCTGTTGGAGACCTGAACCCTGTCCTCATGGGAAGAGCTGTGCCCTGCTCTCCAGAACATGCTCTCATGGTAGAAATGCCACAGTTGCACACAGCCCTAGTCAAGGTCTATTTCACTTATTATGCTCTAAAATAAAAACCAGATTTAAGATGTTTTCACATTGCATTTTTTTAAATACTAGTAGACATTTAAAATACATTTTTTAAATTCTCACCTCAGGATACTAGTATGTTTTTTTATTGATTTTTAGAGAGAGAGAGAGAGAGCGCACGTGAACGAGAGAGTGCACGCGAAAGAGAGAGATAAACATCGATTTGAGAAAGAAACATGGAGATTTGTTGCCTTTCATACATGCCCCAACTGGGGTCACGCCCCAACTGGGGATCGAGCCCACCACCTAGGTATGTGCCCTGACTGGAATTGACTCCGCAACCTTTTGGTTCGTGGCACAACTCTCCATCCAACTGAGCCACCTGGCAAGGGCTAAAATACAAATTTTAATTTAAGAATATAAGTTATAAAATTATTTTCCCATTATGTTAGTTTACTCTTGCTGTTATAAAAAGTTACCACAAGCGCAGTGACTTAAAACAATACAAATTCTCTCAATTTTTCTGTAAATCTTAAATTACTCTTTTAAAAGTTCTAATTAAAAACAAACAACCCCACGGATTCATTTCCTCGAAGTTCTGGAGGTCAGGAGTCCAAAATGAACCTTTTGGAGCTAAAACCCAGGTGTGGGCAGGGCTGGTCCTTCCTGAGTTTCCAAGGGGAATAGTTTCCAGCTTCTAGAGGTGCCGCATCTCAGGCTCGTGGCCTCTTCCTCCATCTTCACAGCCAGCAGCTCAGCCTCTTCCATCTTCACTCTGACCCTCCTGAGCAGCGGTCACCAATCTTTCGGACCTCACAGACCACCAGTGGTCTGCGGACCACCGGTTGGCAACTGCTGCTCCTGAGAACCTCTTATGAGGACCCTGTGATGACATTGGCTCTCTGGGAAATCTAGGGTCATCCCCATCTCAGGGGCTTTAATTTAATCCCATCTCAGAGTCCCTCTCACCAGAGAAGGGAACATATCACAGGTTCTGGGGATTAGGACACAGGCATCGTGGGTAGCCGCTGTTCAGCCTGCCACACCTACAGAGCCACAGGAGAAAACATCCCTGGGCAGTCAGCATGGACATGCCCTGGTGAACACATGGCTGACATCACCTGACCCTCGCCAACTCTAAAGTTCAGCTGTTAGCCACGCCTGGACTGTTGTCGTTCAATGTGCCTTTTCTACTAGAAAAGTTTCGGATGATCTGAGTGCAAGCTAGAGAACCTAGGTACGCTCTGGGGCCACCTGCCTATCCTGATGGTGCTTTCCCTGGAACTTTCTGCACCATTCCTACAACCAGTGCCTTGCTGTCCATGTAGTTTCTGACCCTTGAGGTTGGGGTGGGGGCGGGAGGATCTGTATGGCTTGTAGGAAGCTTACTGGCTGAGGCTGGAAGAGGAAGAGTGAGCAAGCTCTGAGGTCTACGGGAGGCCACCCATCACTGCTTTTTGAAAAATAGGGACTCATTAAGACTCCTCGGCAGGGTGGCTGGAATTTGAGAAACTAGGCTTTCGGCACTGGAGGAGGGTCCGGAAGCTGTGGCGAGCCTTCCTCCACGGCCCCTCACTCAGGCCTGCTCTCCCCTCCTCTGAGAAAGGACAGGGAGTTCCAGGGCACATGAAGCCTGCCCTCTTCGGTGCCTCTTTCAAACTTTTTTGGGGGCAGGCATCTCCGACTCCATTGTTGAGATGGGTGGAATGAGTTTGTGATTAATATGGAAAATGAATAGCTGCACTCCAAATGGGCTCACTGGGAGAGTTGTGGAGCCCACAGAGCATTAATGTGTTGGCGCATTATTGGTGCTAATCACTTAAAATGTGCGCCTTTATTAGAGCTTTAATGAGAGCCACTTAAACTGTGCATTAAAAAGAGGAACTGCAGAGAGGCCGGCGGGCCAGGCGGCAGGCAGCCATAACTCTAATTGAAATGCTTTTAGTGCAGAGGAAAGTTGCAGGATTCAGTAATCTTTTGCACTTTCCAGAACCTTGCCATTGTGTCCTTTTAGCCAGTTGCCATCTGCCAGCATGGAAAGTGTCAAAGCCCCTTCTCCCCAAGTCAGCATGTGCATGTGCTTGTACACACCTGTGCGCATCCACATGTGAATGTGCCCTCTCTGACCAACGACATATCAAGAGTGGTATCAAGGCCTGTGTCAGCTTCCAGAAGGGTCGTTGGGCTGGCCATGCCACAGGGTCAGTCCTGGAGGGCAGTGGATGCTCCTGGCACATCCCACATCTCATCCTCACCGAATCCTCATGGCAGTCCTTCTTTGCCACCTCTTGGTGATGATTCGTGATGAGGAGACCAGCTGCCTTCTGGTGGAATTGCAGACCTTCATGTGGAATTCCAGAACTTGCTTTCCTTTAACCACAGGATGCAGCTGTCACTGATTTAAGATTCAGCCAGCAAGTGGTTTGGAAGTGTCCCTGAACTGTGTTAGTTAAACATGGTTTCTGAGCAGGTAGAGCTGATGGCTGAGTTCCACATGTTTATAAATATTACCTTAGGTTAGTTACACGGTATATATAGTCTGGGGCAAAAACTGTGCCCAAATGCAAACTTTGTAACAGGGTTAGGGACCTGTGTTGTGGACGCAGCCAAGATGGGGCTGCTCTGCCATTTCCCCTCAGGACTATAGGCCTTGGGCAGGTTAGTTGGTGGTCTGAGCCTTTGTCTCCTTACCTGCCCGGTGGCTGTGTGCGCAAAGAGCCAAGAGCAGAGCCTGGGCCACTCTTTTTTGCAGACTCGGTCGTGGTATGTGTGTGGGGAGCACCACTCACTTCTCACTTATCACAGCTTGTCTGGTCTAGAACATCAGCTTCTGTGTCCTTTCTTTTGGGCTGTGTTCTCACGTGGCTAAATGACCATTTGGATGCAACACAGTTGGTCTTTGGAGGGGTTTGGAGGGGAAGTGTCTGTGCAGCCATGCCAGGCCCGTGCCCCATCTATGACAGGTGTGCTGTGGGTGTGCGCCCTGTCACACAGACAGCCCTGGCTTGCCCTCTGTTCCAGGTTCACTAAATGAAGGCCAGGGAGTGTCACCATTGTGATCACCAGCAGAGCACATGGGTGTGTGATGGTCCATGTGGTTGATACCCTTGGCTCTGTAGGCATCCTGCTCTGTGCTCTGATAGGAGGAAAGAGCTGCCCAGAAAGAGCTGTCCTGGCCCAGCCCCCATCCTGGTCCTTAAACTGATGCCCGTCTTTTTCACTCCAGGGTTCTTCCCCGGGAGTTCCCAGGGCTGTGACGCCTTCCTTCGGCACAAGATGACCCTCATCTCGCCCATCATCCTCAAGAAGTACGGGATCCCATTCAGCCGGGTATGTAGGGGCTGCTCCAGGAGGGGTTTCTGGCCCAGGTGATCACAAACACCCCAGGAAACTGGCTTTTTAACCCTTAAGAAAGTTCTAGAACAAGGGCAAGCCAGGGGAGGAGGACCCTGTGGGAGCCTGGGTTCTGAAGGTTTCCCCAGAGGAACAATTTGTCAAGTATGGTGGCAAGTTCTGCGATCAGACCCTCATGCCTCACTCTCACCTGAGTGTCAGCCAGTGGGAAATTGCTTCTATTTCATTCTAATTGCTGGCAGCTTTAGTGCTCGGATCTGGGCTTCGTTCTTTCTGTTGGGGCCACAGCCAGGAAGCGACTTCCAGCCACTGCTTGTTCATCAGGTTGCAGAGTATTTTGCGTTGAGAAATGCAGGTTCGCATTTTTCTCTTCTCTCTGTTTTCAGTCAGAACACCCTTTGTTACCAGGAACCTCATGAACAGATCACAGCATCAGTCATGGAAGTGAGAAGTACTTGCTCCCCTGTGGTTTGTTAAGAACATTCTCCAAAGCGGTGCTGCCTGGTCAGGGATGCAGGAGTTGGCTGGCAGGGCTCCCTTTTCCCTCTGAGGCCAGCAGGGCGAGGATGCCCGCCAGGGTGCGATGTGGATCCCTGCTCTGAGTTCCTGGCGGCCTTCAAAGGACTGACTTCCACACTCCACTTATAAATCTCTGTAATGGTATTTACCTCTAGAAGAAAGCACAGATCAATAGCAAGCTTTTTAATAATTAAAAGTGTGTGTTTCTGGAATCTGTCATTGACGTCCTCATTTATTCTGTGCCAGCTTGCACAAGAAACCAAATTCCAGGCTTTCCCTGTGACTGGCGTTTGGGGCTGGCACAGCTTATTACTTTGCCACCCTGCTTGTCCATCATCCCTAGTGCCTTCTAACTTACTGTCGGGATCATGTTGACGGCAGTGACACAGAGGACAGACACTTGAAATGAAGCCACTGGGACATAGATTTCTGACAGGGACATAATCTTCTTGTCATCCTGAGTGCCTCTTCTGTTCTAGGCCTTGATTCATGGCAGGGGTCAGGCCCCAAAGTCTGCCTGAGTCTGGAGTGGAGGTGCCTCCCCCACACCTGGGGTGCTGAGCTTAGCATCTCCAGGACCCTGCTAAGCCCCAGAAGGCTCTGTGCTCCCACCACACGATATCATGCCCTGGTGGAGAGAAGGGGAGTATGCAAGTTGGCGGTGGAGGGAAAGTGAGACAGCGCTTTCCAGGGTCAGCTTAAATAAAATAAGAAAATTAGTAATTGCATTTTTAAAAAATCAAAGCTCTAAATCCTGCTGCAGAAGCAGCCCAGAGAACCCTTGCTGTGGATGGAGTAGCTAGGACCTTGGGAACCCGTGAGTGTTCTCTCCCCACATCCTCTGCTTCATGCTTCATTCCCTGCTCTTGGCTGTCACTTGGACAGGAATTTAAAAATATAACTTAATGCACACTGACTTTCCTTGATTGGTGCAATTTATTATTTGAAAAGAAAAATATCTTAGTGTTCTGAAGGGCTGGCTTTTCTCCAGGCTGTGTCTGTTTTGATTGATTTTTGACTCTGTGGTTGGCTTCTGAAAGTCTTACCCCCCTTCCTGCTGCCCATTCTCCCCACACCAGGTTTTGATGTCTCACTGGTACTTAAACAAATCCAGTGATTTCTGCTCATCTCTTGGGGGAATAAGTAAAGATCAGCAGGCCTGAGAATGCCGACAAATCAACAATAAAAAAGATGAACCATGAGATAAATAGAGAGGGGTGAAAGGCTTGAACAGACTTTGCAGAAGTTTGCACAAACCGACATGGTGTGACATTCTGTGGATTTCGGAGAAAGATGACCAGAGCCAAGGAGATCCCACTGCACATGCCCAAATGCTGAGAGGGGAGCACAAGGAACTCTCACTCACCACCACTGGGGGTGCAAATGGGCAGCCACTGTAGAAAAACAGCAGTTTCTTGGAGATGTGGCCATGCACCTGACTTGAGACCCTGAAACTCCGTCCCCTCCCCCGCCCCCAGCCCCGTGCACTTCTGGTCTGTTTATTCAAAAGAAATGCAAACACATGCTGCAAGGAGACTGGCCCAGCAACTCTATTCACCAGAGTTTCAAAAGTCTGTACACAGGAGAATGGGTAATAGTGACACACCTCTACGACAGAATTCCCTTTAGAAGACTTGTGTGCACACCCATTGAATGAATCTCTTAAGAGCAAAGAGGCTAGACGCAGGAGTACAGACCGTCTGATTCCACGAAACCCTAGAGAGAAACATAATCCATGGTGGCAGAAAGCACACTGGTGTGAATGTACTGAGGTCCTTCAGTTCCCACGGTATCAGAAATGGTCTCTTTCTGTCTGAGGTGGTGGTTACTCAGACTCTGCACTACCTGTGGTCTATGCCTTCTACTGACTATATAAATCAAGGAATGGATAGGCCTGACTTCAGAGAGAGTTTCTCCCAGGCCACCAGCCTCAGCTTCACAACTATGGATTAGGTCAGCAGCCCAACTTCACGAGTCCTAGAGAGTGGTCTGTGTGGTCATGGAAAGTGTCCCCTCCCTGGATAGGGGAATGAGGCTGCAGCCCCCCCATTTTCCTCCGGGCTTTCAGGTGGTGGTTTCAGAAGCATCATTCTGGGGGTATTGTGGGCCCCATCCTGTCAGTCATGCCCAGTCCTGGTTTTAGAGTCTCTGTTTCAGTGTCTGGTTGTCCATACTATTTGAATAGATCGAGAAACATCAGCTCTCTCTTCAGAGCTCTGACCTTGACATTGTTTTCTTCCACATGCTGATGTGTTTCGTTGGTCTCTTTGACATCATCTAAAAGGACCCACCTCTTGGAATAAAAAGGACAGATTCTGTGCTTATGATTGTGAGGGGACTTACGTCATTTTAGGGAAAGGACAAAGTACTGCATGTACGCCCGTCCTGTGCTCAGAGGTTCTGCAGCTGCCATCAATGCTGTCTACCCCTGATGTATGGGAATGTCTCACAGTGGACAGGAGGTGTGACATGGCCACCTCCCTCCAAAACTGGAGACCCCCTCCTCAACAAAAGAGAGAAGTGCCTAGAATGGTAGCATCTAGTAGTCCCTCTGTATCTGCATTTCACCCCTCTGCGGAGTGCTGTGTCTGTCACCTTGGAGCTTCAGCTGGGCTATGGTGAGCAGGGGCTGGTGGTGAGCCATTGACCTGGCCACCGTCATCCCTACTTTATCAGCCCCATGGGAAATTGGCTGGAGCCTGTGAAATTAGGTAGAGCCACCTTTCACTTGGTAGACTCCATTGACTCCCAAAGTCAGGCTCTCTGGCACTCTTGGGGAACTCCTGGAGCCCACATCCTCCTTCTGTGCTCCTCAGTGGCTCCTGGTGGCCTTTGTCACCAGGCTGTCCCTACTCCAGGCCAGGCGTTGCTTCTGGCAGGTGAGCCATGCTTGAAATCCTCTTCCCTCTATTTCTGGTCCTTACCCTCACCTTTTGGACTCTTTTTCCTCAGATCACGCAGGAGGCTGGGGAGTTCATGATCACCTTTCCTTACGGCTACCATGCTGGCTTCAACCACGGATTCAATTGTGCTGAGTCGACCAATTTTGCCACCCTGCGGTGGATTGATTATGGCAAGGTGGCCACTCAGGTAAGCGCCCTCAGATGCCATGAAAGACTAAAAAGGGGCCCAGTCCCTTCCAGCCACCTCTCTTGGTCCTAGTCTATGCACCCGCTGGCTGGGAGCCTAAACTTTCCATCAGGGTCTGTTTCTGAGATCACAGTGAATTTGTTCCCAGAACATTTGTCACCTGGAAAAATGGGGACAAGTCATGAGTGGGATGGGTGGACATGCAGCAAATAGGGTCTGGGCAAGCCTAGAGTCGGGGCCCCTGTCTCCTGGCAGACCCCACACCCTCTGGGCCTGAGGGCTGCCTGCTGCATTGCTGCCCTGGAGGATACTGAAAGGTGAGGAGACTCCTTTGATTCCCCCCGCTCCCCCCGCTCCTCCCAACCCCCCAGTAATTTGCCATTCCTAGTCTCTAAGCGTGGATTATTGGCCAAAAGATGTGACATCTGAACTGAGTGCTTGTTCTCAGATTCCTTCAGCTCTGAGTGCATCTGTCTTTGTGGTTTTGATTGATAGCATGGAGGGTGCTATGGGCAAGTCCATGGAGTTCCTGGGTGTGAGGCTGGGTCATGTCTGCCTCATCTCCTTCCTCTTGCTTCTCTCCCATGGAGGCTTAAAGTGTCTTTGGAGATCCAGGTGACAGGATGCATACAGGGCTAATGAACTGCAGGCTTACCCAGTCAACTGGGGGATGGTGGAATCTTGGAGGGAGAAGCAGGAAAGAGGACTGTCGGGCTGGCAGCAGGCCCAGCCCTTTCCCAGCTGCCAGTACCAGGGGCCTTCCTCCCAGGACTGTTACTGCAGCCCTCAACACCTGTCCCGTCTGCCACAGAGGAAGACGGCAGGCAGGCTTCTCCCATCAGGCTAGACTCGGGTCGATCTTCCCCAGCTCATGGGCTTCAGCCCCGATGGCCCTCTCTCTCCATGGCAAAGGCAGGTCCAGCCACTTGTGGGTGTCTCGCTCTGGCGCTGGGGTACATGGAACAGAAGCTTCTCCAGCTAGCCTCAAACAGGATGAAAATGGGGCATTTCCTGCCAGCCTTCCACATTGGAGCCTGGGGTATCTCCACACATCGCTTAGTTGTTCCCAGTCAAGGCCCAGGGTCAGGACAAATGGTGGGGTCAGTGTGGAGGAAGTGTACCTGGGCCCTAGACCCTGACTCATGTAGCATTTTCTAGACCTCAGACCTTTGCAAAGAGGGTCTAACCAGCCGTGGGCAAACTACAGCCCGCAGGCCGGATCCGGCCCATTCGGCTGTTCTATCCGGCCCGCGGAGCCGAAAGAGCGGAGGGTTCTCTTGCTCTCCCCTCCACTCCTTTACTTTGAATTTATATTAGTTCACACAAACACTCCATCCATGCTTTTGTTCCAGCCCTCCGGTCCAGTTTAAGAACCCATTGTGGCCCTCGAGTCAAAAAGTTTGCCCACTCCTGGGTGATGTTCAGACCATGGTCAGTGGCCACACGTGGGTGTGGTGGCCTTGAGATATGGCCCATTTGCATGAAGATGAGCTGTGAGTGTAACACATGTACAGTGTCTAACAAAGAACAGGAAATATCTCACCAAAAATCTATGTATATTGGTTATGTAGACTGATACTTTTGCATAGCTTAGTTAGGTTATACAAAATATATCATTAAAGTGAATGCCACCTGTTTCTTTTCACTTTTTGAATGTGGTGACCAGAAACATTGACGTTACAAAGCCTTGTGTTCTATTTCTATTGGGCAGTGCTGATCTAAACAAATTGGCTAGCCTTTATTTTTCTAATTATCTGTTTCTCTAGCTTTCCTATTTCAGTGCAGTTTAGAAAAGGAAATGGGCTTTGTAGTAAGGAAGATGGAGGAGGTGCTCCCAGGATTTGAAAGCATCGGGCTTTTTATACTTAATTCAGAAAATCATGATGGGATTGTCACAGGTGGGGACTCTGAGTGTCACTAAAAGAGGAGACATATAATCGTCAGGATTTGCCTGTTTGATCTAAAGGAGTAAATATCCGGGGTGTGTGGTTTGGTTGTTTGAATTACGTGGTAAGACTCAAGGAAGAGAGAATCCTCAGGACCTGTGTGTGCCGTGACCTCCTGCCGCAGTGGGAGCTGCGGTGGAGCCAAGAGCCCGGGGCCAGGCTTTTCCTGGAAAGGCTGTCAGAGCCGAAACTGAGTGGGGCCGGGGACTGCCTAGATATTAAAAGCTATTTCAGGTTCAGCCATGTGTTCACAAGCGACATTTGGGAAGTACAGCCTTAGATTGGGCCTCCACGCTTACATTGCCAGGCGGCGTAGTGTGAAATTACTGAACAAGTAGCACTTGGTGCTCAGAGCAAGCCGGGGTTCAAGGTGAGCGTTCAGGAGCCATGCGGGGCTCCCTCGAAGAGCTAGCCGAGCTGCCCAGGCCCCTGCGGCAGGAAGGCAAGGGGTTCAGCCAGGAAATGACCATTGGCCACCGGGCGTCTGTGCATGGCAGTCCTGGATGCCACCTCTCAGTCTTTGGGGTGACAGTTCCTGACTCTTGCAAGCTCTGCTGCCCCCATAACTAGTTCAGGCTGCAGAGTCCACTGAAGTGCCTGGCCTTACTGATAAAAAGCTAAGGCATGTCAGAGGCAGGACCAGGGAGAGGCAGGGCAATCATTCAGGTCAGATGGCGCACAGGGACCTGCGCATCCTCAGCCAGATTTTAGGGAGCGGGGAGGATCCCACAACTCCTTTTCCTGTAAGCCAGCCTGTGCTGCCCCACTCCATCTATGCTTTGGGCCAGTTCCTTCTAGCATCTTCATCAGAACATAACCCAGGGGAGAATTTCCGCTTCCCAGGTTTTAGGGACTGTTTTATGTGTTGGTTTGTTGCCTTCTTCAAGCTCCTGCCTTCTATTGTCCCTTTTCTGTCATTCTGCCTTGTGCCAACACATTAAAAGCCAGACTCTCACACTTACCCGGCCTGTATGAGTTTCAGATATCTCCTTCCAGAGCGGAAATTGGTAGGCTGACTACTTTTGTATGGGCTGCAAACTGAGAATGATTTTTACATTTTTAAAGAGTAGAGGGGAATCAAAAGAGTATGTGACATGCAATTAGATGAAACTGAAATTTCACCTTCATAAATAGTTTTATGGGTGCCCAACCTCGCTCAGGTGTTGACCTGTTGTCTGTGGCTGCTTTCACCTGCAACGGTGGAGTTGAGTAGTTGCAACAGAGGCTGGCCTACAAAGCTGAAAATATTTGCCACTTGGTGTGGGCCTTTCCTGCCAGTTCTGGCTTCAGCCACTTAGGGCTGAACAGTCACCTCCTGCACTCCCAGAGCCAAAATCACTGCCTTGGGAGGCTCCGGATGGGTCCGAGAGGGTGCCAGTAGTTGTGGCCATTCAGCAGGATATGCCAAATGCTGATGCTACAGCTGCCACCTGCAGAGCATCACCCATCCGACCTCCTGACTGCAGGGCAGAGAGGCTCTTAGGTTCCTCCTGGCCATAAAGCCCTGGAGAAGAGAGCTTACAGCCTGTCACCAGAGGCCCTCTGAGGGAGCTCCTTTGGGTCTCGTTTGCAGCTGAAGGCTGCCTGGGGTGTGTTCTCTCTCCACCCTCTCACTGCAGCACAAACACAGAACACTGACTGGCTCTGTCCATTGTCTAGTTGAGACGGTGTTTCTCTTCCAGATAGTTTCCTTTCTGAGCCACTTTACTGACATTCACCCTCATTACCCATCTGTGCATGGGAAGAAAATACATGGCTGCCTGTACTGCCCAGCCTCCCTCTGGTAGGGGTGTCCTGTTGTGTCCCCACCTCAGGACACTCAGGGCCTACCTCCTTCACAGCCTGTGATCTTTGGACTACCTGAGCTTTTCTGTCTATAAAAAGGACGCCCTTTCTTGGAGCTGTCTTAACATAAAATGGCAAAAGACATACAAGAGCACTGTGTGTGGGACTATGCCTTCATGAGTGTCCCCAGACTCTCAGACTCTGGCTTGTTGGTCCAATCTAGGGTCCCTCCTCATCACAGTGGACATTTAGGGCTGTCCTGGACACTTTTGGGGGTTGCACAGCATCCCTGGCCCCCACCCATGCCACTCTAGGAGCACCTCCAGTCATGACAACCACAGATGTGTCCAGACATGGCCCAGGGTCTCTTGGGGGCAGGATTAGCCCCTGTTGAGACCCCTGTCTAGCTAGACTTCCACATTTCCTCTTTCTCTTTTCAGGCAGTGGGTGGTTGTCCAGCGGTATCGGTGGACTCTGACACTGGGGTGTCAAGCTCAGTGTAGTTTCTTTCCAGATTCCTGCTAAGGGCATCTCCCAGGACATCATGTTTGGGACTTAGAGCCTCCTTTTCCTACTGAAAGTCATTTTCTCTCCTGTGTTTTGAAGCCATGGGGTTTGAGGTCTCTTAAGCAGGACAGAGATATCAGATATTGTGGCCAGAGATGTGAAACCTCACTTAACAGGCCACCCCCTCCGTGAGCTTGGATAGAGACATCCCCCTACCCCAGTCTCCACTCCCCACCCCCATTCCATGGATCGTGGGTTTCATTAGTCTCATGTGCTTGTCTTCTCTAGTGGGGAGGTTGGGCCAACAGGGAGAGTTGGGGGAACGAAACAAAGACTCCACAGAGCACCACTTTGCCTTCTCCCTAGGAACTGTTCCTCTTTGAGGAACTAGATGTTAGAGCTAATGCCCCTCCCCATTCTGGGATTCCAGTGTTTTTTCAAACCTGTAAATCACCCCTAACCCCCCACCCCCACACACACCAGTGAATGGGTGACATCCACCCCCAGGGGCCCACTGGCTGCAAGAACAGGGAACAGTGAACCAACGTTTAATTTCTTCTGGATGGAGGTTCTTTCAGCCAAATGCACTCAAACCCAGTGCCTAGCAGCTCCTGCAAAAACCCACCCTAATCAAAAGGCAGGCTCTTCTTCCTCACAGTTTCTGGACCATAGGTTTCCATCATTGCTGTACTTCCTAGGCTGTTGTGGAGTGTGGGTGGTGCTGGGCCTCCACCTGGAGATCTATGGAGGAAAACTGCCACGCCAAATGCATCATGGGCAGTAAATAGCAAGGGCTCCTACAGAGACTCGGCACCCAAGCCAGTCTGCTTGGCGAGCAGAAGGGAGCCTAGGACCCAAAGGAGGAGGTGGGGATTACCGGGTGATTTTTACAGCTTCAAGGAGGGGTTGGGAACATTCTGCCAGCTTCATCCATCACCTATGGGAGACGTGTGTTAGAAATAAGGCAAGCCCTCAAAATCAGGGGTCCTGGTAGAACACAAAGCATACTCAGGAGTCAGACAGCAAGGCAAATATCTTTACTCCTGCCGACGGGTATGTACCAACACAGACTCCGGCAGCACGTACCCTGAGCAGGCCTCCACTCAGGTTTTTATTCCTGATCCACGTGCTCTGTCCCTTACTCTTGATTGGAAGAGCTTAAGCTCACACTCTTGCATGATTAGCTAATCATTTGTTTTCTCACACATGGAACTGAAAAATACACATTGTTGAAAATTAGAAAACAAGGCAAGTAGAAAGAAGTAAAACAGACCTTCCATTTCTGCCACCCACTCAGCCTAAAAAGAAGTGACGCTCCAACACTCACTACAACGTGGATGGACCTTGAACACACGATGCTCAGTGGGAGAAGCCAGACACAAAAGGCCACATCGTGCGTGATTCCATTTATGTAACATATTCAGAACAGGAAGATCCATTCCTGAGTTGTATGCTTTAGACAGGTGGATTATAGGGTGTGTGAATTCTCTCAATAAAGCTATTAAGAAAATTCTACCACCCAGATTAGTTCTTACCATATTGAGATAAAGCTGGGTTTTTTTTTGAAAAAAAATAAATAAATAAAATAAAAATCTTACCACTCAGAATAGTTCTTATCAGATTGAGAAAGATAACCCAGTATAAAAAATGGACAAAAGCTGCTCAAGCTGCCCACAAAAGGTTTGGTACACAGGGTGTGGGCAGGTCTACAAGTGGATGCCTGTGCGCACCAAGCAGAATCTCCTCTATCGTCTGCAAACACTCGAGCATATGTTATGTAGGAGGCAGACTAAGCACCAGCGGGATTATTTCTTTTTACATTTGGGACCGGTAGGCCCTGGGGGCTGTGGGTGTGGAGCCCTGATCCCTTGGTAGGCTGCTGGTGACAACCTCCACAGGGCCCCTATGTGTGTTTCCTTTGATGAAGCAGTTCTTCCTTTCAGCAAGCGCATGGTGATTTTAGAGATAGTCATTGCATCATTAATTTTAATAGTGGAAAATTTATATCTGTGACCAGATTGGGTGAACCAGTGGAATATTATGCAGCCATGAAAATAGGTCACTGGTTATATTGATGTGGACAGATGGATATGGTACTTTGAATGAATAAATAGGTTTTGGATCATGAAATATGTGTGTGTGTGTGTGTGGTGGGGGATGAGGGTAGAGGAATTTGCCCAAATGTTGGTAGATGTTAGGTCTCTGTGGTGGAATTTGGCATGCCTTTAAAACATTCACAAATTCTCAATACGTTCCTGTCTTTTTCTACAACTTAAAAAAAAATTAGTGTAGCTTTGTGGGAGGTTGGAGTGATCTTGGCCCTTCCTGGGTACTTCTCCTATAAGCCCCTGCAGCCCCTCAAGGTAAAAGGGTTTTGTTTCTGTCATTGTCATTAGTGGTTGTTTGTTGGTTTGTTTTTAAAATGGGAATTAAAAGTCAAGCCAAAACCATGAGGACCTAATAGCAAGGCTAGCCATCGCTGCTCTGAGCTCGGCTTCCTTTCCCCCCCATGTCCTTGCCTGGAGGGAGGGAAGCATAGAACATCACATGCAAATCCAACCCACTGAGCACCTACTGTGTGCTTAGGAGAGTCCCAGAATGAGCTGAGACTGCCTGCCAGCAGGGAGAGGGTGAGAGTGCAAAGCTGGAAGGCCCTGGGGACCCAAGGACTCTATGGGGCCTGAGGTCAGAGTAGGCTGCAGGCCTGTCCCACAACCAGCCACCCTCACTGCCTGTGGTCAAACGCTGCTGCTTTTGTTTTATTTTGAGTGGTCCCTTTCCTCAGAGCAACATTCCTGGGTATCTGTTCCCGCCCCTACCCCCTCTGCCTCTCTCCCTTTCCTCTCCCTCTGTCTCTTTCTCTTTCTCTCCAGCTTTACTGATGTCACCAACATGCATCAAGGTCACAGCAGCAAGAGGGCCGACCCTGAACACCCTTGACCTTCCTCTGTATCCCTCACCCCACTTGGAGGCCTGCACCTATGCTGGGTCCAGGAGACACCCCCCTGCCCTGAGTGTCTCCCAAGCCAGTGGCCTCCGCTTGGTGGGTGTCCAGTGCTTGGCTGGTGTGTCTGAAGCAGCCTGGGGCAGGGGGAGTAGTTGCTTGATTCAGAGAATGATTCCCTGCACACGCTCAGATGGTTGGCTTTGTAGTGGAATTACCAACAGGAAGATCAAAGGGATGCTGCATTCTCACTCAGGGAAAATAAAGTGTGCACGTACCAACCATTTTTAGGTCTGAACTTGAATTAGTCCTACAAGGCTGCATGCCACGTTGGATTAGCTGACATGGCCTTAGTTGCTTTCTAGGTAGGTGGTGCTGGGCAAAGCCTGACAAGGCTTCCCTCCATCATGGGCTCAGTGTCTGTGCCGAAGGAGTTGATTGCAGGATTAAACAGAGCGAGAGAGATTTAAAACCCAGTTTGCAGGGCTAGGAGCCTGGCTGCACTTAACTGGTTTTCTGCCAGCTGTCTGGGCGCTGCCTGCTGAGCACTCAGCCTCCCTGGAAACGTAAGCTCCCCCTAGAGCAGTGGTCGACCACTGACCTAGACTCTCGATTCCAATAATTACAGGCCGTTGTTGTTCCTTGTGATTAATTCCCTATCCCAGTGGTCGGCAAACTCATTAGTCAACAGAATGGCAAACCACGGCTCGCGAGCTGCATGTGGCTCGAGAGCCGCAGTTTGCCGACCACTGCCCTATAGGCATTAAGTAGGGAGGGCTTCTGCTCAGTGTGGAGGAGGGGCAAAGCTTCTGGAGGTGGCCCTCATTCCCTCTACTCCCACATCTAGGGTGGGAGTCTCTCCTGAAACCCCAGCCTGAGGTTCAGCAACCTCATCACTTGTAAAATGTGAACCAAATTGTTTCTGCTGCCTCCAGGAACATGTGCCTTCTGTTTGGTAATGATGTTGCCTGCTCCAGGCTGTTAACCTGGAGCCCAAAGGGAGGTAGTGGAAGGCAGGGTGTGAGTGGAGAGGGGTGGAGGAGGCTGGAATGGGCCCGCACCCTGAGCCTCCAGGATCCGAGTTGCCTGCCTTGCCCGCCTGCGCTTCTGCGTCTCCCTGATCCTCTGATTTATGGGTCGGGTGGCCAGTGCACAGGGTCTGCAGTAAGTTGCCACGTGAAATATATTTTCCTCTCGTTCTTCCCCTAGAGCTTCCTGTCACTGTCCCTAGTGGTTTGCTTAAAGCCCATTCCCTTAGTTCAGGGAGGGCCAGAGACTGTGGGGAGACCCCTGAGGCTGGCCTAGGGCAGTGGTCGGCAAACTCATTAGTCAACAGAGCAGCAAACTGTGGCTCGCAAGCCGCAGTTTGCTGACCACTGGCCTGGGGCATGTTTCTCGGCCTTTTTGGCATTATTGCCACCCCCTCACTCAAACCCTTTTACATCATTCTTCTAGGTACCCCTAGTTTTAACACCATAGACAGGCTGTATGTCTGCTTATGTAGAGAGCATCAGCATCTCTACATAAGAGAGTAATGTTTTTCTGCCCCTAGCAAGGACCAGGGCTGCCCCCAGTGAGCATGCACAGGAGGACTGGTCTTGGGGACTCCTTTATGACCACCACTGGCTTGGCATGGGCAGGACTTGATCGCTTGGTGGGCTCCCTGAGAACCAACCACCTTTTCTCCAGAGAGGCCTGCAGCCCTGGCCCAACCCCAGCCCCAGCAGGGCTCGAGGTGGGAGCCTGTGGTTCCCAACCTTCATTTTCAGCACCTCCCTCCCTGTTGCTGTGGCCTGGAGGGCTTGGGGCTTGTACCAGGCCCAGGCTGGGATCTGCAGGAGATTCCTGCTTTTCCATATCTCCCTCCTCCAGTGCAGCTCCCCTGTGACAAGCTTCGCATTCGTCTAGGCCAGTGGTCGGCAAACTCATTAGTCAACAGAGCCAAATATCAACAGTATAACGATTGAAATTTCTTTTAAGAGCCAAATTTTTTAAACTTAAACTTCTTCTAATGCCACTTCTTCAAAATAGACTTTCCCAGGCCGTGGTATTTTGTGGAAGAGCCACACTCAAGGGGCCAAAGAGCCGCATGTGGCTTGTGAGCCGCAGTTTGCCGACCACGTGTCTAGGCAGGAACACATTGCAAAGAATCACAAGAGTAATTGCAGCCCCCTTCCCTTGGAGAACACACCAGCCTCTGTCTCGTCTTGCGTGCTCCTGTGGCTTCTGTTAATTCTGTTCACGGTGGTTTGAGTGTGTCCTGAAGAGCATCAGTGCCTGACCATGGTTCCTTGAGAGCTGGATGCTCGATGCTGTGACAGGCCTCTGCTCTGCTCCTTGTCCTCCCTTGAACTTCGCAGCTCTCTTGTGGTGGGTGACAGACACGTCCCAACCTCCTGTCGGCCCCCATCCCTCTCTCTTCTTCCACTCCTGTCCCTGTGTTTGGGGTTGTCCCGGGTTACAGGCAGCTGAGTTCAGACTTCCCGTTTGCTCAGAGGGAGGGCTTGAGAATCCATGCTGGTCCTCACACCCAAGTCTCTCTGGGAGTGGGAGCTTGCAGGCCCTGTGTGGGGTGCCACCTGCTCCTCTTGTGTGCCACTTCCCTGTCTCCCCTGGTTGGTTGGCAGGCACGTGGCCATATGGCACTGGGAGAAGGATGCTGGCTGGTGTGTGGCTTGCTCATGTCAGTGGGCCTGCCACTCCTCCTCATCATGGCTTTGCTGCTTTTCCTGGTAGAACTGGGAGCCTGAGAGTCAAATATGTAGACTTGGTCTCTTCCCCTTGGCACTGCTGACATTGGAGCCAGGTCACTTTGTGGGGCTGTCCTGGGCACTGTTGGGGTTGAGCAGCATCTCTGGCTCCCACCTACTTGATGCCAGGATCACCCCTAGTCATGACAACCACAGGTGTCCCAGACATCACCTGGTGTCCCCTGGGGGAAGTCACCAGGTGAGACTCTTTGGGCTATGGGGTAAGTTCTTCCTTCCTCATCCTCCTCTTCGCTGCCCAGGCCTCCGTTGGCGCTGCTAGCTGGCGAGCTCCAGGGGACAGAGGCCTTTTTTAGATGAGGGTGTGATCTGGGTAGAGGTACTTCATGGGCAGATCGAGGATGTAGTCCCCCTGACCCCCCTCCTGAATGGGCCTTCACCCTCACCCACCTTCCATGGGCTGCCCTGCTGGGGACAGAGTTTGTTTCTTGGCCGCAGTAAATGATGTGGCAATGATGAGGTTTATTCCGAGGTCAGGCTGGGCAGGCTTCCCTCAAGGTGGCAGCAATGGAGGAGGGAGAGGGAGTCTCACTCAGCAGAAGAAAGGAGAGCCCAGAGATGAAGAGGGGCCCAGGGCTGGGGTTGTGGCATGAGGGCCTGGCTCTGTCCTCAGAGCAGGCAGGGCTGTTGGGAGTGTTATGGGAACGTCCTTGGGAAGTGCCTGGCTTGGAGCACCTGGGTTTATTATGGCGATTGTCATCGTCAGCTGTGCAGGGGTGGGAGGGCGATCACAGATAGGCAGAAGGACCTTCTTGGCTTTCCAGCTGCGGCCAGGCCCCCCAGGTCAGGGCACAGGAGAGGGGAGGGGACAGGTCCTGAAGAGCCAAGGTCAGGCCTGGGAACCCTGGGGAGGCTGACAGGGACACAGGGATGAGGCTTCCTTTATGTAGAAAGGGAAAGAGAGTGACATTGGGGATCTGGCCTCCTGGGGGATCAGTGTCATGCCAGTCGAAGGTCCTCAAGATTTTGCCTGGTCCCTGGCTGTTGGGTCCAGCTGTCTGTCAGCAGTGGTGGGAAGCAGGCCCTGGGGCCAAGGACCAAGGCAGCCCCTGCTGGCACCTAATGGTTTTGTTTATGAAGCGCTTCTGAGAGCTTCCAGTGGATTTCCTAATGAACTGGTTTGTTGTGGCGTCTCTGCTGCAGAGCTGGTAATTACATCAGAAACAGGGGGCCTGCGTCTGTGAGCCCTCAGAGCAGATGCCGCCTTCTTGGCTGGGTTTCTGCCCCTATCTTTGGGTGGTTAACACTTTCTTTGGTTAACGCTTTGTGGGCTGAAGTGCCAGGTATATACCCCCAACCTTTACCCCGATTGTTCCATGAGAAACATGTTTATCACCCCTGTTGTTTGGCACCCACTCAATAGTCATCATGCGAGTCACTGCTCAGCTGCTGGGAGACATGCAGTGAGACAGATGAGGTACAGAGGAGGAGACAGATAAGGGGCAGGAGTGCCAGAAAGACTTCTGACCCGAGAGAAACCGCAAAGAGCAGAAGGGATGAAGGAGCTGGGCAGCAGGCCGCAGGTGTTGCTGGGAGGAGGGGAGGTTGATGCTGCAATGAGACCCTGGTGTGTTCATGTCCTGGGGCCGCTGCCACAAAATGCCATAACCTGGGGAGCTGGGCCATAGCAGTTTGTGTTCTCCTGTCTGGAGGGCAAGGTGTCAGGCAGGGCCATCCTCCCTCCGAGGGCTCCAAGGGCTCCTGAGGAAGGGTCCCTCCTCCCTCTCACAGCTTCTGGGGGTGGCTACAAGTACTTGGTGTCCCTTGGCTTGTAGACACATCTCTCTAATCTTTGCCTCTGTCGTTACATGGCCATCTCCCTGTGTAACTGCCTCTCTTGTAAGGACATCAGTCACTGGATTCAGGGCCCACCCTAATTCATTAGGACCTCACCTTAGCCAATTACATCTGCAAAGACCCTATTTTGAAATCAGGTCCCATTCTGAGTTCCCTGGGAGGCATGAATTTGGGGGCATTCTTCATCCCTGTCCCTTTGGGAGCATGGAGGGTGGGGCGGGGAATGGGAGCCAGAGAGCATTCCAGACCAGGGGCAGAAAGTGTAAAGTCCCTGAGAGGAAGGGAAAAAGGAGGTGAGACCGGCTGATGGATGTGGGGTGGGGTGGGGTGGAGAGGAGGGACAGTTTGGACCTAGGTTTTAGGGTGTGACCTGTGGGACTGCAACAGAAGGGACATGGGAGATGCAGGGAAGTGAATGGAACAGGTATTTGGGCACCACAGTGGGCCCACTTAGCTAGCAGAGAGAGAAGGAGGGACCAGTGCCAGGGCTGTACAGTCCAACACTGGCTGCGTGCATAGCCATATAACTGTAAATTAATTAAAATGAAGTAAAATTAAACATTCTGGGCCTTAGTTGCAACCATAGTTCTAGTTAAGAGCCATGCAGGCTAGTGGTGACCACATCAAACAGCAGATATAGGACATGTGGAGGTGACTTGGGCACTGAATGGTCATAGGGTCTGCAACTCCATGGCCAGGGCCTGGGAGTGCTGAGGGAGTGAAGGGGGCCTTTCGGTTAGGATGTATGGCCCTGCAGGTGACAGTGAGTCATCAGCTGGGAGACAGGCCCATGCCCCCCGCCCCTCCACCCTGGTGTTTGTAAGGGCCCCCAACCCCCAGCACCACAGGGCAGTCTCAGTGGGCTGGGCCCTGCATAGTCCTGCATGTCCTGTCTGGTTCCTGACTTAGGGCTGGAGTTGGTGCTGCTGCTCGGATCAGAAAGTAAGAGGGTCCCTGTAGTCAATGCTGTTTGGGTTGATGATTTAATTGAACCACATTTAATAATTTTCTCCTTAGGCCCTTTTACTCTACTTTCCCACTTTGTTATTTTATGTGAGCAAAACTCTAATATTTAGTCAGCCTTTTTAAAAGAGGTATCCTCTGATTAAAGCTCAGTGCTGTTTAAGTTGGGGGAAATGTGGCAGATAAGACCCCAAGGCTCCGAGGCAGCCCAGCCTCATTACTTTATACCAGGCTCAACAATCGTTTTGGGGCTGCTCACATGTCCCAGGAGCCCGGGACAGACCACTGAAAGCTCCCCAAAGGAGCATGTGGCAGCCTTTGATTGCTGTCAGTCCTGCTATGACACTTCCACCTTCACTGGGTGACCAGCCTTTAGGGCCTGGTGCCTCAGTGCTGCCAAGGATCAGACCAGAGAGGAGTAAGGAATGTGGAACTGGGCACCCCTGGAGAAAGATTTGGAGAGGGGCCAGAGGTTGGGGGTGGGAGGAAAACAGGGTGTGGGGTAGGACCAGCAGATGAGGGCTGATTGAAACCAGCTTGTAGGGTAGCAGCCCATGAGTGGTGGTGAAGTGCTTTTCACGCCTCATACTGTGGAAATGTCAAATAGGATTGTATTGGGCATTCATGTTCATTCCCATGAAAAGGTTAAATTTATTTTGCTTTCAAGCCCGGAGAGGGAGAAGTGGAGTCGAGGTGGCCAGTCCTTGGTTATAATCCTGCATTGGGTCCCCAGCAGCAGTCAGAGTCTTGTGCTGGTGGCCGATCACTCTGGGAGGTGCCCTGCCATGTGTAATAAACATGGGGAGCCCAGGTGCCACAGGCCCACTGAGCCTGCCCTCCTCCCTCTACCCTCCGCTCTCTGCGGCTGGGACAGCTCCAGCCGAGCACTACTGGGCCCCACGGGCCACCAGCTCTGATCCAGACGACATTCCAATTTCTGTTCTTCATGCTTTGGAAAGAAGAAATCTATTTGTCTCTGCTCGGGGCCCTGCTCTGATAACCGGGGGCAAACCTCCGCCCTACTCTGTTTTCTCATTTTCCTCCAACTTAGCAGCAGGTCCTGGGAGACCCTCGCATGAGCATTGGGCTGTTTGATATGTCAGTCTTCTGATGCAGAGCGACAGCCTCCCTGCTCTTGGCTCGGTGCTCACATTAGGCCCAGGGTCCTTAGACTTGATAGTTGTAACTCTTTTCATTTGTCATTTGGAAGTGACAAGTGTGCATCTTGTTGAGCCTCTGGCTGGAGCTCTCAAGACCCCCGGCCTTTTGTATGAGTCTGTGACAGGTTTGAGCCACTGGGTTCACATAGGCCAGTGTTTGTGTGACAGGAGACTCTGTTGGGGACACCTTTTATGGGGAAAGACCTGAGCCCTGGTGGCCGAGCTTCTGCAAGGTGAGGCTCCAGCCTTGGCAAACCCTCCCTGTCCCCATCTGTCCCCTCTCTTCCACCTCCCTGTTGCCTTCCTTCCCAACCCCTTTTCTCCCCTCCCCTCTCTGCTTGTCTTGTCCCCCCATCTCCTCCCTCTTCTCTCTCTGCTCCCCCTTCCTGCAGACCTGGAGCTGGGCACATGCACACAAGGGTTCTAAGGGACTCTGGCGAGTCTATGAGGCATAGTTTCAGGATGGGCGAGGATGTAAGAGAAGGGACCCTCCCCCAGGGCCTCCTCTTGGCAAAAACACCAGTAACTGGAGTGGCAGAGCTAGAAGAGCACATAGTAGGTGCTCCTTCCTGGCAACCAAGGGGAGGGTCAAGTGGACCCTGAGTGGATGTAGCCCTTCTCTGCACCCACATTCCTGTCTCCTCACCTGTGTGTACTTCTCTGCAATTCTGCTGTAAGCTACTGCAGGGCAGGGCCCAGCATTGTGTCGTGAAACTGCATCAATTCAGCCTTATTAGTTCAGAGTGTACAATAGTTCAGATGTGGGAGATGGGACTTGATTTGAGCTAAAAGTCAGAAACCATTTTGCTCTGGGCTTGCAGAATCTAATCTAAGATCATTGCCTTTTTTTAAAAAAAAAAACATCTAAAACCTTAGGAAATTAAAGGTCCTTTAGCATATGCTTTCACTCTGAGTCTGACTGTTCTGAAGGCTCAGGAAGTTTGACAGGATGTTCTGTTGTCAAGGAAGCCACACCTATAATTCGGACCTCATCTAGACTTTTCCCTTAGTGGCACACAAATGTTCCTGCTTTTGGGTGTAGCATATTGGAACTGCTTCAGTGGGAAGAGGGACCTCCACCCACACATCCACCACACAAAAGATAGAACAAGATGACCCCATCTCGAAGGCTCTGTTTTTTACCTGCTGCTGTAGGCCCTAGCACAACACTTCTCAGTAAACTGGATGACCAGGGGCCTGACCTTTTCATTCCTGAGGTGTTTCAAAGACCTCGATCCTGTGTTCCTTTATTTATAAGTGTCTGAGTTCATTAACACAAAAAATCCTGGGGCAGTCCCAGGCAGACTGTGTGAAATCTGTGGCTTGGGTTAAGAGCTGGCTCTGTTAGGAGGGGGAACTGTGCCTCCAGGTCCCATTGGGCCTCCAGGTCCTGTTTGAGGCTGGGTCTGGGACCGGGTGTGGGTGAAGGGCAGCTGGCCCAGGCCCACTGAGGTCTCATTTGATACTGGGGTGGGGGCGTTTTTCCTTACCCTGAGTGGCCAGCTCAGGTTGCAGGTGGGGGGCAGGTGACCTAGAGGTGGAGCCTGAGGGCAGGCCCCAGGCACTAGGCGCTAAGTGCTCCTGGCACATGTTGGGAGTTGGATTCTGGAAGCAGGTAGTGGGAGTGTGCAGCCCACCAGGCTCAGTAAAAAATGGGACAGTCATAGGCCACCCATCTCGGTCAGCTTGGTCAACAAAATATGGACTGGCGGCTTAAAGAGCGGCATTTATTTCTCACAGTTCTGGAGGTTGTGGTCTCAGTTCTGGACACTGAGATCAGAGTGCCAGTGTCATCGGGTTCTGGTGAGGACTTCCTGGTTTGCCCGTGGCCAGCTTCTCACTGTGTCCTCACAGGTTGAGGGGTGAGGGGCCTGAGAGAGATTTGAGGTTTCTTCCTTTTCTTAAAAGGACACCAGTCCTATAGGATCAGGACCCCACCCTATGACCACATTTAACCTTATTTACCTCCTAATGGCCCTGTCTCCAGATAGTGTCACATTGGGGTTCAGGGCTTCAACATAGGAACTGGGGGGACACAGTTCAGCCCATAGTACACATCTGTGGTCTCTTTCACAGTTCACCAGAGTTGGCATGTGGGAAGCTCACCACCAAGTTCCTCAAGTTACTCTTTAAAAATCATTTTATGACTTAAATCAAGGCTGGACAAACTTTCCACAAATATTTAGTGAATATTTGGAGATTGCAGGCTATGCGGTCTTCGAGTAATTGCTCAGCTCTGCCATAGCAGCACCAACGCTACCATAAGTAGGACAGTGTGCCAAAAAAACTGTATTTATAAAAACAGGTGGCAGGCCAGATTTGCCCACGTTCCAGAATTTGCGCACTCTGACTTAAGTCATTTACCTGCTCAATAAAGAGATTTAGAAAAATAAATAGCACAATTTTTTTTTTGACTCCACAAACAAAAGAACCATGGTTGGTGTTTGATGAATGTTCTTGGCTTTTTCTAAAGATTTTTGCTCTTAATTGGGGCTTTACTGTATTCTTGACTGTGTATTTTGTATTTCCTCAGATAACAGATCTATCCTAAGAACGTTTCTGTTATTTAAATAGCGCCATTGGGCGGATTTATCATTTATCCAATCTGTCCACGATTGTTGAACAGCATGGTTAACGCGCGCACACACGCGCGCGCGCGTGTGTGTGTATCTCAGTAATGAAACAGAGAACGCTTTGTCTGGATTTTTCACTTCTTTGGGTGAGATCCCTAGGAAGGGGAGGTGAGGGATGAGTTGCTGAAGGGAACTGTGGTCCTCATTTTGTTCAGGGCTTGTCAGAGCTGCACCTCCGCCTCTGTCTGGTTGGCATCTGGTGTCTGCTGTCTCCAGCAGCTTGGCCTTGCTGGGGCTGCATGGGGCAATGGTGGCCAAGCCATCCTGCCCTCTTTTGCTCTGGGGGTGGTGCAGGGGGTGGAGCTGTGCCTTCTCTCGGCTGTCACTTGAAACAGCACTTGTTCCTCCTGTATTCAGGGAGCGTCATTGAACTCATTCTGCTGATTAATTAAACCGTTTCAGGCAGCTAGCTCCTGGAACGGTGGCGCTGTCAAGGGCTCTTTGAGGCACACTTTGCAGGTTGTCAGCCCTCTCTTAATGTTAGGAACCATCTGAGAGCCAGTTTCTGCTCATGAGTGTTGGGGGTGCCAAGAGGGGTGCCCACCCAGCCCCAGCCCAATCATGCCTCTTCACTCTGATGGCATCACTGGTGAACGGGGAGGGGCCACAGTTGCTGGGCCCAGGATCTTGGGATGGGGTGAGCAGATGGGGGTCTAAGCCCTTGGTGGACAGGCACACCCTCTGGACAGGCAGGCAGGCAGGCCTGGGAGGGGACCCAGTGAAAAAGCAGCTTGTCTCAGAGCAGACCATCAGTAGGACCCAGGCCATGAACTCCTCATCCCCTACCCGACCCCTCATGTCCCTGTCTCTTATCTTTACTCCTTTATCTGTCCCCAGATGCCCCACTCAGCACTAATGGAACTACCAGCCTCTGGGCCCTGGCTGATTTGAGCAGGACTGGCCGCTCAGAGTCCTCATTACTTAGTGGCTCTCAGAGCAGGAGCCACTGCCTCTCATGGTTCTGGTGTCCGAGTGCTTTATGCCTCCGTGATGGTACAGAAGGCCCTGGGGCATGCAGGGGACCCCTCAGACCTCCTCCCCCATTGGTGCTCGATTTCTTTATCAGAAACCAATGACATGGCCAAACCCTTGGAGGAGCCTGTCTCTGTTGCGGTGCTGACAGGGCACCGCCAAGTGGAGGAGCTGGAATGAAAGCAGCAGAAGCTGTCAGCTTTAGTCAGTCCAGCAGACCCTTATGAAAACACCAGTTTTCCAGAAGGTTTGGGAGCCCGACCGGCTGGAGGGGGACAATCGATGGGGAAAACAATAGTGTGATTTACTCTCAAACTCAGTTACTTCCCTGGGCACTGCTCTGAGGCTGCCCTAAGGACTCTCTGCCTCCTGCCTGCTCCCAGCCCCTTTCCAGGACAGGCCCTGCAGGGTGGAGGCGCTCTGTGCTGCTTCTGGGCCCAAAGTGAAACAGCTGCAAGTAATGTTCCACTATGCATGTGACCCCAAAACAGAAGAGGGCCAGGTGGGGGTGCTGTTGTGGGGTTTGGCATGTTCAGCCCCTGAAAGTTCTTATTAAGATGTTACCTTAGCAACTTTCTTACCCAACCTGTCAGGCTGAAACAGTAAAGGGTCTGCAGTGCCTGCACCCTGAGCTCAGCTGCTCAGTCCACAGAGGCGACTGTCTCTGAGTCCTGAATCCAGTGGGCTGTCACTTCCTTCCCATGGGACCCACAGGACCCTGCCTTCTTCCTACTCCTTCCTCACAGGTGCCCATGTTCCCCAAGTCTCTGCCCCTAAACCATGACAAACCCACCCCACCCAGAACCTGCACAGAGCCTTGAGAGAGGCTGTCCCCATTGGCTTCGTCCTGGTTGGGCGAGGAAGCCAAGCAGTTGGCTCCCTGGCTTGCATCTATGTGTCCCCCTCCATGGGTGCACGCAGGTGCTTTTTTCAATTACTTAAAGGAAAGCAATTGCAGAGCCGCTCGATATAAATCCCTTAAGCTGCTGTTGATGGTGACGCAGGGGAGGCCACGGCCCGGCCAGGATTCTGAAACCCGGGCACCATCTGTGGTCTCACCACTCCACAGCCAAATTACACCACCAGCCTTTCTGTGTTCTGCAGATTTTCATTAAATGAATTGAGTTTACTGGGAATCTCTTGGCCATAAATATTCTCTCCCTGTCTGCATTGTGTCAGTGCTGCTCAGAGTCCAAGCTCCACATCCAGGCTGGGAGTGGGGAGGGGAGGGGCCGTTGGGGCTGCAGGAAATGCCCCGGGGACATTATTTGCAGCCTCAGATTTGGGGTCATAAATACTTTACTGTTTCCAGAGAAAATTGAGGGGAGTTTGAAGGACTTGACAGGGCAGGGTACATAATTGCCTCATTTAATTAAGTGTTTTCCTTTCTGTTTCCTTCTTTTCCATTGAGAAAGTGGCAGTGACAGCAAGAAGGTTGTAAAAGGAGGGAGAGATGTCCATTTAAAATGGAGATGGGGTTTTAGCAACGGTTGGAAATGGGCTTCTCCTGAGCCTGTTTATAGAGTGGCCGGGAGAGTTCCCAGCTTTCGGGGGCTCCAGTGCAGGTGTCCCTGAGGAGCAGCTGCCCCGAGGCATCCTATCACCCATTCTCAGGACAGGCGTGTCCCCAGAAGAAGGCAAGGACTGTGCCTACTTTAGGGAAAGACAAGTGCAGCACCCCAGGGTCAAGGTCACCCTTGAGATCCCCTCATTCTCTGCACCCTTTTCCCAAACTTCCACACAGCTTCAGCCATCCCTGTGGAGAACCCTCTTCCAGAGTCTGTCACCCATTCCAGGGGCTGCTGTATCCTTGAGAGCCTAGACCAGAAGCCAGCAAACTGTAGCCTGTGCCAAATCTGGCCCCTGCCTCTTTTTGTAAATACAGTTTTATAAACGCAGCCATGCCATTTCAGTAGTATCTATGATGGTTCCCAGCTACCGTGCAGAGTTCAGAGATTGTAACAGAGACCACGTGGCCCACAAAGCTGAAAAGATGATTGCTTGGTCCTTTATGGAGGTTGCCAGCCCTGCCCTAGATCATAAGTCCCCTCTGTTTCTTCCTCCCTCTTACAATAGGATGGTCCCCATCTGATCTTGGCCTCATGCACAGGTAAGCAGGAGGCCAGGACCACCTGGGTTCCTCTCACTGACAGGGCTCCCTGTTGGAGTCCAGATTCTGGGATTTTTGGCTGGCTTCTCTGGCCTCTAACGCCCCCAGCTGTCAAATGTCCCCAGGATACCGGTGGTGTGATGCCTCCTGCACATGCCCAGCCCTGGGGCTACCACAACACTATAACATGGAGGGAGAGGCTCTGAGAACATGTGGTTTGTTGCAGGGGGTAGTGTTCAGAGCATAATAGGGACTGTGTTTGAGCCTGTCCTCATCACAGGTGTTTGCCCCTTTGCTGTGGACACAGGGACCCTCCTGTTCAGGGCAGTGTCTGCTCCAGGCCACCTGGCACTTGTTCCTTGGTACCATGTGCCAGGTGTTGGACCAAAAGCTCCTGTTTGGGGGGAGGGGGTTACAGCTTGGAAAAGGACATTCGCAGATACCATTTCCTGTCTCATGATAGAAGGCCTAGTGTGGGGTGGCTCGCCCTCGGGCTCAGAGGGTCTCTCTTGCCTCCCACAGTGCACGTGCCGGAAGGACATGGTCAAGATCTCCATGGATGTCTTTGTGCGTATCCTGCAGCCAGAGCGCTATGAGCTGTGGAAACAAGGCAAGGACCTCACGGTGCTTGACCACACCAGGCCCACAGCCCTGAGCAGCCCTGAGCTCAGCACCTGGAGCACCTCCCGGGCCTCACTCAAGGCAAAGCTCCTCCGCAGGTGAGTTGCCAAGGAACTGCCCTGTGCCTGGCTCTGCTGGTGACCGTAAGTGACCCCCACCCCAGCCAGAACCTGCTGGCAGGTGGCTGCAGCCTGTCCCCTCCCTCTCTCCCTCTTTTTCTTTCCTCTCCTCCTCCTCTTCTTCTGTATCTTGCTGCTTCTCAGTCAGAGTGTTTCTCAGGCCCTGACCTTTTCGAGTTTGCAGGCCTTGTAGCAGGTGGTGTCTGTGTTGTTAGACTCAGTTTCCCTCCTGCTCCTTGTCCACTAGCTCCTGGGAGGCTGACCCTTTGACCCTCCAGCCATCTGGTTCCTCTCTGGGACAGCACACACTATCCCTCTTCCTTGTCTGCTTGTGACCTTAGGTGAGAGCCCTATGTCTCTGTGTTGGGGCTGTCGGGCTCCTTCTTGGCTCCAAACAATGGCAGGTATAATGCTGGAGCTGTGGGGCACAGGGGTCCAGTACTTGGTCCATATCCCTGCCATTTCGTGTTTTGATTGCTCATTTTGGCTTTTCTGATAATGTGCTGCTCAGATTCACAGTCTGGGAGTCACTGAGACCCATCCTCCCAGGGATATCCTTTGCCACCCTCATTCCATCACAGGGAGCCCCCTTCTGGCCCTTGCCTTTTATGACAGCGTGGTGGCTACCCAACCTCAGGCCTGGCATCCAGTGGGGGAGGAGAGGGTGAAGTGGCTGCACCCTCTTGCCATCAGCGTATAGCCATGGGGACATGGGTGGCAGGTCGGGGAAGAGGAAGAAATCGACTTCCTGCCAGGAGGGAGATAGCAGTGAGCACTGTGCTCTTGGTATCACCTTGTAGCCCCGGAAGTGGTGGTCCCATTTTCCTCTCTTCTCTGGGAAACGGCAAGGCTTTCAGGGCTCTGAGCTACTCAGACAGAGTTTCAACGGACTCAGTTTTGGTGCCCAAGGAATGTTCAGCAAGTCCTCACTGCAAAAGCCACCACAGACATGCATAAACAATGAATGTCATGTGCCCGATAAAACTTTATTTGTGGACTGAAGTTGGAATTTTATATCACTTCCACATGACACAAAGTATTATTCTTTTAACTTTTTACCAGTTAAAGATGGAAACAACTTTCTTAGCTGGGGGGCCACACCAGAACAGGCAGCGGATGGATCTGGGCCTCGGGTGAGGTTTTCCAATTGTAGCCTCTTGGTCACTTCTGGCTTCTTTTGTCCCCACTGATGATGGACAGTTGGCTCCAGAGACGGGTCATTGAGGAGGTGGGGGCGCTCAGACAGTTCCTTCCTTTGGCTGTGCCTGGTTGGTGGTATTCCCACACTCTGCCCGGTCCAGAACTTTCTTCCCCAGCAAGGCTGTTCTAGTTTTCAGCGTGTTTGTCTGTGAATCCAGAATCTTGGGCAGTCGTGGCTTCACCCACATGTTTTCCCACCCCTTGGCCTCTGTCTTTGAGAATGTTCCATCAGCCCAGAATGCTTTCACATCTGTTCCTGACAGCCCACCTGAAGGTGAGTCTCTCTTTGCTGATTTCTTTTGTTGTCTGTCCTTTTGATTCCCGCTCTCCTATGTGTTCTCACGAAAAGCAACTTCTCTCAGTGAGGCCCATCTGTGCAGCTCCTGATCCCTCCCAGCAGGGTGAGCTTGCTGAACAGAGCCCAATGCAGCATTTGCATAACGGCTAATGGATTGTGGCTCAGTCTAATTGGTCAGCAGAGCAGACTGCCAATAATTAAGCACACATCCAGAAATGGATGGGATTAGAGGACTGGGGCCCCGCCAGCTATACTTCCCTTAGCTGGAACCTTCTGTGTGCAGAGGAAGCTTCCCCACAGGCCCTCTCCCTGCCTGCTGCCCCCTCTCACTCCCCGAGCCCAGCCAGCCCTCAGTAGAGGGTGCTTGGCTCGCTTGTCACACTCTGTTCCTTTCTGGAGCGTTCCTCTCTCCCCTCAGCCTCCTCTGCTTCCGATCGGGGGAGCTGTAATATTCCGACAGAGGGATTGAATAACAAATTAAGTTGTGTCCCCAAGGATATAATTTCCTTTAAAGCTTTCAATATGTTAAATAAGACGGATTACCCCCCCTTCCCCCCTTTTTTTAAGTCATAGGGGGCTTTCTCTGTAAAGGTTGATTGGGGGACTGACATTTCAAATCCCAAGACTACTACCCTCAACCTGAGAGTCAGTGACTCTCACAATTGCCTGTACCTTTCTCTCCTGGCCCAGTGTCCACAACACATGGTCATCTGCTCCTGCCTCTCATCTCCACTGAGGGGTTGCTCCCCTGAGCCTCAGAGAGTTTGTTTTGAGGGAAAGGTGGCTTGGGCTAGATAGGGGTAGGGGCAGATGTGGCTTCTAGACCAGGGTTGTGTGTCTCCTCCCCTGAACTGTCCCCTGCACCCCTGACTGTGGACACTTAGGCTCATCATTCTCTGTGGGGCAGCATCCGCGCCCCATCCTAGTCAATGCCAGGAGCTCCCCAGTCCCAGTTCTAATGGCCACAGATGTCCTAGGCAGCACCCAGTGTCCCTGGTTGGGAACCCTGCCCTAGGCAGAGGTGGTGGCATCACAGTGGGTTCCATGTTCATCTGCTGCCCATCCCCACTCCTCATGTCCCTCTGCAGCTTCGCCTTGTCCTTTGGCCCTGCAACTTCTCCCTGGTCCCTGCTCAGACCAACCCAGCCCCCTGCCCCCGTACATGGAGGGTCCAGCCTTCCTGACAGCCCCTCACACTTAGCCCCCCATGTCATCTTAGAGCAGAGGCCAAGTGTTGGCCTCTCCGGGAGAGAATGATCTTGTTTCCCTCCCTCGGATTTATCTTCCATGCCTAAATTTTGTTGAATACACTGACCCTCCCCCATGACAAACAACGCACAAAGCTGGGACCTCTTGCTCCTGGCTGTATGGCCTCCTCAGCCCTCACCACCAGGTGGGATCCTGCTTTGCTGGCACAGGCTATCATAGAGTCTGGCGCCTCTCCCAGGCCCCGTCTTTGCCAGCCTCCCCTCCTCCCATTCCGCAGCCCTTTTCCATGTGCAGACTGTCTTTTCCTCCTGCCTTCTTGTTACTTCCAATGAGAACATCGAGAAACGCAGCCCATTGACCACATGTTGCAGCAGGTGTGCATTCAGCTTGCTGCACACATGCTTGTGGAACATCTGAGCTGCCACCGCCATGCTAGTGCAGAGAGGAGGATGGAGAGGAGACTCTCTTCCTCACCAGGACCCACGGTTCCCGTCCACTCCAGCCCCTGCTAGCTCCACTGGTTGTTGGCCTCCAGCTACCCATGCCGTCCATGGGGGAGCCCTGGCCCTGCTTGCCCACCCACACCACCTTGCACCACCACCCTCGGATCACCATGGAAACAAGGAGCCAGGAGCAGCTCCAGCACCCCCTTTGATGCCTCCTGACCAGACACTGGACATCATTGAGCCTCTGACCCTACTCTTGCCAGGGTTGCCCTGGCCACTTACTGAATGTTTCCTAAATTGTTCTTCCTCAGAACACCCTCAGCAATTTCTCAGAGGCAAAAGCCTCTAGACATCACACACCCACTTGTCTGTGTGGGCAGGGAGTAGTAGAAGGAGAGGAGGCACATGTCCTGGGTCCGGGTGAAGGGGAGAAGGGCCCTGGGGTACACAGCTCACAGCCCCTTGCACCCTGACCCAGGGGCTGTGCTGGCACCAGCAGCCTTGGATGCCCCAAATTCCCCCTGGGTAAAGCTGGTCCTGTGAGGGCTGACAGTCCTGCCTTAGGGAACAGAGGAATTGCGTGCTTTGGTACCCTCGGTTTCCAAGCCCGGAGCCACTCTGAGCCCACTGCATAGCCCACTCTGCTTCTCCTGCCATCTGGGATCCAAGGACACCTACTTCCATCTTGGAAATATTAGTACAGATATTTGGACTTAGTTCCAATATTTGGTTTGTATAAACTTAACTAAGTAATGTCCAGTTAAGCCTGACAAAGTGCTCATTTATTTCCATCCTCCCCTGAAATGCCACTAAAATGACTGTAAAGGAGTGACAAAGAATGGGCGAGGGGGCCGTGACAGATGAGCAGCCGCAGCAGACTTGGAAAAGGAGGAAAGGATGGCCAGCTGATACCTGACTTTGCAGCACAGGAAGCTCAGTTCAAGGGTGCACAGACAGAGTGCGGCCAGTCTGTGCTGAGGAACTTCGGAAAGGCATAGGATTCCAGATATGGGCACCTCCTGGGATGGCACCAAGCTGGGCTGAAAGGCTAGTGTGTAAGGAATTGCTGGGCTGGGGGCACCCCCACTCCACCCTACCTCCCAGCAGAGGATGGTGGCCCTGCTGCCTGGTGAGGTCAAGCCTGGGCGGTTCTGGGCCGGAGGGAGAGGCCTTCCTGAAGGTGAGGTTGTGGGATCCTGGCTGCTAGCCCCACGTGCCTCTAACCCCGAGGCCAGAGACTGTAAGGGTCCTCTCTGGGTCACAGAATAGCTTAGCCGAGCAAAGCTATAGGTTCTGATGTTGGGGGTCCCCTGTGAAGTGATAGGACTCCTGCCCTCTCCATCCCCTTCAGCAAACCCTGCTCACCCATGCATAGCCACCAACAACCTTCCTAGTCCCTCACACAACTCAGCCAGGGGTCCCTAAACCTCTGAGGAAACTCAATAGAAGACAGAGAGTGTCTCAAACAAAAAGGAAAAGCAGAACTCCCCAGAAAGAGATGAGGCAAGGAGCAAGAAAACTCACATTTTCCTCAGAGGGTGAGTGACTGTGCGTTTATGATAGAAGCACCTGTTGCTATAAAAAGAAGCATTTAGGAAAGAGATGGCTCTTGGACATTTAAAATGAGATCAAAGAAGCCCAGCTGGTGTGGTTCAGTGGTTGAGTGTTGACCTATGAACCAGGAGGTCACGGTTTGATTTGGTCAGGGCACGTGCCCCGGGTTGTGGGCTCAATCCCCAGTAGGGGATGTGCAGGAGGCAGGTGATCAGTGATTCCCTCATCATTAATGTTTCTCTCTCCCTTCCCCTCTCTGAAATCAATAAAAATATTTTTAAAATAATAAAATGAGAGCAAAGAAAACACAAGAGAGGGGTTGGGAGATAGCTTGGGAAAACTAGAGGGCAGGACAGAAAGATCAGAGGCTCAGCTGAGGAACTCCAGCCTCTACTATGAGTTTCAGGAAAGGAGAAAAGAACATTTCCCAAGAACCAAAAACCTTTTCAGAGTACAGAGTCTGGCACTGGGGATGAAGATTATACGCACCTTGGAATATCACAGCTCTTTGGTTAAACAGAAGGTCTCCAGCTTCCGGAGTGAATAAACATGTCAACATAAAGAACAAGGGACCCAAATGGCATTGGAGTTGGTGATCATAATGCTACAAGCTAATAGACAAAAAGGATGAGGCCTTCAAAGTCAGAAGAGAAATAATTTTTAGCCTAGAAGTATGGACCTAGTCAAATTACCAACTAAATGTGTGAGAGGAATTGGATCTTTTTAGACATGCAGAATCCCAGATTTCCCCTCCTTTCTGAGGAAGCTAGAGGGTGTGCTCTAGCTAAGCAGTAGCAACAGCCAGGAAAGACACAGAACCAGGGAAGCCAAATCCAACCCAGGAGAATCCAAACCAGTTTCAACGTAAGGATGCCATGGAGGTGTGTGTGGCGCCGTGTGTAGGAGACCACACCAGAAATTGGAGATAACCAGGAAGGCCAAGCATCTAAGAGGGGAACAGTTATTCCAGGAAGAGCAAACCAAGACTGCAGTGTAAACAGCATGGATGAACAATGTTTATAGTCAGTAAAATGTAAAACGTGGAATTTCACCACAACCGAAGATGGTGGCAGACTCAGGCAGGGAAGCTGGTGGGTGTGGAAGCAGGAAGCATAGCCACACCCTGAGTGGTAACTAGAGCTGCTTGGTAACTATGCAAAGGAAGCCAAAAAAAAAAAAAAAAAAAAAAAAGAGAGAGAGAGAGAGAGAGAAAGCAGCGTGGGGGAGACACATGGATGTAACTAAGAGAAGAAACAGCTAAAAGAGAGGAGGGTGTCGTGTCTGGGGAGCAGCCAGGGGATGCTGTTATGGTTGGAATATGATTAGGATGTGCCTGGTAGATGCCTCTCCCCCGCCACTCGGTGGCAAATTGGCCACAGGTTCTTCCTGTGTTAGTCTCCCAGCTTATGTACTCACAAAATGGGTATTTCTTTGCATGCGATGTTCATCTTGCCTTCTCTCTGCAGTAGGGCACAGCCCTCTGCTTAAGTCTGTCCACCTAGTTCCACCCATTCTGGGGGTCTCCGCATTGTGGGGGGGGGGACCAGTGGTGCTGGGGGACCCAGAGCTCTGAGGCCGGTGGAGTGTAGGGGGATGAGGGAGACCTGGGCTCTCTGGGACAGATAGGGGCCCAGTGGGGACACTCCTGGTCAGCCCTGGGGTCGGGTGGGCAGGGTCAGAGAGTGGGTCAGCCCTGGGGTGGGGTGAGAGAGGAAACAGAGGGGCTGGGCAGCTACAGGAAGCCAAGGCCAGGTGAGTTGGTAGTAGGACACCCCTCTACTGGGCTTCTGAGGCCAGCTTGGGGGTTCGCTTTGGGCACCCAGCCCTGTAGCCCTGTAGCCCTGTGGCCCCGCAGCATTTCTAGATGTGGAGAGAATCCCCTCCTCAGGTGACAGCTGGTGACGAAAGCCAGTTACATCTACCACCGGGTCTTGGGGCTTGCCTGGCATTTCACTGTGGGAGCCATACTTGGCATTTCCCACACTGACCCGGTGTGGATTTGCTGGTGGCTCTGCTGTGGTGGAGAGCATCTCTGGCTCCAGTGTCCCCTTCCGCCCCTGCCCTAACCCTTCACAGTGATCCTTGCACGCCATGCTGTGTGTGATACCATGCCTCTGCCCATGTTGCTCAATCCCCTCTCTGCCCCCACCGAATGCTCCCTGCTTTTCACCTTTGGTCATGGGGTGATTCATGCTGCAGACACCAAGAGGGGCTTGTCACGTGCCCACTGTGCTCGGGAGACGGAGCAGCAGAGACTAGGGCCCTTGAGTTAGGCGGTCAAGCCATGAGAACAAACAGCAAAGGTGTTAGAAGACGGTTAGGAGGGGGTGCCCCAGAAGCCAGCATGGAGAGCAGGGGTGGGCTGGGGAGGCAGCAAGGAGGCTGTCAGGTCCCGCTGCTGTAGGCACCACCGGGTGGGAGGTAGGGGTCCTGGTGTCAGGAGCCCTCGGGGCCTCCCTGGGCTCCTACCCTCCCCTGGTCAGATAGCCCTGCTTCTGCTTGGTGAATGTTGGTCCTTGGAGTCTGGCTGCCATGGGGTCTCCATATCTGAGTCTGACCTCACTGGGGCTACAGGAGAATTCATGGACAAGGGAAGCTGCAGCCAGCACCTCTCTTGGAAACGTCGACATTCTCAGGTTGCAGACTGGGATAGATGAAAGGGTAGTGGAGGCTGATCATGAGGCCTGGAGCCTGCGGCCATGTGGAAGGGCATCACCCCCATTTCCTGGAGGGCGTTAGTGCCCTGCCCAAGGCTGGGCCTCTCCACACACCTGCCTCTGCCTGAGCTCCTGGGGTACTACACGCCTCCTGTCTGTCTAAAAGCTGCTCTGTCCCCTCCCTGCAAGGCTCCAGGATCCTATTTCCCAGAACCCCTACAGGGGTGCCCTGGCACTAATCTGCAAGCCCACCCCCTTTGTTGCTTTCTTTTCTTCCTTTTTAACCCAATTCTCTCTCATTTTCACTAAGAAGCCATAGCTAAGCCTCAGCTTGAATTCTCACTGGGGGCTGAGGTTCGCCCCCGCCATCCCCAAGACTGTTACACCCTAAGCAGAGCTGGATGTGGGGACCCGACATCCCTCCGGCCCGGGCCCTGACCTGGAGGCGGTGACAGGGCCAAGAGGGGCATGGGTGCAGGTTGTTCCCTGGGCATGGAGCTCCTGAGTGTGGAGAGGCGCATGGGGAGCCCGACGGAAGCAGGCGCCCAAGTTGAGGCCCTAGATGAGGCGCCCTGGGGAGTTAACACCATTCCTAGAGAAAAACTCCCTGACATTTACATTCTAGACAAATTAGTCTGAAAGAAAGCAGACACTGGAAAAAGACTGAGGAGGAGAGGAAACCAAATCTAGAGAGGAAGAAAGAGCAGAGCAAAAAGCCGGGCCTGTCGTAAGTGCACCTTTTGTTTTGTTTGTCATCTAGGCATTTTCCACCCGCTGCTGTTTCCATTGCGATCACGCTCCCTGTCCCTCCCACCACCACCACATGGGGGCCCCTGGAGCCCAGGTTCATCCAGTCATCCCATCTCCAGCTGTCATCAGCACCCGCTTTGACACGACCCCACCATCCCATTGCCCTCCTCATCCCCTCCCAGGCCTCTCTCCCTCCACCACCCCTGCCCTGCCCCCTGGAGCTACCTCCTGAGGATCCCCTGTCCCCTGATTCTGGTTGTGGAGGCTCCGTACTGCCAAGCACAGACCTGGGCCTCTCCCCTCTGCTGTTTCACCTCCTTTCTGATGACTCCCCCTCTCCAGGTCTCACCGGAAACGCAGTCAGCCCAAGAAGCCCAAGCCAGAAGACCCCAAGTTGCCTGGGGACGGGACAGCTGGGGCGGCTCCTCTCGAGGAGACCAGTGGTAGTGCGAAAGAGGAGGCTGCACAGGAGGCGAATCCCGAGGATGAGGAGGAGGATCCCCAGCTGCCACCGCAGGGCCGGGAGGCAGAGGGCACAGAAGGTCAGTTACAGCCGGGCAGGGAGGCCAGGACTGGTGCCCAGGCCAGCTCCTTCCTGACCCCCGGCTGGTGGAAAGAGCCAGCTTCACTCTGGCTATAGAGTTTCTGCTCTTTAAGAACCCAATACATGTGCTTTCCTGGCCGGGTGAGGCATTTCATAAGAAATGGACATTCTAGGGGGTGCTGTGAAAAGTCCCTCTTCTCCCAGAAACTGAAGAGAGGCGGTCTCAGTCCACTTGGGCTGTTCTCACTGAACACCACAGGCTAGGCAGCTTAAAAACAACAGCCTCGTGGTTCTAGAGGCTGGGAGTTGAGCTCGGGGTGCTGTGTGGCCGGGTCCTGGTGAGTCCCTCTTCCAGGTTGCAGATGGCTGCCTTCGCGCTGTGGCCACACGTGGAGGAGCAGCCAGCTCTGCGGCCTCTGTTGTCAGGGCACCGATCCAGTTAATGAGGGCCCTGCTCTCATGACTCGATTACATCCCATAGGCCCCATCTCTTGAGACCATCACGTTGGGGGGTAGGTTTCAACATAATGCATTTTGGGGGACATTCAGCCACAGCAGAGGTGTGGTCTACCCATCGTGAAAGAGGGCAGCCTGCTGTTTGTGGCCAGATGTTGGTGAGTCTGCGCGGGGGTTGTGGTGGGGAGTGTCTCAGAAATATACCCTTCACACAGCACGGGACCATATTAGCCATGGAGTATTAATATGTGTTTTAAAGGTCCCCTCTCCCATGTTTTACAGCATTTCCTTTTCTTCTTTATAGCTGGTTTCATTTTTCTAATTTATAGCTTTAGCTACTCCCAGGTTCACACATAGCAGCTGCTCTCAGGGTAGAGGAGGGGACTCTCCTCTCTGCCCTTTCCAGGCTCTAGGCAATAATGGGGCCCGGATGGCGATTGCCTGGGGGTGGCGCCTCAGGCCCCGGTCACAGGCCATAGTCACTAGAGTGTTCTGCTTAGGTGCTCAGTTCCCCTCTTGTTGTCTGTATCTTGGGATGTGTGAGCTCAGCATGGCCTGGCCTATTTCAGCATTGTGTGCTCACCAGGATGTGGCATCCAAGGTGACTATCCATAGGTCACAGTTGGAGACGTACCTGGATGTACCCACAGGCTGATGCTGAGGTTCCCAGTTAGGGAGTGATTCTGTCCCCTGGCTGGCGGGTGAGTGTCTCTGAGGGGAACCCTCAGGCACTCACAGGGGAAGAGCAGAGCATTTCTGGGTGAATTATGTGCTGGCGCCTTCCCAGACGTTCCAACACATGCTTGTCTAGTGGGACGTCACACACCCAGGAGGTGCAGAAGGCAAGATGGAGAGAGAAGGCGCCTGGTTGGCGAGGAAGCATGTGCTGGCAATGTCTGGGCATAGGCGTGATTCCCTACGTAGAAAGGGATGTGGGGACTGAGCCATTGAGTCACTGAGATCTGGTAGAGGAGCCGAATGAGCCCCACACAGAAATCAGGTCTCATTCCCGTGGCCAGCCATGGGCAGATGGCAGCATTGTCAAGATGCTACCTACAGTAAAAGCAACCAAAGAATAAGCACCTTGGAACAAAGCTAACAAAAAATAAAAGACCTTTTGGAGAAAATTAGAGACATTTTTGAAAAGTAAGGAAGAATTGCTAAATAAATGGAGCCATGTGTGTTGGGAGAACTCCCCCGTGTGAAGGCCCAGTACCCCGCCCACCACCACTATCTGGGGGTTCTCAGCTCCTTCAGGATCCCAGCAGGCTGTGGGGGTTCGATATAAATGTAGATGGAGGGAGAGAGGTAGAAGAGGAGAGTCAGGGGGACTGGCCATCAGTTCACAGGACAGGAGTGAGCACCCCCTCCACTGCAGGTGGGAGAGGTGAAGGTCACCGGCTGTGCCCAGGGGACTCTCAGGGGTAGCCTCAAATGTCACAGGGGGCACGTGCACAGTGTCCCATTTACTTACAGTTCAGAAAACTCGCCATCTGGATAGTGGGTTGTTGAGGGAGCGGTTGAGTCGGCTTGGGCTGCCTAACGAAGCACCCAGATGCACTACGGGCCTTCAAAAACAGTTTCTCGTCTCACGGATCTGGAGGCCAGAAGCCCATGATCAAGGTGTCGGCAGACCCGGTTCCTTCTGAAGCCTCTCTCCTTGGCTTGTAGATGCCGTCTTTGCATTCACATGGCGTTCTCCCTGTGCCAGCATCTCTGCCCTAATGTCCCTGTCCTGAGGACACCAGTCACATTGGATTAGGGCCTCCCTGATGACCTCACCTGAGCTCATGATATCTGTAGTGACTCTAGATAAGGCCACATTCTGGGGCACTGGGAGTAGGACTTCAACGTAGGAATTTGGGATGTGGGGACATAATCCAGCCCATAATTGAGAATAAACACACTGAAACCGAGAGAGAAGCCTTGGGTTACTCCTGGGGGCTTCCTGAGTGGGGGTGGAGGATCTGGGAGGGGCACATGGTGTCACGTGCCATGGTCTTTCAGGCCCGACACTGACGTGTGTGCTCCTGGAGATAAGAATATGAATGAACACGCACGTTCTGTAAGGCAGTTGGGTGGTCGAGTTTTGGTTGTGATGGTTAATAATGAGCTCTCCGAGGTGGGCCCCGGGACCTATGGCCTCATGATGGGGGGCTGCTTCCCCAGCTTGCTGCCTAAACAGGAGGTTCCGTGTCCCTTGAGAGTAAAACATGTGCTATAGGTGAAACCACAAGCCACGTGGAGGACACGTGCTCTCCTCACCAGTCGTTGGACTCACTCCCCTTCCCCTCAACAGTCTCACCCCAGGACCCCTGGGCCTTTTCCCAAAGGGCTTCAGGGTCTGCATTGCAGGAATGGTCAGTGTCATGTATGGTGTCGTGTGGCCAGGCCTTGGTACAGTCCTCCAGGGCTGTGGCTTTCATGGTTTCCAGCGGCACGTGGACCCAGGCAAGGATGGGGCCGTTTCTGGGATGGTGTGTCTGCTCAGGGCTGATAGTGCTCCCCAATGTTCAACACCCACCTTGTCCCTGTCCCGTGACAGAGCCCTGTTCCCAAGAAGGAGTTGGGTTGTGTGTGGGGGGTCTTTTTCTGGAAAGGAAGTGGTCCCTTGGGGGCCCTGGATGTGGATGCCACTGCTAGAGAGCCTCCTGGGAGCCATCTCTTGAGCCCTTGGTGGGAAGACAACTCTGAACACATCAAATAAGTGTTTGCAGTCAGGGGTGACAGCAAACACATCGGGGAATGAGTAGAAGGTTTTAAAGTGGTTTCCAGACTTCCTTTAATACCAGCTTAATGTCCCTAAAAGCTGTAAGTGCTAAGGATCATGTCATGTGTGAGCAATAATTTTATGTTTGCAAAGGGAGACCATTTGCTGTCGCTCACACACTGGACACTTTGACAACATCCGGATGCTGGAGGGGCAGGCGGAAGCCCCCTGGGGGTGGGAGGGACTCTGGGCTGGCTGATGGGGCTCTAGGGCCTGGGAGGCTGCTTCCCAGCTGCAGGTGTCCCCACTCTGCACCCACCACTGGGTGGTCTGGGAAGAGGTGCTGCCCTGGGAAGGACCAGCAGCCTCTCTCTGTCCCCCACCCCCATGCCCACCCCTCACCCAGGCAGAAGGCAGGAAGGCAGCCAGGCAGCCCTGTCAATCCTGGTTTGCCGGGACAGCAGGGGCTCCTTTTTCCTGCCTGGCTGTGGCCATGTCACAGTGCTCTCGCCCCACCTGTAGTTGGGCATGACCTTTCTCACAGTTTGGGAGATGGGGCAGCAGGGGCAGTGCCAAGACCCAGGAGGGCTGGTCCCGCCACAGTGCCGTACACTCCCAGGCAGAGCATGCAGCCAGAGGAACCCACCCTGAGACATCCCAGGGCCTTGAGGAGACAGGAGCACGCTGTGAGCAGTATGCGCTGTGGGCGGTTCATGGTCATGGAGCCCCTGGTTTCAGGAGTGGCCTGACAGCTTGTGACTGGCTTTAGGACAGGACAGCAAAGGCTGCTGTACCCAGCAGGGAACAGATAGGCTGGGCCTTTATGTGTCTTCACTTGGAGACACATCTTGCCATGTAGGAACACCCCACCCCCCCACCCCCCGCCCCAAGCACAGTCCATCCGGGCCTCACCCACACCAGGCTGTGCCCTGCCTCGGGCTCTGCGTGGGAAGAATGCAGGAGTAGCTTGGACCATGGGACCAAGACCAGTTTGCCCCGGCTGGACAGTGGGTAGAGAGGTGTGGAGTGGAGTGTCTCTAAGCCAGATTGCAGTCATGAGGCCACCACCCCCTTCTGTGGGCAACATATAGCAGAAGTTGAGCTTGGGATCCCAGATTTATCATGTCATCTCAGTGCACCCCCTTACCCCTGCCCCCCCGGTGAACTTGGTGCCATAGAGAAGGTGTGGGAACTCCAAGGAACCAGTCAGGTTGATAAAATCCAGTGGGGGTAGGGAGTGCTCTTGGCTGTGGGTTCCTCCCCACTTCTAAGAATAGTACTAGAAGGGCCTCAGCTTGTCTGCTATGGGAGGGGGGCGGTCCCTGCATTCTGCCCACCTGTGTCCTGAACCCCAGGAAGTGGGAGGCCCTACCTACTGGGGAGGGACTGTCTGGGATCCTAAGCCTCCCTTTTTTCCCCTTGTCCCTAAGCCTTTTTTTTTTTTTCTATTAATCCTTACCCGAGGATAATTTTTCCATTGATTTTTAGAGAGTGGAAGGGAGGGGAGAGAGAAACATTGATGTGAGAGACACATCAATTGTTTGTCTCCAACATGTGCCCCTGACTGGGCTTGTGGATCAAATCTGCAACCCAGTTACATGCCTTTGACTGGGAATTGAGCCCATGACCCCTCAGTGCGGGGCTGATGCTCTAACCACTTAGCAATACCAGCCAGCGTGACCCTAAGCCCTTTTAATGTAAAATTTCTGCTCCATTTTGAGACTTCCTTGGGCCCCAGCAGGTAGGGAGCTTGCTGAGTTCTGACAGTGTTGCCCCTGATGGGGTATGAGGTGGGAGGGGAGTCCTGTGGTGACAGAACCCTGAGCCCCCAGGTATCCTTCCTGGCCTTGGGCTTGTCCCCTAAAGGGCCCTCTGTGTTTGTCTCCCTCGGCTTCCCAGAGCCTGGAGACATGAGGAAAAGGCCGGAACTTGTACCTTTTTGACAGCAGAGTCTCCAGAGTGGAGAGTAAATTGGACCCACTGTCCTCAGGATGACAGACTGGTGTGATTTCCATTCAATATTTGGACTATGAGGGAGGAAGAAATACTGAATTTCCTTAGAGAACAAAGCATTTATCTGAAAGTGCCTTTTACAAAAATAGGATAGCGGCTCTAAGGGCCAGCCTCTGTGCTGGTTCTGTACATTAGCCCCGACACCACCCTGGCCACTCATCTCCCAGGCCCATGGTCACCTCCCGGGACCATGGTGCTGTTACCAGGCATTACTGAGCAATGCTCCACATCTCTCTCCCTCCACGTCCCTGGATGGGGAAGGGGCCTTTGTTGTAGGGAGCCATCCACTACTGGAGGGGAGGGAGATATAGTATTTGCTTTCCTTGGCCAGATAGCTTGACCAGACCCCTGAGGGTCTGGCGGGAGGGGGTCTAGGGAGTGGTTAAGGCTCTCCTTGGTGGGGCAAAGGCGAGGGAAGAATCCTGGGTGCCTCCAGAAGACTCAGGACCAGAAGGCAGGGGCCAGGATGGGGGTGAGTATTCCCTGCCTTCTGGCTGATGGAGCCTCTTTTGAAAAACACAGGTTATGCTTGCCAAGGACACTATGGGCTGTCCCAGCAGCCAGTGCAGGGCTGCAGCTGTAGATGCGGAAGGGTGGGAGCAGGGAGCGGAGGAGGGTGGGGGGAGACTGGGGTACCTCCTCACGGTTCCTGAGGCCTGGCTCCAAGCTCTGCAGCTCCCTTATTGGGAGTGAGTGGGCGATTCGGCTCCTCTCAGTGCTTTGGGCTGGGTGTCTGCTGGCAGGGAGGTTCCTTGCTTGTTCCTTCTTGGAGTCAGTGCTGATCAGGGGTTAAGTGACAAGCCCTCACCCAAGGTCATCAGCACTTATTCCGTCATCTTTGGCTGAGGAACAGGGGTGACATATGGACAGGTTTTTATAGCAAGAGGTAAAAATGTGGATACCGTGTTGCACACCAGAACTCATTATACTTCCCCTTGTCACTAGTTTCGCATGGAGAGGGACGGATCCTTGCCCTCCATTTGTCCTTATTTTCCCAGCCTGCGACTGTTGAGCACAGGTAACTCTGGGCCTCCGAGTCCTGTCAGCAGCACAACCCTCATCCCGGGGTGTTCAGGAACCCCTCATTGCAGGGAGCCAAAATAGTTGGTCTCCTGGTTCCCAGCCAGTGTTCTTCTTTATGTAGCATCCTGAAACCCCGGGGACCTAGGACACCCAGATGATCTATGTGCCCATTCTCCAGATGGGGCAGGCAAGGCCTGAGGGCTCCAGAGCTCGCTGTGCTCCCAGCTCACCCTGGTAGGTAGTCGCCAGGCCTGTCATCTTTGAGAGCAGAGTCCCTGGGGCTGCCATGACAGTGACCTCACACATATATTTGCTGACAGTCCGGGAGGTCAGAAGCCTCATGTGGGCCTCCTGGGACTGACCCAGGTGTGGCAGGGCTGGCTCCTTTTTGAGGCTTCAGGGGAGGGTCATTTCCAGCTTCTGGAGGCACTACATCCTGGGCTTGTGGCTCTTCCTACGAGCGTCAGCATCCCTCTGACCCTTCTGTAGTCATGGCTCCCTCTGACCACAGCTGGAAAAGGTTGTCTGCTTTTAAGGACCCTGTTAGTACACTGGGTCCACCCAGACCATCTTCACTAACCAACTCCCATCTGCAAAGTCATGGCCATGTCAGGTTCCACACTCACAGGTCCCAGAGCTAGGACGTGGGTGTCTCTGGGGGCTATGATTCTGCTGACCACACACCCATCCTGGCCCCCAATTAAAATGCCATGGAAGACATGCCTCACCTGCTTCCCACCCTGCCCTGTCACCTGTCAGGAAATCCCCCAGCACCGGCCCTTGGGGGCAGAAGGTGTTCCGGGCCCTCCAGGCCCATCTGCTTTTGGTTCCTCTTAAGTGACTTCTCCTTTATGGTTTGTTGTTTGAGTCTTTGCTTTTAAAAAATCCTACAAGTTGTGTGTTTTCACTGTAGAAATACACAAAACTCAGATATCCGAAAGGAAAACAAATCCTGCCTCTTCTCCCCTGTCCCTTGGGAAAGACACATATCTCTCCTCTACCTCAAGCTAATTCCAGAGGTGCTTTGAGCACGTGCAGAACCCAGAGGTGAGGGCAGGGGTGGAGGCTCCCCCAAGACTCGGGAGTGGCTGGTTTCCTGCCACCTGGCAGCATAACCTAGCAGTGATTTTAACTTGCTCGAAGCCTGTGTTCTTTTGGGGAAGGCCAGAGGGGTTTCTCCCCGGCTCCAGCCAGCTCCTGCCTGGGTCAGGGGCCTCCCATGAGGGTGCATGGCCACTGGTCTCAGCTGTGACCGGTCTTTCCTCTCTCCTCACAGAGGACAGGAAGGGCAAGCTGCGGCCAGCCAAGGCCAAGAGCGACAGGAAGAAGAAGAGCCCCCTGCACCCTCACCACCCACTCCTATCTGAGCTGCCGCCACCCCTGCCCATCCAGTTCCCCAGTGAGGAGGTGCCGCCGCCCTCACTGGAGCCCCCAGTGCTGACTCCTGGCCCTGAAGTCACTGAAGAGAGCCCCTTGCCACCGCCCCTCAACGTCATGCCCCCCGAGGCATCTGGCGAGGAGCTGGAGCCGAAGCCACGCCCCATCATCCCTATGTTGTATGTGGTGCCCTGGGCCAGCCAAGCCACATGTGAGAAGGGCCGTGTGTCTTGCCAGCAGGCGTTTGAGCACTTTCCCCAGAAGGGCCCCACCTGGAAGGAGCAGCTAGCCCCCATGGAGCTGACAGAGCCTGAGGAGGACAGTGGAGCCAGCGAAGTGCAGGTAGGATGCCCTCCAGGCTCCCTGGGGCTGGGGATCCTCCTGTCCCTGTGCCCTGGCCACAGCATCCCTGCTCATGAAATGGCCCCCATGGCTCACAGAGGCCTGTAGCGTATGTGTGGTTTAGAAACCACAGTGGCTCTTGCCACCTCTTCCTGTAGTCTCTCACTCCCTACTGGGAAAACTGAGGCACCACTGAGCTGAACCTGCTCCTTTCTCTGAGCTGTGACTCCAAGACACTTTCTGTCCTGTGTTTCAGGCGCCATCAACATTTTCCAAGTTGAAGATGGAGATCAAGAAGAGCCGGCGCCACCCTCTGGGCAAGCCGCCCACCCGGTCCCCTCTGTCAGTGGTCAAGCAAGAGGCATCCAGTGATGAGGGTTAGCGAGGTTGCTGTCCCCTGCCTGCTTGGGTCCCAGGCTGTGTGACTAGAGGAAACATTTGAAACACCCCTCCCCATGCAGGCAGCTGCCATTAGAGACATCCAGGGCTTAGACCTCTGGCTGGCCACGGTGGGGGAGGTGACACAGGGCTGCGGAGCCACCAGTTGCAGCAGAAGTGACTCTTCCAGCTGCTGAGCCCAGCTGTGGGCCTTGGAGAGGTTGGAACAATAGGCTGTGGGAGCTGGATCTGGAGCCGTAGCGATGGAGGCTTGGAGATGAGAAGCTTGTATTTAACACTCGGCTAGAATCAGAGCTGCTATTTTATGGGCAAGAACCCTAGGAAGCCAATTTTTCATCTTCTGCTTTAGCCTTACGCTTGAGAAGCATGTGGAATTTGAAAATCTTCTAGATGGCTTCTTTTATTCTGAATCTAATTTGAAGGCTAGGGTGGGGAGGGTTCTAGAAGCTCCATGGATCACAGGGCTGAGCTCCCAGGAGTGGAAGGGATCTTGAGGAAGATGAGATGTGCCTTGAGTCCCTCCAGGTGTCCTCGGCCTTATTGGGAGGGCTGTTTATCAGGCGTTCTGGCCCAGCCCAGCCGCTGTGAAGGTTGGGGCCTCAGGATTGAGCACTGGCTTCCGTGGCAGTCTCCCAGGGGAGCACTGAGTCTCAGGTGCTCAGGAAACCCAGCAATGAGACTTCCGGGGAAGGGGCTGGTAATGGAGGCCGCGAGGTGATGACAGGCAGGGCGGGGGAGGGAGGACAGAAGAGACCTGCCCATTAGTGACCTCCATCTTCCCTTAATAGGACTTTCTGGTAACACTACTTCTCCTCCCTTCTACCCTCCCCTCCCCCCTCCCCCAACTCTCAGCCACACTCTCTTGACTCCTTTGAGTTCAAGAGTCTACCTAACCTGCCAAGGTTTGGCCCAGCCTGTCTCCCACCCCCAGACAGGACCAGCCCCCTCCACCCCAGCCTGGGTGGCTTGGTGGCCTCTCTGCAGAGAGACTCAGGGGCTGTGTAAGTGGGGACGCATCACCAAGGATTCTCTGGGCAGTAAAACCACCTACCCTTCGAGGCGGGGAGTGGACCTCAGGCGAGGTTTAACTCCCCCACCCCCCCCTCCTCCGCCCCCGTACTCTAGAAGCCTTTCCTTTCTCCGGAGAGGAGGACATGAGTGACCCCGAGGCCTTGAGGTCCCTGCTGTCCCTGCAGTGGAAGAACAAGGCTGCCAGCTTCCAGGCTGAGAGGAAGTTCAACGCGGTGGCTGCCCTCACCGAGCCCTACTGCGCCATCTGCACCCTCTTCTACCCGTACAGCCAGGTGAGCACATGGCCTCACAGGGCCCCACAGGGCGCTGTCTGTTCCCCTCAGTGCCATCATTTGCTCTGCTGAAAAGGAACTTTGGGGCGGGTGATGGGGAAGGAGAGCCCATTTGCTGTAGGAGCCACAATGGGATCAGCTAGAGCCTGGAGGACGGAAATGGGACAGGTAGGGATGGGACAGTCACAGGAAGAAGCCCATGACAGTTCAGGGCGTGCTGGAGCCTCCCTTGTGAGGGCTATGGGAAGAGGGCCCAGTTTCTGAGTTTTATCTGAAGGTGATGTTTCAATGGGAATAAAAATGGTGTATCAGACCGAAGGGTGGGGGGACGGTGTGGAGGCGTCATGACCACTGTCCTCAGAAAGTCCTCAACTTGGCCTGGGGTTGGCACCAGCTGAGGCTAAAGGGCATGGGTGGTGACCAGCCAAGTCCCAGAGTTGAGCTGGGGCGAGGGCAAAGACCCTCTGTGACCCAGATAGGACACCAGAGCTATGAAGACCTGATGGCTCAGCCCTGAGGCAAGCACACAGCATCCTGCACTTTCCAGACTGGGGCCCCCTCTGTCCCATGTTTCTCAAGTTGGGAGCCTGGCATCACCCTGCACTCTGTTCTGTGCCATCAGCCTGCCCAGTCTCCCTCGTAACCTCTTATTTCATCCCCTTGTCCCCCTCCCCTGCCCTGACCATTGCCTGCTTTCCAGCCCTTTCCTCCCCCAACAGGGCCCCTGCCCTTCCTGTTAGCGCCTTAGCATGGCCAGAACAGGCATTTGTGAGGCTGCTCCATCCATGTACTCCCTGGCTGGAGACTGCCGGGCTCACCACAGCCTTCAGCCAGGCCACATGCCCTGTGGCCTTTGACAGCTGCCTGCACCCCGACCCTCACCCCACACAGCAACAGTGTGCTCTTCGATGTCCCCCAGGGTCTCCCTCCCACCCCCAACCCCCTGCCTTGACAGACAGATTTTTGTTCATTCTTTGAGTTCACTCATTTGCCACCTCTTCCAGGAAGCCTTTCCAGACCTGCTGTCCCCAGGCTGGCTCTGGGATGCCCCACCTTGGGCTCCCGCTCTCCTCTGCTCTTGCTCCTGCCTCTGTGTTGTTGACCCCTGGATTGTGAATCCCTGGAAGACAGAGCCAAGTCTCGCTGCTTTTTTGGGTCTTGTGCTCCTAGCCTAGTGCCTGGTGCTTTCTACACATTAGCTGAGCTGCCCTGGGGTCTGTGCCCTCTGCCAAGGGCAGCGTGCCCATCTCTAGAGCTGCCCAGATTCACTGTCTGTAAGCAGACTCAGCATCTGGAGGAGGAAACAAGTGATATCCAGATGTCTCCTCCAGGCACATCCCCCTCAGTGCTGCTGGAGAGGCTGCTGGAGTCAGAGTGCTGGCACCTCCCAACTTCAGACATGAATCTTTCTAATTCCAGCTGTTAAGCAAAGAGTCGTGGCTAACTTTAATCAGCCCACAGTGCTGGTGGGCTTGTGGGCCAACCGTTTCCAAAACCCAGGGCTCTCGCTCTAAGCAGGGCTGTGGCTGGACATGCTGCCTGTTTGGAAACAAGTCATTCGGGGGCAGATTAGAGGGTTGGGAAGAGACTGATAGGAGGCTCTTGTTTCAAAGCTAGTCCCCTAATCTGAGGTGCCATCATTCTCCTGACACCTGGCCTATGAGGCCAAAGTTCCCCAGTGGAGCTCTTTCCTCTTGGGTCAAGAGCAGGGGCAAATCCTCTTCTCACACCTTGGAGGGCCTGGGGAGGCTCTTTTGGGAGCCTCATGCCCTGTGATAGGCATGGGGGTACTAGATCCCAGTGCCTTGGGCAGGGTCATTTCACCACATGGGGAGATTTGGAGAACTCATTACAACCATCATGGGGTATATATTGGAAGTGGGGAGACATCCACATAGGTACACAGATAACATGGCATCAGGTGACAATCTGGACCACAGACACAGATAGCAGAGCAACGGGCTAGGGCTACTGGTCACCTGAGCAGGGCAGGGTCCAGAACAGAGATCTGAGTGCTCCAGTCAGGAGAAAACTGTGTGCAAAGGCCCTGGGGCAGGATGGCATCTGGGGTGTTGGAGGAAGAGCAGGGCCCATGTGGCTAGAGGAAGTGGGTAAGGGGCTATGAAGGCAAGAGGGTGAGGGCAGCAGGGTGGTGTCGGAGCTGTGTCTGAATGTGACCCTAATGGAGGGTTTTCAGCGGGGGCAGGACAAGATCTGACTGCGTTTGGGAGAACAGGGTTGAGGGCTGGGAGGATGCACTGGGGAGGCCCTTCAGGGCCAGCCGCAGGTATCCTGGTAGGAGGCCCCAGTGAAACACCTGGGAAAGTGGGGGGCAGGCTAGGGCTGTGTTTGGATATAGAAGCAGCTTGAGGAGTGGACCAAGGGAGGTGGCAAGGATGGCCCCAAAGTCTGGTTTAATGATGACAGGTGGCCCCATGCTGGGCTCTCCACTGAAGCCCCCCGTCCCCTGCCCTTCTACAGTCCCTACAGATGGAGAAGGAGGCCCCACGGGCCTCCCTCGGGGAGGGCCCTTCTATACCACCTTCAAAATGTGGCCAGAAGACACGGCCACTGATCCCTGAGATGTGCTTCACCTCCAGCGCCGAGAACACAGAGCCACTCCCCGCAAACTCCTACATCGGTGATGACGGGACCAGCCTGCTGATCGCCTGTGCCAAGTGCTGCCTGCAGGTCCATGCCAGTGAGTGGGGTCCCGAACGACAGGCAGGCTGGGCTGAAGGAGGACTGTGGGGGCTGCGGCATGCAGCCGTGCTCACCCTTTTAGGATGGCCACCGTCTCGGCTGTGGAGCAGGAGTCCCTTCCCCTCGGCTGCTGTTCCGGGGCTGTCACAGGCCCTGGGTCCTGGGGTGGGGTCCTGGCCTTCAGGGGAAGACTTCCTGCCCTTTCCCCTGCCTTGTCAGCCTCCTTGCGGCCAGTTCTGCTGAGCCTTGCCCTGCCCTCGGGGCCTGGGAGCCGCTGGAAGAGATTAGGTGCTTGTTAGGTAACATCATTATTTTAAACTCTGCTTTGGGGCCAGAGTTGATGGTAAAGTTGTGACTCTAGAGAGGTCTGGGATCGGATATGCCTGCTGTCAGCAACCACCCTCTCCCAGACCCTGAAGCATAGCCCAAGGAGACAGGAGAATGGACCTCTGCCCCCTTCTTAGGCATCAGGGCAGGGAATGGGAGGTTGAGATCTCAGGAAGAAAGAGAGCCTCTGGGACCATGTAATTTCCCGTCCTACAGAGGAAAGCAGCCCTCTGTCCCTTGTCTGTCCCTCCTCTGTCCCAGCAGAGGCTACCCCGGGTCATTCTTCCGTCTGGGAGCCTGTTGACTCAGTGAGATGCTCTCCAAGGCAGGCTCCCGGGGACCACTCTAGAGGGGCCTGTGGTTGGGTTCTCAGGGGAAGAGGTACCTCACTAACCTCAGGAGGCAGAAGGCTTAGCACAGGTGTGTTCCTTGAGACCTGGCCCTGGAGGCAAGTGAAACCCTACTTCCTTCAGGAGCCAGGCCCCCCAGGCCCTGATCTTGGCTGAATGCCTCAGGGGACAGCACAAGGGGGTCCAGTGTAGGCTCTTGGGCACTTGCTGTCCTTTGGGGTCTCCTCTGGGGACCCCCTAGCACCTGGCTGCTGCCCACTGCAGCCAGCCAAGCCCGTTTGGTGGGCGACCAGCCCTGACGGCTGAGAGCCCTGCAGTGCTGCTGGGCAGTGATCCAAGGGTGAGGCAGAGCCCCTTGTTCTGAGCAGCACCATCCATTTGCCTCCTCCTCTGTGCCCTCTCCCTGTTTTTGAACCATGACCACGTTCCAAAGCAAATCGCTTTGGTGACTCAGAACCTCGACTTGTGTTTCAGAAATAGCTATTCGCCTGAACACTGGGCCGGCCCACCCAGCCCAGCCCATCCGAACTCCAGTGTTCACGAGGCTGACTTTGCATGTTATACAACTTCTTGGTCACTTTACCAGGGTCTCAGCTCAGCAGAGCTTGGGGGAGGGGGGCAGTGACAGGGCCCTGATCCCCTTCCCAGCATCTATTTCCAGACCCTTCTCCTGCTCTGTGTGCGTGACTGGGACTGAGGTAGAGAGGGAGGTGAGAGCAGTTCCCCCAGAGCCGAGGCTGGGTTCCAGAAGGCCCCGAGCTTCATGTGCAGCTGCAGTGACAGGTGCACCTGGCTCAGCCGTCCTCTGCTGCCTTCCAGGTTGCTACGGCATCCGCCCGGAGCTGGTCAACGAAGGCTGGACGTGTTCCCGGTGCACGGCCCACGCCTGGACTGCGGTAACTCACCCCTGCAGCTGGGGTGGTACTCTGAGAGCTGTCCAGCCCCATGGGGGAGCCAGGCCTGGGCCCTGGGCTTGCCCGATCCCGCAGAGTGACCCTGGGCTGGCGACCTCACCTCCAAGGGCCTTGGTTTCTTCACCTTGGCAGTGAGGGGGTGGAGCCCGACGCATTCCTGGCCCCTCCCTTTGGTGACTGCTAGCTTGAAATGTAAGGACCGGGGGACAGGGGATGGACCAGGCCCCAGAGCAGCATGGGGGCAGCCCTCTCCTGACCCCCCTCACCATGGGCTTGTCTGTTCCCTGCAGGAATGCTGCCTGTGCAACCTCCGGGGAGGAGCTTTGCAGATGACAACAGACAAGAGGTGGGTAGAAAGGGTGCTGCTTCTCCTGGGTGTGTCCCTAGAGGTGTCGGTTCCTCCTCAGGGCCTCAAGTTGGGGTTGGGGGACCAGGAGGAGCAAATAATCACTCAGATTAGATTATCCCTTAAAAGTCCTGTAAGCCCTGACCAGCCAGCAATAGCGCTATGGACAGGGGCAGTGCCAATAGAGTGAGATGGCAAGGGGCAGGGAGGAGGTAGAGGGCACCCATGACCTCTGATGCCCCCTCCCCCCCAGGTGGGTCCATGTGATCTGCGCCATTGCAGTCCCTGAAGTTCGGTTTCTGAACGTGATGGAGCGCCACCCCGTGGACATCAGTGCCATCCCTGAGCAGCGGTGGAAGCTGGTAGGACCCCTGGATCTTGTCCTGTGGGGGGAAGGAAGCACCAGGAAGCCAGATGCCATCAATGTCAGTCTGGCCAAACCTGTTACTTCCTGACTGGTCCCAAAGGCACAGGTCCAAAAGCCAGAAGGCACAGAGGTGCACAGAGAAAAGACCTCCCCTAGGGTTGGCAGCAGGCTCCTGCTCCCCGCCTCTGCACAGAGAGGTCCTTCACACACTCCAGAGGCTCGTGCAGTTCCCACCTTTTGCATAAGCGGAAGCCTCACCCTCTGCCCTGTACTTTCCTTGCTACCTAACTAGCCCCACTTTTTTTTTTTAATTGTGGTAAAAACACTTAGCATGAGATCTTCCTTCTGAATAAAATTTTAGGTGCACATTACAGTATTGTTAGCTATAGGCACAATGTTGTGTGGCAGAGCTCTGGGATATATGCAGCGTGTGTAACTGCAACTCATACCTGTTGGCTAGCAACATCCCCTCCCCTGGCACCCACCCCTCCAGCCGCTGCTTCTCTGAGTCTGACTGTTGTGCGCGCCTCCTTTCAGTGGAATCCTGCAGCATTTGGCCGCTGCGTCTGGTTTCTCTCACTGAACATAGTGCCCTCACGGTCCCTCCATGTTGTCACAAATGGCAGGATTTTTTTTATCATGGCTGAATAATATTCCACTGTGCGAATGGACCACAATTCTCTATGTATTCATCTATCAGTGGGCACTTGGGTTGTTTCCATGTCTTGGCTATTGTGAATAATGCTACAGGGAACGCAGGGGTGTATACAGGGTGGGGCAAAAGTAGGCTTACAATTATTCATATGGCAAATAATATAATAAATAATACTATAAGACTAAACTGTGTTTTGCATATTCACAAGTGTAAACCTACTTTTGCCCCACCCTCTATATTTATCTCTTCAGCATCCTGTTTTCATTTCCTCTCTATATATACCCAGAATAAAAATTGCTGGATCATATGTCCACTGTTTTTAATTTTTGGAGGAATCTCCATACTGTTTTCCATAGTGGCTGCACCATTTTACATCCCACCAACAGTGCATGAGGGTTCCCTTTTCTCCACATCCTCACCCACACTTATCTCTTATCTTCTTAATGCCTGTGATGATAGCTCATGGTGGTTTTGATTTCCCTGATGATCATTGGTGCTGAGCACCTTTTCATGTACCTGTTGGCCACCTGTACGTCTTCTTTAGAAATATGTCTTTTTAGGTCCTTCACTCATTTTTAAATTGGGTTGTGTGTTTGCTGTTGAGTTGTTGGAGTTCATAACTGACCCCTTGTGGTTTACATCAAGCTTCCCATCTAAGGAGCATGTGGCCATCCTGGGTGAACCTCTGGGGCAGCAGGCAGTATGGGCAGAGGGTGACTGTTAGCATGCACGGGCTTCCATTCCTGGCTCAGCCGCCAGCCAGCTGTGTGACTCCAAACATACTCCTTGACCTCTCTGTGCTCAGTCTTACCCTCTGTAACATCCTCATGGTGCACATTGGCGGTGCCTCACAGCAAAGCCCTGATTATGCTGTCTGAGCACTGTGCCTGCTCCCAGGTTTATCGTTGCTGTGAGTGTGTGATAGCCATGCTGGGGATGTGTCCCACTCAGGGATTTGGGGGTGGCCGCTCTGATGGGGACTGTCGTGTGGCACCTGGGATCTGTAACTTTGGCTGGGGCATCCGAAGCATCCATGGCTTTCTTTTCTTCCTGTTTTATTTCCCAGCTTTTTTCTTCCCATTTTCTTCCATGGGCAGTCCTGGGTTTTGATGTGCCTACAGAGGGCAGAAGGCAGAGAACTTGGGCTGTGGGCAGTGGGCCTGGTGGGGAATCCTGTGGGGAGGAACAGGGACACCCACCTTAAGCCCACAGGTGCTGGGCTACCAGGCAGAGCTGAGTGGGCACCAGCCGGAGCCTGTGGGGGACGGGGACCTCAGTCATGGAGTGCTGGATGCAGACGGGCAATCAGGAGGAGGCTGGTGGCCTGCAGGTGATTACAGGCATAAAAGCTTCATCATTCAGGTGGAGTGATGGTGCGGTGCACGGCCCATAATCCATCCTCCCCCAGACGCTTTATGGAGCATCTGACATTTCCAGCTTGCAGCCTCTTCATTACCAGCACTTGTAACAATGAATTAAAAATCCTTTTACACGAGGCTGGCTTGTACTGCTTAATGGAGCCACGCAAGGAAGCCAGTGGTTAACTCCTGCTTGCCCAACTGCCCACCCATTTTCCCGTGCCACACAGGCCACATGTTCGGGAACAGGTCTCTGTCCATCAGTCTATCCCCAGTCTTCCCTGGCCACTGTCTCTGGTGCCTGGGGGGTTCTGGTGAGTAGGGGCTGGTCCTGTCTGTCCAGTGGCCTGAGCCATGCGCTCATCCCCTCACCAGGCGGGGATGGGTGCTGGAAAAACCCAGACACTGCGCCCACACCATGCTCAGCTCCTGACAGATGGCATGGTGGGGGCCTGGCCCACATTCTTCATGATGCAGAAACTCAGAATAATGAGCTGCCACCCACTGGGGCTGGGGGGTGGTTGTGTTTTGAGTCAGGCTAGGCCGATGGTTTCTCCTGGGCCTCAGCTGGGGTAGGTGACACGTGCAAGATCGGGAGCCCTGCTGGCTCCTCCGGGACCTCAGGTGCTGTGCTCACCTCTGCTCTGCGGAGGGCCCAGGACTCGAGGGTTAATGCCGCATGGGGCATGTTGTATGTCAGTGCCGTCCCACAGGCCGGCAGGAGAATTAGATATTGACAGTTTAATAATGAGATCTCATTGCCATTGATCGGTGTGGCAGCTCCTGCGGCGCCCTTGGCCGCCGTGCTTATCTGGCTTTTGAACATGGTTTACAGAGTGATAAAGGCTGCTTATTAAATGCTCAGAGTGACGGGCACCAGCGGGCCTGGTGACTGCTGACTGCTGAGCCAAGGCATGGGGGTGCTCGGGATGCTGACGCCACAGGAGCAGGTCACTCCAGGCAGGGGCATTCCCGCCACAGGACCGCCACCGGGTGCAAGCCCTCACACAGACTCTCCTCCTTATGAAGGAAGCTACTCTGCAGTGCTTTTTATTCAAAGTTAAGATAGAATTCACTATTGTAAAGTGAGCCATTCGGTAGTATTGCTTTTAATGTATTCACAGAGTTGTACAACCATCACCTCTAATTCCAGAGCATTCTATCATCCCCAAAAGAGCCCCTCAGCCCCCCTGCTCCTGGCAATCCACTTCCTGTCTCTGGATTTGCCTGCTTGGACATTTCACATGAATGGAATCACACATTGTGGCCTTTGGTGTCTGGCTTCTCCCACTGAGCATCATGTGTTCAAGGCCCACCACGTTGTAATGAGTGTCAGTGCGTCATGCTTGTTTTTGGCTGAATTGTATTCTGCCATGTGGCTGTTGGTGCCTGCTGCAGACCTCTGCAGAGGGGCCGTTGTGTAAGGGTCCTGGGAGTGCTCCTGCGGGTGGGAGGGAGCCACAGGCCAGTTGGTTGAGGGGCTCTCCACTGTGGCGAGGCACTCTGCCCCTTGCTCATCGGACTCCCTGGGCTTTTCCCAGGTGACTCCAGCCAAGGCCGGGCTGCTGGGGCCTCTGCCTCCCAGCCCTGGGCCTTGGGGGTCACTCCTAGGAAACAGTCCTGGAAACTCATTGGGGGGGCTCCCAGTACCATGTGCCAGCAAGAGCCCCATTTCCTCTCCATGTCACCCCAGAAATGCGTGTACTGCCGGAAGCGGATGAAGAAGGTGTCTGGGGCCTGTATCCAGTGCTCCTGCGAGCACTGCTCCACTTCCTTCCACGTGACCTGCGCCCACGCCGCAGGGGTCCTCATGGAGCCAGATGACTGGCCCTACGTCGTCTCCATCACCTGCTTCAAGCACAAGTCGGGGGGCCACACCGTGAGTGCCCAGCCCTTCCGCCCCCTCCCATTGCCCTCCCACCTGCCCGAGCGCTGACGTGGCCTTCTCCCCTCCGCCCCAGGTCCAGTTCCTGAGAGCTGTGTCCTTAGGCCAGGTGGTCATCACCAAGAACCGCAACGGGCTTTACTACCGGTGCCGTGTTATCGGCTCCACCACGCAGACCTTCTATGAAGTGAACTTTGATGATGGGTCCTACAGTGACAACCTGTACCCGGAGAGCATCACTGTGAGCTGTGGGCGGGCACAGGGTGGGCAGGGGCTGCTGTTAAGAAGTCAGGAGTGGCCCAAATCCCTCAAAGGAGTCACCTGTGTCCAGGGCCACCTATGACCCCACTGAACAGGTCTAGGCCATAGGCCTAGCAGGGAACAGAGCAGAAAGCATTGTCGGTCTAGATGAGCCCACAGCAAGGGCAGTCCCCCAGGGTGGGCACTGCATCACCCCCACCTCCCACTCCTGCCCAGCACCCGATCCTGTATGCTCAGAGAGTGCCACTAGCTTCCACAGGCAGTAGATCATGGGGAGGATCTAAACCTCATAGAGCCCACAGGTGGGTGCCGGTGCCCAGGGACTCACCATCTCACCTCCTGCCACATTCTTTCTTCTTTTTTTTTTTATTGTCTAAAGTTTTACATATGTCTCCTTTTTCCCCGATTGACACCCACCCCACTCCCCCCCACACACATTCTTGCTTCTAACAGAGTCGAGACTGTGTCCGGCTGGGACCCCCACCCGAGGGGGAGTTTGTTGAACTCCGGTGGACTGATGGTAACATCTATAAGGCCAAGTTCATTTCCTCTGTGACCAGTCACATCTATCAGGTGAGCAGGGTCCTGTCTTCCAGGTATAGGAGGCAGGGGACCCGCAGGATTGGGTGGGGCCCTCGAGTGTGCTGTTGGGGACTGAGCATCTTTGCCCACTTAACCTAGAAAGTTAGGGCTTGTTATATTTTTAAGCTGGAATGGGCCTCAAATTGACTAATATTTCCCCCTTACAGATGTTTTCTCGATTTTTTTGTGTGGGAAGACATAGATAACATAAAATTTACTATTTAACCATTTTTAAGCATACAGCTCAGTGTCCCTGATTTTTATTTTTTTAATGAAGACGGATGGTTGTTCCTTCCCATGATTGTGGAAGGGAAATTATTTACAAGCGTGGAACCCTAGAAGAAAAACCACCCATGTCTCAGCACCACAGATGATGACTGTGAATTCTTTGCTGTTTTGCTTTCTCTTACCAGAGAAAACAAAACAGTCTGGACCTTTCATCACTTTGAAAATATATATATTGATTCCAGAAAGGAAGGGAGAGGGAGAGAGAGATAGAAATATCAGTGATGAGAGGGAATCATTGATCGGCTGGCTGCCTTCTGCACGTCCTACACAGGGGATTGAGCCCACAACCTGGGCATGTGCCCTGACCGGAATGAACCATGACCTTCTGGTTCATAGGCCGATGCTCAACCACTGAGCCATACTGGCTGGGAAAGCCTCCATCACTTTTAGTCACATCCCTTTTCCTCTCGTTGCCCTTACTTGATGAGTGGGGACATGAGTGGGCCGGTGGGGATGCCCTGGACCAGCACCCTTCTTGGCAGTTGAGCAGCGGTGGCCTGGGTGGTGGGATCTTGGGAGTCAGTCATTGGTGCTGGGCACCAGCCTGAGAACTGTGCCCCCGGGCAGGTGGAGTTTGAGGATGGGTCCCAGCTGACAGTGAAGCGCGGCGACATCTTCACCCTGGATGAGGAGCTGCCCAAGAGGGTTCGGTCGCGGCTGGTAAGTGGCTGCACAAGATGGGCTGCCCTCAGTAGCCCTCGGGAATCATGGGATATGGCCTTGACCTCCCTGCCTTGGCCTTTGCTCCCCTGGGGGGCAGCTCCCAGGGAGTGAGCATGGTCTGGCAGGTGGGGGCCCATTGGAGGGCCCTTCCCAGTAACAGCGCAGGGAGGAGGAGATGAACCTGCACCAGGCAGGCGCATGGTGACATGTCCTGCACGTGGAGCAGCTGCTGCCTGCACATAAAACCTGAACTCCAAGGTTTGCGGTGCAAAAAGAGACACTTTTCTAAAGCTCATCCCTTTTCAAAGGGAACAGTGAGTCCTGGAGGTGGGAAGCCATGGGCCTTTTCTTCCTGCCCGCCCGTCACTGTTCCCTTTCTTTTGTGTTTAATCCAAAGGCCAGGTTTTGAGGAGCAGGCAGCTCCGGCTGTGGGTGAATGAGCTCAAAGTAAGAGCTGGGGGTGGCGATGCGGGGGGGCAGGGGGGGGGGATTTGCACAGCTGACCTCAGACACCAGGTTCCCTTGGGGAATGTACTGGGCTGCCACACAGGTGAGCAGCTGTGCCTCCATCACTCCTCATGGCCACCTGGGACAGAACAGGCCCGGCCACCCCCCTTCTCGGGCCAGTGATGGAGGTGTTGGACCCCCTCCGTGCCTGCCTGCTGGGAGGCTCACATACAGGATTGGGGTTTACACAGAGACAGGAGCACTGAGAAGGAGAAGCCATCCCAGTGACTAATTGTCCCTCTTGGAAGGTTGTTAGGTGAGGGACAGTGGCCTTTGGCCCCCACAGGGCAGGCCCCAGTAGAGCCCTTGTTTCAGCCTGTCCTGGCTGCTATAACAGACCACGGACTGGGCGGCCTAAACCACAGACATTGCTTCCAAAAGTCCTGGAAGCGGGAAGTCCAAGATCAAGGTGCTGGAAGATCAGGTGTCTGGTGAGACCCGCTTCCAAGTTCACAGCCAGCCCCCTTCTGGGGTCCTTATGTGTGTGGGGGGGGGCGGGGGGGGGGGAGCACTCAAGCTGCACAGCACCTGCTCTGGGGTCCTTTTTATAAGGGTTCTAATCCCACTCAAAGGGTCTCACCATCATGGCCTAATGCCTTCCCAAAGGCCCCACTCCTAATACCATCACACTGGTGGATAGAGCTTCAACACAGGAACTTGGGGGACATAAACCTTCAGTCCATGACACCCTCTTCTGCACTAACTTCTGTGCTGTTGGTCCCCCACAGTCAGTCAGCACCGGGGCGCCGCAGGAAAGCGCCTTCTCTGGAGAGGAGGTGAAGGCCGCCAAGCGCCCGCGAGTGGGCACTCCGCGTGTTGCTGAGGACTCGGGGCGGAACCCAGACTACCTGGCCTTCATGGAGAGCCTTCTGCAGGCCCAGTGCCGGCCCAGAGCCCCCTTCTAGGACAGCCAGCCAGCCGCCCAGCCACCCCTCGGCCCAGCAAAGCAGGCGGCAGCGGGCCCGGGCATTTGCTTGCTGTGAATTCCTGTCCTCGCCTCCCCGCCCCGAGAGGCTACCTCCATGCTCTGCGGGGACAGGAGCAAGCAGGATGCTGCAGGGCCCAGACTCAGGGAGTGGGGCCATGCCGGCTCTGGGGGCATCCGCTGGGGCTCGCGCCACCCCTACTACTCAGATTTGTAAACCACGTAAGCTCTTCTTCTCGAAAAGGTGCTACTGCGTTGCCTGCCTCCTGAGCAGCCTTTGAGATTGTGACTCCTGTACATAAATCTCCTTTGTGAGGCTCTTTCTATAAATACTTATTGTTTAAAAAACTCAAGAAAAAAGGAAAACAAAGAAGAGGAAAAAAGTCCCTAAAGTTGTTTTGTAGGTTTGTTGCTTTAAAAACAAAACAAAACAAAAAATATTCTTTTTATTAGAACTGAGACGTGCTGAGGGAGACAAAAGCATCTCATTTTTTTGTTTGTTGTTATTTTAAGATCTTACTCCTCTGTGAGCAGGCAGGGAAGTGCGGTTAGGCCTCGTGGCGGGTGGGGGGATGACAGCCAGCGACAGGTGATGCCCTGCCACTCTGCTCTCTCCCTGACTTGACGAAGGTCTGCGCAGCTGTCCACAGTGCCAGCCCCTCTCTGGCCAGGCAGGAGGAGGTTGGAGGACCTTTTGGTGGCCGAGTGCTGGCCACGGTGTCTAGGAGCCTCCCTCCTGTCTGAGCACCTTTGCAAATAAACAATCTCTTCTGGTTTGTTCCATCTTTTGCTTCTTCCCCCATGAGAACCATTCCACAGTGAGGCCTGCAGTATGCGAGAGGGCTCTGTGCAGACTGAATGTCCCTGGTGCCACCCAGGAGTCCCTCAGCCTGCTCAGGGGAGGGAGCCCCAAAGTGTGGGTGGCCTGCAGCCAGAGCAGATGGGCGCCAGGCTTCCCGGGGAGGGAGGACCCAGAGCCGAATCAGGCCTCCAGGTGGCCCAAGTCCAGCCTGTGTCCCCAGGCTCCCGGTGCCCCTGCTTTGGCTGCGGCCCTACATGGGGAAGGGGCATGGGGAGGGCTTCCTGGGACCCCGAGGGCCTGGCAGCGTCCTCTGTCCTTTCTATGACCCATGTGTCTGGGAGAGAGTGAGCAAGAGAGGGAGAGGACAGCGCTGCTTTCAACTTGAAGGAATCTGCCTCTTACGAGTGGTGGGTTGGACTTAGGAGAGAGAAATATGCTTTCCCGTGAGCTTGGGAAGGACTCCACACTCAGCCCGCGCTCTCCATCCCTGCCATGTCCTCTCCCCTGCAGGATTGACAGCATCATTTACGTGTATACATTTTTTTTTTAATTAAAAAAAAAAGTGTTCTAACAATTACCAGGCCAGAGAAAACTATTTAAGGAAAATGGAGAGTATGTAAATGAGCCAAGAACCTTTCATTCCCTTGGTGGGGGGAGGAGGGCAGGTGCCCGAGTGGGCGGGGGCGGGAGGGACTGAGGGGAGTCAGCCGAGATGTGGGGGTCTCCCTCTGCATGCAGCAGCCCCGCCTGGTGGCGCCATCTCTGTATTCATATGTAGTTTGAAAATGCTATTTATATTGTAAAGAAAATAAAAAGAAGCAGGCAGATACTCTGTGGCCCATGGGGTCCTGGGGGTCTGAGGGATAGCCAGCCCCATGGTGGGGTCTTTGGGTCGTGCCCCTGTCATGGGTTCCGGGATGACTTGTGCAGACAGGTCGCCGCACAGCAAAGGGGAAACACATTTCCCTACAAAGATTTATGTCGGTATGTGCAAAAACAGAAACCCCACCCACCCTGATTTTTTTCCGACCCAAGATTAAGGATGTGCTGTATTTTTGCCTAATTTCCCTGCCTCTAGGTTCATAATGAATTAAAGGCTCATGAGCACTGCGATTACAGGTCCATGTCGTTGGTGTGTCTTCATTTCTGAGTGGTGCCTGGGTGACAGGAAGGCGGTCTCCCCAGTGGCCTGGCCCCTCAGCTCCCAGCCCCCAGGGAGGAGGGCTCCTTCCCACGCTGATGTCCACAGCTTGTATCTGCACAGATTCCTCTTGAAGGCTTTCTGGCCCCCTGAGGCAGGTGGGGGCTGAGGTGGCTGTGGCAGTGGGTCCCCTCTGCAGGACAGTCAAGCAGCACCCTCTCTCTGTCTTTGACCCCTCTCTTGTTTGGAAAAAATGGCTGCCCTCTCCTACTGCCTTCTCAGCCTCTGCCCAGTTCCCATGACACCTGAGTGGTGGGCGTCTATTGGGCATGCAAGAGAGTGGGTCTCCTGGTCCTGGGGTGAGTCTGGGCCTCTGGCATTCATGAATATGTCACTCATCTCACAAGTACTGGGAAATAACACCAACATAGCGGGCCTGATCCCCGCCCTCAAGCTGCCACCAGTGAGAGAGGCAGACAGTAAATAAAATGTATGGGATGTCAGCTGTGCTGTAAAGAGCACAGGGGGCCATGGTAGGACGTGCTGTTACTAGTGTCATATTTTTACACAGGAGTCCTGAAGGAGATGAGGAAGTGAGCCATGGGGACAGCCCGTGCAAAGGTCCTGGGGGCAGGACAGCTTGATATGTTGAAAAAGCAGCCAGGAAGCCTGTGTGGCTGGAGCACAGTGAGAGAGAGGGAGGTGAGAGCAAGGAGGTGATGGGGGCAGGTCATGCAGGGTCTGTGGGCCCCAGGGGGCACGTATTCCTTTATCCCAAGGGAGGTGGGAGCCCTGGAGGGCAGTGGACTGAGGAGGGATAGGACCTGGCTTGGGTGCTCACAGGCACCTTCTGGCTGCTGCAGGGAGGACAGCCTGAGGGGTGAGGGTGGGAGCTGGGGATCAGCGGGGAGGGAACAGCACTGAGCACCTGGAAAGATGGCATTGCCATGAGCTGGAACGGGGTAGCCTGTGCAAAGGCTGGGGCTGGGTAGAGATCCCCCACAAGAAGAGACATGAGTTTGGGGCCAAGGACAGGAGTTCAGATCCAGTCAGCTCAAAGGTGATATGTTTACTGGACTGGTGAGAAAGGACTCAGAACTGGGCCCCAGGGTGTTCATGCAAGATAGTGAGGAGGAGTAGCCTGTGACATGGGGGTACCCCTCTCCGAGCCTCGGCTTTTCCTCTGCAGAGCGGGTGTCCTTGCAGGGCAATTGTGTCCTGAGCAGAGATTTCCTTTGATAAAGTTTCCACCCAGCCACAGCCACTCTTACCCGACTTCTCAGACCCTTCTTTTCAGAGAGAAGCTGCCTTCAACTGCACCAGGACTCAACTGCCTTCAACTGCACCATTTGCTACAGGGGCCTTCTGCATCACTGACTAGACAGGTCAGTGTCCTCTGAGCCTGCCCAGAGCTTGATGGACACATTCAGTCCTCAGCCCCAAGGTGGGGGCCGCAGAGAGCAGACCCAGGTGGTTGGCACGGCAGCAGCTGGCCCACTGTTACCATCTTTCTCGGAAACATCGTAAAACAGGGAGGTGTGTGGGACAGGCCCTCATGGTCTGCAGCCAGGGCGAGACACCGGGCTGGGCTTCACATGTGCAGCCATGTGGAGCCAATGGGCCCTGTGCTCAGCACTATGGAGTTGGACTCATTCATTTAGGCAGCAAATACTTCCTGTGCACCTGCCTGTGCCAGACCCGAGGAGGTGGCTGAACAAAAGGGACACAGGCATTGCTTTTGTGGAGTTTAGAGTTCAGGAGAGCAGGCAGAGGATGGAAATTTCAGAAACCGTAAATACATCTCTGACATATGCCCTGAAGGACAAGAAGGTGGGGGGGTGGGGTAGAGGTCCTGGACACTAGGATGTTGGGGAGACTTCTTAGGAGGTGAGGTTTAATTGGATCCAACCCCTCAAGGATGTCCTATCAGAAAGACGCAGGGCCAGGGGCACACTGTATCCAGTGCCCCATCCTCCTGGGCCCAGCAAGCTGAAGCCCTCCGGCCAAATCTAGCACTCCATTTGTTTTTGTTTTAATCCTTCCCTGAGTATTTCTAGAGAAGGTGGAAGGGAGGTAGGAGGGGAAAAGGGGGAAGAGAGAGAAGCAGCCGTGTGCGAGAGACACATCGATTGGTTGCCTCCCACATGTGCCTTTGGGAATTGAACCCAAGACCTTCCATCTGTGCGCCACTGCTCTAACCACCGAGAAAACCCAGTCAGGGCCTCCACTTGTTTTTTTTATAAATAAACCTTTATTAGCACAGCCACACCCACTCATTTAGCATCATTTATGGCGGCTTCCACTCTACAACAGCAGAGCTGAGCAGTAGCAACTGAGACCCCTTGGCCCCAAAAGTCAGACATGTTTAGCATCTGGTCCTTTACAGAAAAAAAAAAAAATGGTCCTCATCCTAGACCTAGAGTAAGTGGGAGGTGGCTGCCTCCACACCTACTGGGTGCCTCTGACAACATCATTCTCCCATGGGGCAGCCCTCATGCCCAGACCCACCTCATCTCAAAGCTCCCTAATTCCCAGCATACTCCCCCCCTCTCCCCGTAGGAAGCATGGCAAAGAGAGAAGACTGACCAGGGACTCTCCACTCATCCATCACCCATCCTCTGGGGCTCTGCCCTCCACAGCTCCGCCACCTCAGCTGGTCCTGCTCACTGTTGGCAAGAGAACCAAACATGTCAGGTGTCCCAGCCCTGCAGGCTACCCCACTCCCTGGTGACCACCGTCAGCCCGCGCAGAAAAGGATTCGGGCCTCCGTTAGCCTCGGCAGGCCTGGTGTCTGTGGCTCTTACGGTGGTGCTGAAATCTGTGTGTCTGCTCCCACCCCACTCCCCCTCGCCAGCTGTGCCTCCCGTCCCCAGGGCACCCTGTCCCCGTGAGACCATGGGGAGCTCTGGCACCCTCCCCAGGGAGCGTTAATTTGTGGATTAGATTTACTTAGCACTTTGGCTCTGTTAATGGAGAAAATAAGAATTATTTGCTGTCACAGACAGCATGAGGGGTGATACATGGCCCAGGCAAGGCAGGGAAGAGTGAGTATCTGGGTGCCTGCTGCTCCCCAGGGGATGGATAGATGCCTCCCAGCAGTTTCCTGGGGTGGTGGGGGAGGGGCTTCTCCCCCTCGTCACCCCCGCTAGCTGCAGCAGTCTGTTTACTTTAAAAGCATAAAATGTGGTTGCAAAGTGGGGCGTTTGGAAATGGTTTATGTGGCACTGGCCCTTCTTAATGGCCTCCGCTGACCCCCAAACACTTACTGCTCTGTTGCCCCCATATTTATTTCAAAGGACCACAAGCTGGTGGCTTAGCACAGCAGACATTCTCTCCCCGTCCTGGAGGCCAGAAGTCCCGAGGTCCAGGTGTCCGGGCTGCACGCCTCCGGAGGCTCCAGGAGAGGGTCCTTTTGCCTCTTCCAGCTTCTGGTGGCCCCGGTGGCCCTTGGCTAGTGGCCGCATCGCTGCAGTGTCTGTGTTCTCCACATGCCATCTCCCCAAGTCTGTGTCTTTTCTCTGTCTCCAGTGTCTCTCAGCCTTCTTCGTATAAGGACACCAGTCACTGGATTTAGGGCTGCCTGAATAATCCAGAATTTTCTCTTCGTCTCAAGAACCTTAACTTGATTACATCTGCAAAGACATTTATTTTTTTCCAAATAAGGTCATAGTCACAGGTTTAAGAATTAGCACCTGGCGTATGTTTTTGGGGCCCTCAGGCCACTCCAACATCCTTCCCCCATCATGGACTTAATGACCTGATGTAACTGCCTGGTCCCACAACTGTCCCCCCACTTGGCATGAGCGCCTCGAGCTTAAGGATAAGGTCTTAGTCCCCTTGGCATGTGCTGAGCTCTTACACTCATAGTCTTGTTTCACATTCTTCCAACCATAACTAAAATCAACCAGGGTGTGTGGGAGCCCCCCACGGAAAACAGACAGTAATGTGTCACAAAGAGGGAGAGGAGAGAAAGAAGCTGATCGGTGGGACTTTGGAAAAAAGTGTTTTGACTGGATACTGTTAGGCTACCGACAAAGATCCTTATGCACCAACGCCGTACCCAAGCTAGGAACTGGTTCTCTCCGGGTAGCCACTCCGGAGCTACTTTATGTGAGTCCTGGGGTTGAACAAATGAGTAAATAAATTGTAGGTGATAGAGCCAGCTTCCTCTGAGTCAGAGAAAACAATTTAAGGAATACTAAAAAAAAAGGATACAGGCCATAGAAAAAACACAGGACCCAGGCCTAAGCCAAGGCTAGAAAAATTTGAACAAGATAAATTACAGTATTGAATTATAACCAATAGAATAAAATATCCAAATTGCTACAAATAATTGAATTGATAGGTAAATGGGCTGGGGGAGCCCTGGCTGAGGGGCTCAGTTGGTTGGAGCGTCATCCTGTATACCAAAAGGTTGCGGATTTAGCCAAAACCGGTTTGGCTCAGTGGATAGAGCGTCAGCCTGCGGACTGAAGGGTCCCAGGTTCGATTCCGGTCAAGGGCATGTAGCTTGATTGCGGGCACATCCCCAGTGGGAGGTGTGCAGGAGGCAGCTGATCGATGTTTCTCTCTCTTTTTTCCTTCCTCTCTCTCTAAAAAAAAAAAAAAAAAAGAAAGAAAGAAAAAATCAATGAAAACATATTCTTACCCTGGCCAGTCTGTTCAGTGGTTAGAGCATCTGCCCACACACCGGAAGGGCCATGGCTTCAATTCCCAGTCAAGGGCATGTATCTGAGTTGCAAGTTCACTCCCTGTCCCGGGTCGGGGCACATGTGGGAGACAACCAGTCAATCTGTCTCTCTCACATGGATGTTTCTCTCTCCTCCTCCCCTCCCTTCCACTCTCTCTAAAAAGCAATGGAAAAAAATATCCTCAGGTGAGGATTAACAAAAACAAACAAACAAAAAGCATATCCTTGGGTGAGGTTTAAAATAAATAGGCTGGGAGAAGGGACAGCCTTTTCTTACAGATGAATTTTGATGGATAAATGTACCGTGTTTCCCCGAAAATAAAATTATATTAATTTTGCCCCCAAAGACACGCTAGGTCTTATTTTCAGGGGATGTCTTATTTTTCCATGAAGAAGAATACGGTACACATTTATTGTTAAATGAAAATAAAGGAAATTTATTACCTGTATACAGTACGGTAGTACGGTAGTTGTCAACACAAACCAGACAAACTGTGAATCCTACAGTATCAAGAATTTACTCATTTATTCAATGACAATCATGTCATCATCTTCTGGAACATCATCATAACAATCCAATTCCTGAATTTCCTGGTGAATTTCTTGTGACTCCATTTCTTTCAGAATCTGTGGACCAAATCTCTCATGTTTAGCAATAGTCTTTAAATGAGTATTTCTTGTCAAGGTAGCCTGCTCGCAGTGCATTTGCAATGCAACTGTCAGTGATTTTCTCCCATGAATTCTTCACCCAAGTCACAACTTCTTGCAGTTTAGGTTTCACAAAGTTTCCATGCTGATTTCTCTCCATTCTATTTTCAATGTAGTCATTAATTTCCATGCGCAAATTGTCTTTGAATGGCTTGTTTATTGCAATATCAAGACTCTGGAGATAGGCCGTCATTCCTGTGGGAATCATTATCTGATCTATTTTTCTTTCGTGAAGAAATGTCTTCATGTCTTTAGCGCGGTGAGTGCTGGCTGCATCCCAGACTAGCAGACCTCTTTGGCTCCCTCGCATAACAAGCGGCAGCATTAAATCGACCCACTTCCTTATAACTGCTTGTGTGGCCCAGGCTTTTTCAGTTTCAAGAATAAAAATGCCCAAAACACATTCAATCTTTTCCTTCTTGCCCTTAGAAATGATTAAAGGTGGGATTTTAGTGCCATCCAGACGAATTGCCAAAATACAGGAAACACGTGCACTTTCGTAAGCAGTGGAGGGAATGTACGCTAAGGAGGCACCCCGCTGTTCAATTGTTGTTTGAGATGATTGGCCCATAAACACTGCAGTTTCATCCATAGCAATCATGTTGGAAAGATTGTATTTAGAGAAGTCAGCATCATCAATAAAGGACTTGAATGCAAGTGCTCGCTTAATAACTTGAGTATCTTCCAACCTAAACAATGTTGTAGATCTTCTTAAAGACAGTTCACTTCGCTGAAGGAAATTATCCAGCCAGTGTTGTGATGCTATGAAGTCTTCGGGGGCTATGTCAAACTGTGGTGCCATTGCAAGGGCAAATTCTTGAATCTGAGCCCTATTCACAACCAAAGCCTTTGCTCTCCTGTCAACAACCCATTCACAGATCAGGTCTTCCAGCTCGGAAAATAATGGTTGCCGACCTGATCCACACTTGCGCTTTTTAGCATTTCCCTTGTCCACTTGTTCAATGAGGTTACCATACTCTGCTCGCCATTTTCGGACCAATCGGATACTCAACATCTTCTCTTTGCAGAAAGCAGTAAGATTTTGGCCCCAAAAGTCTTCCACGATTCCCTTCTTGTACTCCACGGAGTAGCTTTTTCTTTTTGTGCTCATTTCTACTGTAGGGGTAAAAAAAAAGGAATTGGGGTATCAAGGTGGGGGGAGGGGGATCACTCAAAATGACACAGGGGGGATCAGAGGGGGGAATCAAAATGGCACAGGAGAATCAGAGGGGGGATTACCATTTTAGTAACCCCTTTTGATCCTCCTGTGTCATTTTGATTGCCCCCTCTGATCCTCCTGTGTCATTTTAAGTGATCCCCCTCCCCCCACCCCTGTGTCACTGAACACCTTCACCAGACATCCCCCATACCCCTTTATCAGACATTTACCCCCTGGGACCTGCCTGGGGACTGTCACTGGGCTTGCTGGGGCCTGGATCTGGGCTGGAGCAGGGTCTGCCACTGACTGAGAACCTTCAGTCATCATGAAGGCGGCCGCGAGCATCAGATAGTGTCACCAGAGACAGACCAGCACTCACCACCTTCGCCGCATCCCGTCCGCTCTAATCCTCCTGTTCTTCTACACGCATCTGCGAAAGTCTCCTCCTCTCTCCCGCCCCGCGCTCACCGCTCACTCCGACCTCCGCTCCACCTCCACACAGCAGTGAAGTCAGGACTCCGCGTAACGTCACTGGTTGCTAGACGCCAGTTGGGGCGGCCCTAGCGACCAGTTTACGGTAAATTAATTTTCATTCTGAGACTGAGCATGGGGCCTTATTTTCGGGAGATGCCTTATATTTCACTCAGAAGGAAACCTGTAAGTAGGTCTTATTTTCGGAGGATGTTTTATTTTCGGGGAACACGGTAGGAGGGAAGAAAGGACAGGAGTTCACATCCAGTCACTCAGCAAACGCCGATGGAGTGCTTTGTTGTCCTGGCTCTGTTCTGGGAGCCCGAGCTGCACGGGGAAGAAGACAAGCAAATATTGTCCCTGCCCCGGGGGCTCTCAGTCCCTCAGGGGAGGCAGACAGGATAAACAGTCCCGCTCTGGAGCCAGTTAGACAGTTGTAAATGTATGTGTAAAAAAGAAAGGGGGCTGGGGTACAATTTTATATAAGGTGCTCAGGATCTCGCTCAGAAGGTGACATTTGAGCAAAGACCTGAAGGAAGTGAGTGAGTGAGTCAGTGTACATCTGGGAAAAGAGAGCTCCGAGGGGAATGCACAGCCTGTGCAAAGGTCCTGGGGCGGAACCGTGCCTGGGGTTAGAGGAGCAGTGAGGAGAGCGTGGGGCTGGAGCAGGATGAGGAGGGGAGAGAGGGAGGCGGTGAAGGGGTAAAGGGAGCAAGTCATGAGGGCCTTGTGGGCTGTGGGGAGAGTTTGGGCTTTCACCCACGAGGCAGGTGGGAGCCCTGGAGGGCTTATATTCGGGGCTCACTGTGCCCTCTGGTGGCTGCACCGGGGACAGGCTGTGTGGGGCAAGGGTAGGAGGGGAGGGAAGGGCTGGCCCCGGTCGAGGGGACTGCACTGGTCCAGGCAGGCGATGATGGGGGCTGGGCTGGTGGAAGGAAAGAAGAGACCATTCTTTGGGGTCAGTGGAGGTTTCTGTGACCCTGAAAAGGGACAGTTAGGGTGGAGCAGGGGCGTGAAGGCCTGGTTGGAGGGGCGTCCACATTTCTGCACACAGAATGGCCCTGTTCTTTGGCAAAAAGTAATATCCCATTGTATAGATGGACTGTAATTTGTTTAATCAATACCCTATTGGTGGACACTAAAGTTATTTACAAAATGTCCCAATTAGGGATAATGCTACAGCCAAGCAGGTTTCTTGGATGCATGGTTTTCTAGAATGAATTTCTTTTAAAAAGAGTGTGTGTGGGGGGGAGGGGTTGGGTGGAAGCATCTGAAATTTTACTTTGAATTCCTGCAGCCAGATGACACCCCCAATGCCTCTGTGCCCCACTGTGCGATGGCGAGAGTGCCACGTGCCCTTACCCTTCAGTTCATAAGCTATAACCAGCCTGTGATCTTTGTCTATTGGATTAGCGCAAAGAAGCATCTGATCATGGTTTAACGTTCATTCCTCTTATAAGCTGAGCACCGCTTCATATGATTAAAAGCCCTTTGTCAGACCATCTTGAAACGAATTATTTAAAAAGTTCCCAGTGCCCATTGCCCATTGATGTGATGTTCAATCCTTCGCCCTCGATCCATCCGGCTCAGTGTCGCTTGCTGAGTCATGAGTCAGGGACCATGCCCAGGCCGACTCTTCTCCTGATTCTGGGAAATTAGAAAAACCAAGCCCGTGATCACTGTGTAGTGAAAGCAGCGGCAAGCGGCTGGTGACTTCATAGCCGTTCAAACTATGACCCAGAGCATGCAGACCTGTCTTGCCAAAGACCCGTGTCCCTGCCGTCCATGGCAGCGGGCTGCAAAGGAGGACCGTTCCACGGCGGGAGGCAGCCACACGCTGCACCCTCCCGTGGCTGCCCTAACACTGCGAGCACCCCACAGGTGTCTGCTGAAGCTCTTGGATCCAGGTTTAACAGATGCCCGCGATGAATCTTCCATCTCATCCTCCAATGGGACAAGAGAATCATCTGTGTCACCGAAGGGTCAGACCCCTGGCGACAGCGCCATTTGTGCAAAAGCTCAGTTTTCTTAAGGAAACCCAACTTGCTCTCCGAGGGAGGCATGTCAGCCCAAAGGGACACCTAGGCTGCCAGAGGGCTGCACACCTCCCTGCCACACGCCCAGCGCAGCCCCACGAGCAGCTGTCTGAGATCATGACCGTGGACTTGGGTGGAGTGATCGGCGTCACCAAAAAATCATCTCAAAATTTCTTTCAAAATTGCGTGAGCGCCTCTCCCGGGGAGCGCCTGCTTCCCTCGGCAAACAGAGCAACCGCTGCTGCTGCCAGCTTGTCCCTCGCTGAGGAGGGTGCTGGGCCTGTAGCCATGATCACCCTGCACTTCGTTGCTGTGTCCCAGAAGGGACATCGCAGGGCTGGCCCCTCCTGGTGTGCAAAGCTGCGCCAGGCTGTGGCTGGGCCCACGTTGGATTTGTGCGGCAGTGGCTCCTCCCGGTTGTCCCCAAGCTGATGGGCCTCCAGGACTGCGCCCCCTCCTTCCCCAGGCTCCTTGCAGCTCACAAAGCTTCACTGGAAAGACCCTCTTCCCCGTAGAAAAGGTTTTTGGCAACTAAACAGGGCAGATGCTATGGTAGGAAAACCCAACAGACACCCCCAACTGCATGGCAGGAAAACCCAACAGACACCCCCAACTGCTTCTGCCTCATTCGCTTCCTCCACTTTAAAGGCTGGGAAATCAAACACTTGCCTTCCCCAACTCCCTTACAGCTAGCGACGCATGGTCATGTGACATGTTCTGGCAATGAGACATAAGTGATTGGGAAATTCTGGGGAAGTGTTTTTATTTCCTCATGGAAGGGAAAGTGAGGGCTGGTGCCACCCCCTTTTCCGTTCCTCTTACCGCTTCCTCCCATATGGAATGTGGGTGTGATGGCTGGAGCCACAGCAGCCATTTTACTATAATAAAAGCCAGAGCCTGAGAGATGTCTCCAACATCATTCATTCATTCATTCATTCACTCATTGGATGGGTAGTGTTTGCCTGTTTCCATGGTGTAAATACTCCCACCAGGCAGATTTCCAGCCACTCACATGTTGTCACTGAGTGCAGAATTCAAAAGCGAAGCAGGGACCGCACACCATTATAAAATGTTTCCACCATACAGATACAGTGAATATAAAGAAAACCTCAAGAGCATAGATAATAGCAAACTGCAGTAAAATAATTAGCAAACAATGAGTTTTGAATATTTAGCTTCAGTTTTAATACAATTTATTTAATTGTAAGCTTTTATAATTTATTTTTCGTAATGGCTGTTTGACAACCTGTTTGCAAAATTCCCGAAAACCTAATGATTGACCCTGGCCAGCTGGGATGAGCTGGCCCCTGCGTACCACCAGTGACGTGAGCCGGCTTTTGCGTGAGCAGCACCGTGTGGAATGGGGCCTGGAATCAGGTTTACTTCGGTCCCTAGCAATCAAGTCTATTCATTCGATGCCGGAATTGCACCTTTGGCTGAGCCCAGAGGTTGCTGTGTTTAGTTGGCGAAGTGTTGTGTTGGGTTCTGTTATATTTCTGGCAGCTCAGACTGCCAGTGACCCCATGTCATCTGTTAGGAGCACCTCCCAACCATCGGCTCACCAAGAATGGGGCTGGCGTGGCTACAGATCTGATAAACGCAGCCTTGTCTCTGCACCCTCCGTTCACACTCTCTCCAGTGCTTGCCAGGATCCTCACGCTCACAGCTTGACGGGTCCCAGCGTGCACAGACCCTCTGCTTCCCACTGGGCTGACCTGTGGCCACCGCTCATGCGTACAGCCTGTTTCTAGGTTGAGTATTTACCCAGGTGGCTTATCAACAACAGACACAGTAAGTCCTCACTTAAGGTTGCTGGTAGGTTCTGCAACTTTAAGCAAAACAATGTATTATGAAACCAGTTCACCATCGATGATTGATATAAACAAGAGTTAAGTTCCTGTGGTATCTCCTCAGCGTTATGATTGAACAAAATGCTGTTATTCGAGGACCTGCTGTATTTCTCACGGTTCTGGAGGCTGGCAGTCCAAGACCACGGTGCCAGCAGGTGCCTGCTGAGAGCACTCCTGGTTCACCGACGCTGTCTTTTCACTGTGTCCTCACGTGGCAGAAGGGGCAAGCGAGCTCTCTGGGGTCTGTTCTAATGGCGCTAATCCCATCCATGGGGGCTCCACGCTCATGACCTAATCACCTCCCAAAGGCCCCACCTCCATACACCATCGCGTTGGGTGTAGGATTTAATTGAATTTGGGGGAGACAAACATTCAGTCCACAGCAGAGGTGTCTGTAATATGTGCCATTGGGAAGTCATTTGGTTGTGACTGTCTTCGTGAACTGTGTGGAACTTAACTGTACACTGTGGACACTTTTCATCTCATTAAATATTCATGCTTCACGTTTTAATGCCAATCTAATATTTCCAAATTTTTTATTGAGCCATAATTTAGATTTCATAAACATATATTAAGTGGTACAGCCCCATAAATTTGGCAAGTGCACACCCTTGAATAACTACTGCCCCAAACAAAATATAGAACATTTGCCTCCATCCAGAATATTCCCTCCGGCTCCGAGGCAACTGCTGACCTGCTTTCTGTCACTAGCTTAGTGTTGCCTGCCCTAGAACTTCCTACGCACGGAACTGTCAGAATACAGTCACTTGTGTCTGGCTTCCCTCCCTCAACGCAATGCCTGAGAGACTCACCATGTTGCTCCCTGCTTCTGCAGTGCATCCTTTTTCGCTGCCGTGAGGTGTTCCATCGCGCGGCTGGGTCCCGCTCGTTAGTTGCTCACTAGTTGATGACCATTTGGTGATGGAAGTAAAGCCGCTACAGCCCGGCCGGCGCGGCTCAGCGGTTGAGCATTGACCTATGAACCAGGAGGTCCCAGCTTGATTCCACGTCAGGGCACATGCCTGGGTTGCGGGCTCCATCCCCACTCTGCAGAGGCAGCTGACCAGTGATTCCCTCTCATCATTTCTATTTCTCTCTCCCTCTCTCCCTTCCTCTCTGAAATCAATAAAAATATTTAAAAACAACAAGCAAGTAAAGCCACTGTGAACTCATTTATACACACGGGTGTTTGTGGATATTTATCCTGTTTGGGGGACTCATTGAAGTGGTTTCTAAAGAACATTGGGACAATGGTCCCTGCACTTAGTTGTAGAGCAGAGGAGAGACAAAGCCTGGAAGGTCAGGGGCACTGCCTGCAGCCAGTAGCAACAGTGGGGGCAGGACCTGGTGGGGGCCAAGGATCCAGGGGAGAGTTTTGCTTTTGTGCATTTTTCTGGAAGAGAGTGGGGAGCACGGGGAGGATGCAGAGTGGGGAAACATTAGGACCTGTCCAGGGTTTGTTTTGGGGACAGGAGTGGAAGGCAGGAGACCCTGTCATCTCCTGAAGGGCCACAGCGATGGAACCAGGTGGGGCTGATGGCCCACCTGCACCGGAGCGGGCTGGGGCCGCCTGGCCCTGGGGCCCCAGCTGGAGTGAGCACTGCTGACATCAGGGCCACGGCCATCTGATAATGGAGTCTGTTGGCAACAGCTGCCTGGTGACAAGTATAATAAATTGTATTAATGAGGCCATTATTACTCCCTAATTAAAAGCTAATAACTAAGAGTTAATTGCCTTTAAAAGATGAAGCTAGTCTGGGCTGGGATTTATATCTGTTTGCCTTTGCTTGCCTGGATAGGCTGATATTTGGGGACTAATTAATTGAATCAAATCTTACAGAAAGCGAAATCTTGTGCTGTTTGGGCCATTGAATTAAAAGGTGTTTGCAGCATATAAGGTGTCCTGGGCCCTCTGTTCCTGCGGGGGGAGGTGGGAGGTTGGCAAGGCAAAGTGGGGGGTCTGGGGACTGCTTGTCGCCCTGATTCTTGGTCATTCTTGGCTGGTTGGGGTTCAGGTGTCCATTCAGGCCCGGAGTTAGGCCACCCAGAGGCCGTTCCAGGGAACCGACAGGCCCAGCTGAACCTCAGATCCACTTCCATTATCATCATCATCATCATCATCATCACCATCACCTTTTGTTTAGAAATAGCTTAAGACGCACAAGAAATTGCAAAAAAAATAGTACAGATAAGTCCTGTGTTCCCCCTACCCAGCCTCCCCCAATAATTGTATTTTATACAACCACAGTATCTATTAAAATCAGGGAACTGGTATAATGCAATTAACTCAGACATAGCCTTATACAGATTTTACCATTGTCTTTTTAAATATTTTTTAATCTGTATTCTTTTTTAAAAATTTGGGATATATGTCACATACCAGAAAGTTCAGCCAATTCAGTGGCTTTTATTGTATTCACAAGACTGTGCAGCCAGGACTACTTAATTCCAGAACACACCATCACCCATGAGAATCCTCGGCTCCCGGGCAGTCACCCCATCTCCCCAGCCCAGGTAACCACCAACCCACTTCCTGTCCCTGGATGTGCCTGTCCGGGACATGTCACATGAATGGAATCACACGGTGTGGACTTTGTGTCTGGCTTCTCTCACTGAGCATCGTGTGTTCAAGGTCCATCCGTGTTGTAGCGAGTGTCAGTGCTTCCCTCCATTCTGTGTGCAAGTTTTTGTGTGCACACATTTCCATTCTCTGTTTGCACAAATACAAGGCTCAACTGCCCCTGAACACTGAGCAAAGCAATGTCTTCTCCCCCTCCTGCCCTCCCGCCCTCCCGCCCTCCTGCCTTCCTGTCCTGCCTGGACCCTCCTCTGGAGAGGAGAACTTGCCACACCTGTGGGGCCTCCTACACCCTGCTCTGTGTTTATCGATGTCTCCGTGTCCCCACGGAAAGGCACACAGCGTCTCAGGATTGTTTTCTTGAAGATGAAATCTCAGTTCTAACAAAATCTGGCCGTGCTCTTTGTTGTTTTCTAGAAAATCCCCATAGATTTACCTCCTTCATTTTTCTTTCCTTTTGCTCTTACAAATTGAGTCACAACAAATGCAAACAGTGCTCTAACCGTAAGAGTGCAACTTGAATGATTTATATATATGTATATGTGTGTGTGTGTGTGTGTGTGTGTGTGTGTGTATCATTGGGATCCCCAAAGCAGGATATATATGGTTACCACCACTCTAAAAATGTAGAACAGCCAAAACCGGTTTGGCTCAGTGGATAGAGCGTCAGTCTGCGGACTGGGGGGTCCCAGGTTTGATTCCGGTCAAGGGCATATGACTTGGTTGCGGGCACATCCCCAGTGGGAGGTGTGCAGGAGGCAGCTGATCGATGTTTCTCTCTCATCGATCTTTCTGACTATCTATCCCTCTTCCTTCCTCTCTGTAAAAAATCAATAAAATATATTTTAAAAAAAAATGTAGAACAGAGATCAGCAAACTCTGGCCCACCAGCAGACTAAGAATGTTTTTACATTTTTAAATGGATTTTTAAAAATCAAAAGAAGACAAGTATCTCACCACACATGAAAATGGAATGAAATGCAAATTTCTGTGCCATAAAGTTTTATTGGAACACAGCCTCAGCCACTGGTTTTCCTAATGTCTGTGTCTATATTCACACCACAGGGTCAGCGCTGAGCACTGGGGACAGAGACCCCCCAGCCTGCATGGCCTAAAGTATTTATTCTCTGACCCTTTATAGAAAACCAGAAGCCTGATGCACGAAGATTCGTGCTAGAATGGGCTTTCCTTTCCCTGGCTGCCGGCACTGCCTTTCCACTCCGGCCCAGCCCCTTTCCCCTGAGGCCCCGGAGCCGCCTCTTTCTGCTCCGGCCCCGCCTTCCCATGCTGCCTAGAGGCCCTGGGAGACGGGGGTGGGGCAGAACACCATTGCGACGATGCAAGCGTCCCACCCCCATCACTCAGCACCCATGTATGCAAATTAACCTCCATCTTTGTTGGGTTAATTTGCATATCACTCCTTACTGGCTGATGGCATAGCGGAGGTATGGTCAATTTATATGTTTGTCTATTATTAGGTAAGACTAGAGACCCGGTGCACAAAATTCGTGCACAGGTATGGTCCCTAGACCTGGCTGGCGATCAGGGCCAATTGGGGCCTTCCTTCCCTCGGCTGCTGGCTGCCAGCTGGGGCCTTCCTTCGTTTTGCGCTGCCCCCTGGTGGTCAGAGCATGTCATAGTGAGCAGTCACACTCCCAGTCAGTCGAACTCCCGAGGGGACAATTTGCATGTTAGCCTTTTATTATATAGGATGTTTGCTCACACCAGTTCTACTTGCATTGAGACTCCAAGAGGTTAAGAGCTGTGCTCAATGTCACACAGCAAATGCCCTTCTCCTTGGCTCTCACTGGCTCACATTCAAACTTTTTGCTCAGTCATTTCTTTATGTAACAGATATTTAATGCTGTCACCTATGCCCTTCCTGTGCTGGTTGAAACCAGGGCCTCAGAGACAAACCAGAACCAGACACCCATAGTCCTGTGGCGGCAGAGCTGGAGGGTGCCAGGGTGGGTGGCAGTGGAGCCCCCAGAAAGCTGCCAGTCTTTGGAGCACAAGGAGGAGGAGTTCCTGGGGAGAAGGGTGTCAGCAGGTACAAAGACACCACGATGCAAGGTGGGGCGTGGCGATCAGAGCCTGAGGCAACCAGAGAGATGGTGGGATCTTGGACTCCATGTTGAGAGGATGTACCAACCCCGAGAGTGACAGGGACCCCTCGAAGTCACAAAGCTGGTAGCACCCCTCCACTGCTCTACAGCCTCCCATGGCTCCCCATTCTCAGCTCTTAATCCATTTATGTTTAAAGTAATTATTGATAAGGTAAGATCTTAACTATTGCATTTTGCTCATTGTTTTCTGGCTGTTTTGTAGATATGTTCTTTCTTGCTTCTTTTTTAAAAAAAATATCTTTTTATTGATTTCAGAGAGGAATGGAGAGGGAGAGATAGAAACATCAATGAGAGAAAAACATCGATCGGCTGCCTCCTGCATTCCCCACACTGGGGATCAAGCCCGCAACCCGGGCCTGGGCCCTGACCGGGAATCGAACCAGCAGACCTCTTGGTGTACGGATGACATACAACCACTGCTTCTTACCCTGCTGTCCTTTTGTGTGTTTTGGTGTCTTTTGGTACCAGGATCCTTTTCCTGTTCCTTTGTGAAATTATTCAGGATTTCCTCTTGTGGTTACCACGGGGCGCCCTTAAGTACCTTAAAATGATACCTCCCTACTTTAAACTAATAACAACTTAACTTCGATCATGTTCCTAAACTTGACTTTTACTTCTCCCCTTCACATTTCAAGTTACTGATGTTACCATTTATGTATGTTTTTATATTGTGCATCTACTAACAGATTGTGGTAGCTATGGTTATTTTTACTACATTTGTTTTCTAACTTTTAAACTAGAGTTGTGTGGCAATTATGCACCATTATCTTATTACAGAATCTTTGACATATACAGGGCAGGGCAAAACTAGGTTTTCAGCTGTTCTTATGGGAAATAATAATTAATAAATAATAATACAGAATAAACTCTGTTTTGTGTACTCAACTGTAACCCTACTTTTGCCCCACCCGTATTCACCAGGCCCAGTGCGTGTTATGCCACCTGCTTATGTATTTACTAGAGGCCTGGTGCATGAAATTCGTGCACTTGGTGGGGGGTCCCTCAGTTGGAGGAACAGTGAGGAGATGGATAAATGAAAAAGCAGCCAGGAAGCCTGAGGGGTGATCAGGGGAGCGGGCCTAAGCCAGCAGTCAGACATGCTTAGCGCTGCAGTGAGCCCAGCTTCTGGCTGAGCGGCGCTCCCCCTGCGGGAGTGCACTGACCACCAAGGGGGAGTGCCTGTGTTGAGCATCTGCCCCCTGGTGGTCAGTGTGCGTAATAGCGACCGGTCGTTCCACCATTTGGTCCATTTGCATTTTAGCCTTTTATTATATAGGATGATGCTGCTTAATGTCCCTTTACTTTCTTTTTTTTTTTTTAAATATATTTTATTGATATTTCACAGAGAGGAAGGGAGAGGGATAGAGAGCTAGAAACATCGATGAGAGAGAAACATCGATCAGCTGCCTCCTGCACACCTCCCACTGGGGATGTGCCTGCAACCAAGGTACATGCCCTTGACCGGAATCGAACCCGGGACCTTTCAGTCCGCAGGCCGACGCTCTATCCACTGAGCCAAACCGGTTTCAGCAATGTCCCTTTACTTTCACTCAAAGAACTCCCTGTGCCTTTCTTGTAAGGCAGGTCTAGTGTTGATGAACTCCCTTGGCTGTTGTTTGTCCAGGAAAGCCTTTATCTCTTCTTCATTTCTGAAGGACAGCTTTGCCAGACACACAATGCTTGCTTGACAACTTTTTCCTTTCAGTATTTTGAATATATCATCTCACGCTCTTCTAGCCTGAAAAGTTTCTGTTGAGAAATCCGCTGATAGTTTTATGAGGGTTCCTTTGTGTGTGACATGTTGATTTTCTGCTCTCGGGGTCTATTTTTGGGTAAGACCATTGCCTGAGCTGTGAGGTCAGGGGTCGGGATACCACTGGCAGAGAACAGTTGGACAGGACGGCTGGCTCAGTTCCCTGCCCAAGGAAGCCTGAGGTGGGCTCTGCAGCTGCCTGGCTCTCTGGTCAGACTGCTGTTTCCCCTGGGACTGGGTACGGTACTCGACAGTAGGTGGAGCTATGAACTAGCTTCTCTGTCCTAACTGGGCAGCAGGTCGGGCCCTGAGGCCTGCAAAGGGGACCCAAATCAGGCACGACTGTGCACTGAGTTCCCTGACAGATGGGGCCGCTGGTTTTGCTCTGTTCAAGTGCTACCGTGAGCTGGGCTATTGGATGGCCCATGCGGCCTCCCATGCGGCCTCCCACGCGCTCTGGGCAGGTGCCCTGGCCAGGTGGGCTGAGCTATGAATTAGTTTTCCTTCCCGGTGGAGCAGGAGAACTGGCTCCAAGGCCGGCACTGATGGCTGTGGTCTTGACTTAAGCCCAACCACACCCCAAGTTTCCTGGCGGAATAGGCTGCGGGCTTTGCTCTGTGGACCATCAGCTCCGCGTGCCAGACTCTGGGCTCCAGCCTGGCTGGACCACATGGCTTTCCAGGTGCTCCCAGCTGGTCTCTCTGGCCAGGTGGGCGGGGAGCTAGCGCATTGGGCGGGGCTGTGAGCGAGGGCCCTGCCTGGAGGGCCACGTGCCAGCAGCCTCCCAGGTGCTGCCAGTCAAGCTTTCAGGTAGGGACTGGGCACTCCTTGTAGGTGAGTGGGCTGTACATCAGCTCCTCTGTTTGGGCGGGGGGCAGCCAGGCCAGGCTGCAGGGCCCGCCGACCTGCACCCCTGGCCTGGCCTGGCCAGCCTGTGCCGCTGCCGTGGCTCTGCAGGCGAGCAAAGCTGCTGGTGCTTCACTGCTCTTCGGACTCTGCAGGTAGGAACGGGGTCTGCCGAGACCAGAGCCCTGGTGTTTGCAAGCCCCTCCCCCTTCACTGGCCTGTTCCCAGGGTCAAGCCCCACAGATTCCCCGGGGGTTGAGACCGGAGTGGGGGCTCCTAGGAAGTGAACCAGAGCGTGGGGTACGCCGGATGTCCGTGTTCCCACTGGAGGGACCACAGGCTCAGGGAGACCTCGACGTGGTGCTGCCAGCTGGGGGAGGGGCTGTGTGGTCAGCCTGTGCTTGCTTTTCTTACCCTTTGGATGTGGTTTGCTTTGTCTCTGTGGTGAGGTGGGTGCTTTGGGCTCACCCCCATGTTCTAGGGTTTTCTCCGTGGGTTCTGAAAACATTGGGAATGTTGATGGCGTCCCTCCCTGATCCTCTGCTTTCACACTCCAGACATGGCTGTTTGCAGGTCCCCAGACGCACCTCCTCCGGGCCTTCGCACGCGATGTGCCCGCTGCCTGGGGCACTGGCTCCTCTTGATTACCCCCTTCTCTCTCCTGTTTGTTCTTCGGCTCCCAGTTTGGGTGTCATCCCTCCAGGAAGCTTTCCCTGCTTCCTGATTTTATGTGTTTCCTACCCGTCTCCCAGGGAGCCCTGGTTGCCAAGGACAGCTGTGTTTACGGCTTAGGTCTGGAGCTGTGGATATGGTTTTGAGTGTGCGAGAGTTGTCTGAACCTTCAGAGGATTCACGGAGTCTTTGGAGGATTCCTGGAGAGAAGACGATGTATTTGTAAACTGGGATGAAAACCAGAAAAGGGCTGGGCAGGACAAGACAAAGGAAAAGGGCTCTCCGCTGAAGGACCAGCCCCAAAAGGCCGGGAGGCAGCCTCCCAGCATCAGCCCGAGGGGGAGCGGTCCCACCTCTGTCCCTCCAGGCCCAGCACACGTGGATGTGCTCTCCACACTGCTGCGCCTGCCATGCATCTGTGCGCCGTGGCCACCTGCCAGGGCCCAGAGCGCCGAGAACAACTGGCAAGTGATGGACTGTGCTTCCGCTCGCCTTGTTAGCAAGGTTGGTTTAAACAAAGCCTCTGCCAGGGTCGGGGCAACACATGAGGTGGTGTGTCCCAGCTCTCGGCCCCATGAAGTTCACGTGTACCCAATCTATGTAGGCGAGCTCCACAGAGTCCGCCCCCTGAGTTGGCGCGTTCTTCATGATGGGTCTCCCAGGAAATCAATTAATCTGCACCGAGGCTCTGCTGTGGGAAGGCTGGTCATATGGAAGGCTGGTCATATGGAAGGCTGGTCATATAGAAGGCTGGTCATGTAGAGGGCTGGTCATATGGAAGGCTGGTCATGTGGAAGGCTGGTCATATGGAAGCCTGGTCATATGGAAGGCTGGTCATATGGAAGCCTGGTCATATGGAAGCCTGGTCATATGGAAGGCTGGTCATATGGAAGGCTGGTCATATGGAAGGCTGGTCATGTAGAAGGTTGGTCATATGGAAAGCTGGTCATATGGAAGGCTGGTCATATGGAAGGCTGGTTATGTAGAAGGCTGGTTATGGAAGGTTGGTCATATGGAAAGCTGGTCAAATGGAAGGCTCGTCATATGGAAGGCTGGTCATATGGAAGGCTGGTCATATGGAAGGCTGGTCATGTAGAAGGCTGGTCATATGGAAGGCTGGTCATGTAGAAGGTTGGTCATATAGAAAGCTGGTCATGTAGAAGGTTGGTCATATGGAAAGCTGGTCATATGGAAGGCTGGTCATGTAGAAGGCTGGTCATGTAGAAGGCTGGTCATGTAGAAGGCTGGTCATGTAGAAGGCTGGTCATATGGAAGGCTGGTCATATGGAAGGCTGGTCATATAGAAGGTTGGTCATATATAAGGCCACAGATGTCAGTCCATCTTTTTTTTTTTTTAAGTTCTTATTTTGAAATAATTCTAGATTCATAGACAGTTACAAAGGTAATACAGAGAGAAACGGTATATGTTTCACCCAGCTTCCTCCAATGGTTACATCTTATGTGGTTAGTATGACACCAAAACCACCAAGCTGACGGTGGTACGACATGCCTAATTCTATGCAGTGTTATCACGTGTGTAGATTCGTGTAACCACCTGTGCAGTCCCGACACAGACCTGATTATCACCACAAAGCTCTGCCTGGCGCTGGCTCTTCGTAGTCACTGCGGTCCTAACCCCGCAGCCACTGAGCTCCCCATCACTGTGACTGTTGTTATCCCGGGAGTGTCCCATCAAGGCCTCCCACAGTGTAGCTCTCCGAGAGGGCTTTTTCCGGCCCAAGACATGCTCTGGGGAGGCAGCCACGTCTGTGTGGTAGCGGCTGGCTCTTTTTCGTTGCTGAGTAGTATTCCACAGTAGGACGGACGTGATCTGTTGAATGAGTCACCCGTTGAAGGACGTCAGGGTTGTTCCCAGTGTGTGCCCACTGCGAACAGAGGGGCTCTGAGCATTCATGCCGGGTTGTGTGCAGACTTCAGCTTCGCTTGTCTGGGTTCAGTACTCAGGAGTACAATGGCTGCCTCACATGGCAAGCGGCTCGTTTTTGAAGAAACTGCCACGCTGCCTCCCAGAGGGACTGTCCGACTTTACATTCCCACCCGCAGAGCCTGGGAGCTGGCTTCTCTGGGCTCAGAGCATCTTCTATCTCCATCCAGGCTTTTCCTGGAAGCCCACGTCCCAGGCGTTGGGGAGAGGGGGGTCCTGGGCCCCGGAGGAAGCTGCTGGAAGAGGAGAAGGCGTGGCTCGGCGTTCTATGTTAGGAGACGGCCTTGGGCTCCGCTCTCCCCGGCCCCTGCTGTGGACTGGATGTTGTCTCCCCCGGCCCCGGACACGTTCTGTTGAAGCCCTAACCCGCCACGTGCCAGTATGTGGAGGGGCCTCTTGAGGTCATTGGGTTTGGATGAGGCTAGAGCCCCCACGAGGGGATTGGGGTCCCCGTGGGAGGCTGAAGGGAGCAGGTGCTCTCCGTGTGCATCATGGGAGGACACAGGAGAACGCACCGTCTGCAAACCGCCAAGAGCTCTCACTAGAACCGTCCCTGCTGGCGCCCTGGTGGCAGCCTCCAGCCTCCAGATCGGTGAGGATACGTCCGTTGTCTCAGCCGCCCATCGACGGGATTTTGTCACGGCAGCCTGAGCCGCCGATGGCAGCTTGGAGGGCGCCCAGCTGTGGCGCTGAGCCTCCCCGAGCTTCTGGGATCGAAGATGCACCGGGCAGGAAACCCACACAGATCAGGCGCCAGAGTTTGAAGGGATCGTTGGAGGGGTTCAGGGACGAGGACTTTATGTTCCAAAACAAGCTCACGACCTGCTGCCTGCTCTCCTCTGGTCCACACGGTGGAATTCACCGTGGCATGGCGGCTCTGGGCAAATCATCCGCATAACAAACCCGCAGGTGTTTGGAGGGCAGTCTGGGCATATTCTCCTCCCAACAAATGTCACGCCCTGGCCCTGGCTCAGTCACAGGGACACTTTGAGGAAGAAATGGAGGCTTCATTCTTTCCCAAAAGCCTCTCTCTTAATTCATTACCAGACAGATCTTTCTCTCTTGGTTTTCTAATTTTTAATTTTGATATAATTATAGACTTCCAGGAAGTTGCAAAAATAGCAGGTAGTCCCATGTAGCTTTCCCCAACGACCCCCGTGGTGGCATCTTCTGTGGCTATAGGGCAGCATCGAAACCAGGAAATGACCGTGTGACAGGACTGCCAGTTTTTAAAACCTGCGTTCGCGCATGTGCGCGTGTGTGTGGTTCCATGCAGTCGTGTCCACGTGTAACTGCTTGGACCCACCACCGTCATCAAACTACAGAACTGCTCCACCCGCAGAGTCATCCTCTCGCGCTGTTTCTCCATGTTAACCTGCCTCCACGCCCTTGTCCCCAGGAAACCACCGCCCGCTCTCCGCCTCTATTGTTTCCTCCTTTCGAGAATGCTGTGTACAAACGCAGGCAGCGTGCGGCCTCCGAGACCGCCTGCTGCCACGCTGCCCCGCCAGGCTGCCACCATTTCCTTTTTATGGCCAAGTAATAGTCCAGGCATTGTTTGGCCAGAGTTGGTTCAACCAGCCAATCCCTGCGGGACATCTGGTTCCCAGGGTTTGGTTATTGTGATTGGAGCTGTGACGAACACTGTGCACGCTGTTTTGCAGGAGCATATGTTTTCGTGTCTCTGGGATGCGTGCCCAGGGATGCATTTGCTGGGGGTATGGCAGCTCCATGTTTACTTTGCAAAAGCTGAGGCGCCGTGTTCCAGAGCGGCTCTACCCCTTCCCGTCCCCGCCAGCCAGGCATGAGAGCCAGTTTCCCTCATCCTCTCCAGCACTGGTGTCGTCTCGGTTCTGTTTTAAGCTCTTCTAAGAGTTGTGGAGTGGTATCTCACTGTGGATTGAGTTTGCGTTCCCGGGGCGGCTGATGGTGTTAAACATCATTTCATGTGCTTATTTGGTGTCAGATCATTTATTCTCTTTTACAATATGATTGAGCCCCGTCCAGTGTGGCTCAGCTGGTTGGAGCTTCATCTTGGACACTGAAGGGTGGAAAGATTTGATTCCCCGTCAGGGCACATGTCCAGGTTATGAGTTTGATTCCTGGTTGGGTGCAATACAGGAGGCAGCCAATCGATGCTTCTCTCTCATCAATGTTTCTCTCCCTCTCCCTTCCTCTCTCTCTCTCTCTAAAATATCAATAAAAACATATTTTTAAAAAATGATCTATGTCTTTACATACCATACAGTAAAGAACATATATCTTCAGTGCATATCTCAATGAATTTTTACATTCGTGTAGAGCAAGCATGTCAAACTCAAAGGCTAACACGGGTCAAATAAACAAGGTTTAAGTTTATGTGGGCCGCAAAAAAACAAAAGCTTCAATTTTCATAGAAACATAGGTTTATTTTGATAGAGACATGCTGAATACAAAGAGCTGAAATAAATGAGTAATCATTAACATAAAATGATAGAACATTTAAACAAAAATTGATCTTTTTCTTGAGCCTTAACTTACCAGACACTGAATAACTGCACAAATTAATAAGCATAACGCAAATAAACCTATTTCTCTTGTTCTCCGAAAGCGAAATATTTCCTGTTGCGCACACCAAACAAGTCAGTCCAAGACTAATGACGTGGCAATCAGCTGCTAAAATATTCGCTGCTAGTATTAGTGGAGAGAAATGGTCTGCCTGCATGTAAGGTGCATAAGGGAAATGAATGCAACACAATTATAGTGATCAGTCATTAGTGAATGTTGTAGCTCGTTATTAATAATTATATAAAACAGGATATTGTAAAAATTAAGTTACAAAATTTTTATTAAAACTTTTCTTACATACTGTTTTATTGGCTGGGCTGCAAAAATATTCATCGTGGGCCGCAAGTTTGACATGCTTGGTGTAGAGCAGTGGTCAGCAAACTCATTAGTCAACAGAGCCAAATATCAACAGTACAATGATTGAAATTTCTTTTGAGAGCCAAATTTTTTAAACTTAAACTTCTTCTAACGCCACTTCTTCAAAATAGACTCATCCAGGCCGTGGTATTTTGTGGAAGAGCCACACTCAAGGGGCCGAAGAGCCACATGTGGCTCGTGAGCCGCAGTTTGCCGACCACGGGTGTAGAGTATTGTGACCACGCAGATCAAGACACAGAGACTCCCGGATGTCCTCTCCCAGCTGTTTCCCTCCCCTCACAGTGACCAGCGATCTGATTCAGTGTTTCAGTGTGTACAGAATGAGGCCCCCCAAGATGTCTACAGCCTGGTCCCCAGGACCTGTGACTGTGTTAGATTATGTGGCAAAGGGCAGTTAGGTTTCAGATGGACTGAAGGTTGCTAGTCAGTGACCTTAGAATAGAGAGATTATCGTGGATTATCCAGGTAGACTTAAGGTGATCACCAAGGTTCTCAGAGTGGAAAAGGGAGGCAGAGAGAGAGAGATGAGATCTGAGCAGCCTGGACCCGCCATGGCTGGGTGTGAGGATGGAGGAAGGGGCCATCACCAAGGGATCTGGAGCCCCTAGAAGCCAAAAAAGGACCCAGAGTCTCCCTGAGGGAAGCAGCCCTGCAGACACTGATTTTAGCTCCGTGAGACCCTCCGACCCTCCAACCCTCCGACCCTCTGACCCTCTGACCCTCTGACCCTCTGACCCTCTGACCCTCTGACCCTCTGACCTCCAGAATTGTGAAAGAATACATGTGTGCTGTTTTAAGCCTCTAAATTTTGGGTAACACATTACAGCAGCAATAAGAAACGAATACAATGCTACAGCTGAGTTTGTTCTGTTCCTGAACGTTATATAAATGCAATCACAAAGAATGTCAGCGTTGGCATCTAGCTTCTTTTAACATAATGTTTTGGAAATTCATCGATGTTATGTGAATATTTTATTCCTTTTTATTGATAAACTAGTAGCCCTGTGCACAAATCTGTGCGTGAGTAGCTCACTGCTGCTTGCCTCAGGGCCACCCGGCCCACCGCTGCTCATAGGTCTCTGCCGCATGTATCTCGCTGCCCCACCTTCCTGCTGTTTGGTCATTACGCATCACAGTGTAACGACCATTTGCATATTGCCTCTTTATTATATAGGATGGTGCTCCATTTTATAGATGGACTAGTTTGCTTCTCTGTCCATTCACTTGTCAGTGGATGATTGGGTCTTTCCAGTTTGGGGCTATCCTATATAATAAAGAGGGAATATGCTAATTGACCATCACTCTGTCACAAAGGTGGCTGCACCCACAGCTGAGGCCAAGTTCCCATAAGGAACCTTAATGAGCAATCAACAGGGACCTGAGGCTACGCCCTCCCCCACCCCGTGGGGCTTGACAGGGGACCTCAAGGTGCACCCCCAGTGAGTCGGGGGAACTCAGGCCGTGCCCCTGCCCAGCGGGTCTTGACAGGAGAATGAGGCTGTGCCCCCTCCCGGTGCTGGGCTGGGGGACCTGAGGCTGCACCCCCCCCACCTGGCAGAGCTTGATGGAGGACCTCAAGCCATGCCCCCCACGCAGTGGGGCTTGACGGGGGACCTGAGGCTGCGCCCCCCCCCCCCACCTGGCAGGGCTTGATGGAGGACCTCAGGCCATGCCCCCCACCCAGCAGGACTTGACGGGGGACCTCAAGGCACTCCCCCTGCCTTGGTATAGGCTGGGGGACCTCAGGCCATGCCCCCCGCCCTGGCACCAGGCCAGGGGACCTGAGGCTATGCCTCCTGCCCAGCGGGGCTTGACAAGGGTGGGACTGGCCAGGTCTGAATCTAGCCCAATGCGGGGGAGGGCGGCCGGGTCTGGGTCTCATGTGATTTTGATGCGCATGTGGGTGGGCGGGGACTTGGCTCTGGGTCCCATGGTGCACCCCAGACTCTGACAGGAGGAAGGCTTTCATATACATTTTACTAATTTTCTTTCATCTCTGACACTTCTATTATAGAGAAAGGGCAAATAGCAATATTAAATTATTTCCTCTAATTAATCCCCTTTTAATGTGCACGAATTTCATGCACCAGGCCACTAATCTATACTAATAAAAGGGTAATATGCTAATTAGACCGGACATCCATCCGGATGTCCTTCTGGACAAAGCCATGGTGGCAGGGGCCAAGGCAGAGGTGGTTAGGGGCGACCAGGCCAGCAGGGGAGGGCAGTTAGGGGCGACCAGGCCGGCAGGGGAGGGCAATTAGGAGCAACCAGGCTGGCAGGGGAGGGCAGTTAGGGGCGATCAGGCAGGCAGGTAGAGGCATTTAGGGGCGATCAGGCAGGCAGGTGAGCAGTTAGGAGCCAGCAGTCCCGGATTGAGAGAGGGTGCAGGACGGGCTAAGGGACACCCCCCCCATGCACGAATTTCGTGCACTGGGCCTCTAGTCCTATATAATAAAAGGCTAATATGCAAATAGACCAAATGGCGGAACAACCGGAACAGCTGAGTAACCGGTCGCTCTGATGTGCGCTGACCACCAGGGGGTGTGCATGGAACATGGCAGGCGTCAGCTGCGGCGGGATGGTGGAGCAGGTGAGCAAGGGCTCCAGACCAAGGCGGGGCATGGTCGCTGTCATTGGGGCGAGCCTCTGGTGGTTACTGAAAATTCTTTGCTCCTGTGCACCGCGGTCCTGCCTGGCGCTCACACCTGCTGCCGACACCAGAGCTGCCACTTGCACCCACTGCCAGCACCCAGCGCCCGGTGCTAGCCCCAATCACTCAGTGCCTTCAGCGGGTGCAAGCAGCGGCTGCCGGCCCTGATCACCCCTGAGGGCTTCTTTACCTCCCCCTGCTCCTGAGGGGCAATCGGGGTAGCAGCCACTGCTCGCACCCGCTGACGGCGCCAGCCCCAATCGCTCTGTGCCTTCAGCGGGTGCGAGTGGGGCCGGTGCTGTCAGCACATGGGAGCGGCGACAGCGGGAGCAGGGCTGCTGGCAGACAGGGGACCAGGGGCCATGGTGGTGGGAGGGGCTGGGTAGGGCCTGGAGGATGGGCCGAGACCCGCTGCTGTGCCCACCGCAGCCTTGCAGCCCACAGTTCCTTTCAAGGTGCACGAATTTGTGCACTGGGCCCCTAGTTATAAATAAGGCCACTGTAAATACTTGTCTGTTGGTTTTTGTGTAAACACATGCTTTCCTTTCTCTTGGGTAAATACCTAGGAGTAGGGTGTATAGGTCCTAACTAAGCAAATCATAAATTTTGTAAAAGTCTGCTAAGCCAGTTCCAAAGTGGTTTCACCACATTTTGCACCCCCTCCCCCAGCCCCCGCCAGCATTGGCTGCATTTCAGCTGCTTCACATCCTCGCCAACGCTTGATGTGTTCCGTCTTATTCTAGAGCTACACTGCCCAATACAGTAGCCACTAGCCACATGGGGCTATTTTAATTCAAGTGAAATAAAACAAAAAAAGTCCATCTCCTCAGTCATGCTGGTCCAATAGCCACGTCTAGGTAGCGGCCGCCACGTTGAACAGCACAGATGAAGACCGCGTTCATCGTCACAGAAAGGTCTGTTGTGATCTGCTAGTGGGTACAAGGAGGTGTCGTATTATGGTTTTCATTCTCACTTTTCAGTATCATTTTGTAAATCTCCCTTTTTCCTTAAAACCATCCAGAGCTGGATTCTGTCACTGTCAGTCAAGATCCCTGCCAATAGCATTTTTCATGAGGAGGAGAGACCAGAGTTGGTGATCCCTCCATCAAGCCTTCACAGAGCACACGCCCACGTGCTTTGCTGTCATGCGCATGCGTGTGAGGGGGCCGGCAGAGGCTTGGGCATGGCCCACTTCCCTCCTCCTCTTTGGGCCATGACCTGGGATCCCAGTCTCCCTCGCCACCCTTACAACCAGCCCCGCCACATCCTTCCTCTCTGGTAACTGCTCCTGCTCCCTGCCGCCAGCCTCCACCTCCTTCAGCACTTTCTCCAGGCAAAAGCCAAAGTGATGTTTTAAAAATATAAATCTGGTCATATTTCTCTGTTGCTAGAATGTCAGCTTCTTTGAAGGCAAAGATTTTGCTCTGATTTGCTGGATATCAAGTGCCTGGTATACAGTAGGTGCTCAATAAATGTCGATTGAATTAATGAATAGCTTACAACCATGACAGCAGAGATTGTAGGTGGCTCACCCAATAACCATTTTCCCTCTCTTCTTTAGTCAGAGAGTCCTGGTTTTATTTGGGGTATCAACACATCAGTTAAAAGACTAGATTCCTGAAAATGGGAACACAGCAACCCAAAATCTATGGGGCACAGCTAAAGCAGTCCTATGAGGAAAATTCATAGCATTGCAGCCCTACCTCAAGAAACAAGAAAAATCTCAAATAATCTAACTTTACACTTAAAGGTACTAGAAAAAGAACAACAAAGAAAGCTCACAGTGAGTAGGAGACAGTTAATAAAGATCAGAGCAGAAATAAACGGAATATAGAGACTTAAAAAAACACAAAAGATCGATGAAACCAAGAGCTGGTTCTTTGAAAAGATAAACAAGATTGACCAACCTTTGACCAGACTCAGCAAGAAAAACAGAGAGAGGACCCAAGTAAATGAAATCAGAAATAAAAGAGGAAAATGATAACTGATACCAAAGAAATACAAAGAGTGGTAAGAAAATACTATAAACAACTATATGCCAACAAATTGAACCATCTGGGTGAAATGGATAAATTCCTAGAAACATACATTCTTCCAAAACGGAATCAGAAAGAATCAGAGAATCTAAATAGACAGATTACAACTAGTGAATTTGAAGCTGTAATAACAAATCTCCCAACAAACAAAAGTCCTAGACTGGATGGCTTCACTGGTGTATTTTACCGAACAGTCAAAGAACTAACACCTCTCCTTCTCAAACTGTCCCAAAAAATTCAAGAGGAGGGAAGACTCCCAAGCTTATTTTATGAGGCCAGCATTATCTTAATTCCAAGACCAGAGAAAGACACTATAAAGAAAGAACATTATAGGCCAATATCTCTGATGAATATAGGCTAAAATCCTCAACAAAATATTAGCAAACTGGATGTAGGAATACATTAAAAAGATCACACACCATGGCCAAGTAGGATTTATTCCAAGGATGCAAGGTTGGTACAATATCTGCAAATCAATAAATATTACTGAAGGATAAACAAAATGAAGGATAAAAATCACATGATCATATCAATAGATGCAGAAAAAGTACCTGATAAAATCCAGCGCCCATTTATGATAAAAACACTCAGCAAAGTGGGAATAGAGGGAATGTGCTGCGACACAATAAAGACCCTATATGACAAATGCACAACCAACATCATATTCAATGGGTAAAAATTAAAAGTGTTTCCCTTAAGATCAGAAACAAGACAGGGATGTCTGCTTTCACCGCTCTTATAGTCCTGGAAGTCCTAGCCACAATGATTAGACAAGAAGAAGAAATAAAAGACATCCAAACAAAATAGAAACAGATTCATAGATACAGAGAGCAGACGGATAACTGTCAGAGGGGAAGGGGCTGGGGACTAGGTAAAAAAGGTGAAAAGATTGAACAAACAAACTCATAGACAGAGACAACAGTATGGTGATTGACAGAGGGAAAGGAAGATGGGGGAGGTAGAAAAGGGTAAAGGAGGGGTAAGTGGGGAGGAGAGACTTGACTTTGGGTGGTGAATACCCAGTACAATATACAGATGATGTACTAGATGTACTAGGTGTACCGGTTAATAATGTGGATTTTTTTCAATCGATGGAGTTACACATAGATTTGTATATATGCGATTTGATATGTATGCTATTTTGTTGTATTGACAGCAAGCTTCAAAACTTCATATATCAAATTTTCTGAAGGTGTTAACATCATAGATATTTTTACACTTAAAAATGTCGAATTTCCTGCCAAAAAAAGAGCATTTGCGGGAAGTTTTAATTCATTACTTTATTTTGAAGAAAGTGCTGCTGAATACTTCGGGAAGCTTATGATGAACATGCTCCATCTCAAGATACTTGTGAATGTTGGTTTAAAAACACTTTAAAGGTAATGATTTCGATGTGAAAGACAAAGAACGTCCAGGTCAACCGAAAAAGTTTGAAGACCAACAATTACAAGCATTACTGAATAAAGATGCGTGTCAAACTCAAAAACAACTTGCAGAAAGATTAAACGTTGCTCAGCAAACAATTTCCGATCGTTGACAAGCAATGGGAAAGATTGTAAAGGAAGGAAAATGGGTGCCACATCAACTGAACGAAAGACAAATGGAAAACCGAAAAGTCATCAGTAAAATGTTGCTTCAACGGCACGAAAGAAAGTCTTTTTTGCATCGAATTGTGACTGGCGATGAAAAGTGGATTTATTTTGAGAATCCCAAAAGCACAAAATCATGGGTTGAGCCAGGTAAACCATCAACATCGACTGCAAGGCCAAATCGCTTCGGAAAGAAGACAATGCTCTGGGTTTGGTGGGATCAAGAAGGTGTGGTTTATTATGAGCTTCTGAAACCAGGTGAAACCGTTAATACTGATTGCTACCGACAATAAATAATCAATTTGAACCACGCTTTGATGGTAAAATGACCAGAATGTGCCAGAAGACACAGCAAAGTAATTTTGCTTCATGATGACGCACCATCACACACTTCAAAACCAGTTAAAGACACGTGAAAAGATCTTGCCTGGGAAGTATTAACCCACCCGCTGTTTTCGCCAGACCTTGCTCCTTCAGATAGATTACCACTTGTTCTGATCGATGGCACACGCACTTTCTGAGCAGCACTTCAAAACGTACAAAGAAGTAGAGAATTGGGTCTCTGAATGGTTTGCCTCAAAACAAGAAAAGTTCTATTGGGACGGTATCCACAAATTACCTGAAAGGTGGGGGAAATGTGTACTTAGCGATGGACATTACTTTGAATAAAGCACTTTTGATGTTTCTCTTGAAATGATCATGTTTTCTTTGATTACAAAATCCGCATTATTAACCAATACACCTAGTATTATAGAACTGTACACTTGAAACATAATTTTATTAACCAATGTCACCCCAATAAATTCAATAAAAATTAACCCCCCCCAACATATGCAACAAAGATGAGAATAACTGCAAAAAAGACTATATTTCCCAGTCTCCCCTGCAAGTAGATGTGAACTTTTCCCTATATTCTGGCCAATGAGATCCTAGCAGAAGTTTTATGTGGGGTTTCTAGGAAGTCTCCTGTAAAGGAACCTGATTCAGATGAAACACACGCCATTTTTATCCTTCCCTCATTTCTCCTTCCTGCTGTCTGGAATGTGGGCGTGATGGCTGGGGCTCTGGCATCCACCTTGGTCCTGAGGTGACTCTGAAAAATGTGGAGAGAAGAAGCCTGGGACCCTAATGCCACGGATGTGCTCACCTTCAGATACTTTTTTTTATCTTCTTTGAAGCACTATTACCTTGACATTTACTATTTATCTTAGTTTGGGTTCCCCAGAAGGAGATCCTGAAACAAGGATTTTGGGGCAAGTGGTTACATGAGAGGTGATCCTAGGAAGCCAATTGCAGGGGGGGGGGGGGGGGGCGCAGGGAGCGTGGCAAAGTGAGTTGGGGAAGGAAAGGAGCCAATACAGAATGCGTTTATGAGCAGGTGTGGGTAATGGGGCCCAGTCCACTGGGGACAGTGCAGAGCACAGCCTGGTGGTCCCACTGAAGGGTGAGAGCTGGGGTTTTCCATCTACCAAATCCTGCCGTCCTGAGTGAGGGGTAAGTGAGCTTCAGGTTGTGGCCAGCAAATCCCCAGCACCCCTGGCTCACGCTGCACAGGGCTGAGCTTGCTCCTGCAGCCAGAAAAAGTCCTCAAGACAGAGCTGAGGGTTCGCAATCAGCAGCTTTTGGTGTTGAGAGGAGTGTGGGGGCATGAGCTGTATCTACTCACTGAACAGTGGCTGAGGCGTCTTCCAGGGCTTCCCACTGCTCCCAGGACAACCTCTTCAATGTGGGTCTCAAAGTCCTGCAGCCCTTGCTTCCACATCCCAGACCTCACTTCACGCTCCACTTCCCACCCCCACATCCTCAGAATGACCAAGCCCTTCCGCCCCACAGGCCTCTGCTCAGGCTGCTCCCTAGAGCACCTTTCACCCCTCCTCCTCCTGGCCAACTCCTATTTGTCCTTTGGGTCGCAGGTCAAACCACCTCCTCCAGGAAGCCTCCCCGGGTGCCATCACGCAGTTTGATGGCTTCCATCGCTCTCCAGATTCCCGCACCTTTCTGTGCTCACCTTTGGAGAACTTCTCACAGTCACGTTTATACGATGATTTGTAGAGGATTTAGAGTTTTGTCTCATCCACCTGCTCCCCCCAGGACAGAACACCCACCTGGCTGCATCTAAGGCACCCAGCCAGGGACCCGGTACACAGCAGGTGCTCAATATCTACAGGGAAACTCAAGACTGCAGGCCTTGGCCAGGGCAGTGAAGTGTGGCCCAGATCACACAGCCAGCCCTCGGGCGTCCTTCCTAGGCTTCCACAGCGCCCCCTAGGGGCCCCTTCGCCCTCCCCCCCCACCCCACCTCCCGTCATTGAAAGCAAATGTTCCTTCCAGAAGTTTACCCTATCTGTGCTCATCTTCTGTGCGGGCTAATTTTATTAAAGTTCCCCAAAGAGAGAATTGTAAATTCATTAGCACGCATCTTGGACCAGACCCTCCTGTACGCCGGGTAAAAGGAGATTAGAAGTCAGCTGGGCCCGACGATAATGAAACAGAAGACGCCGAGACATAATTCTTAATTAAACTGTAATGAGATAAGAAGTTGTCGCCGGCTTGCGGCCTGGCCCGCGTTGCCCGCGTTCTCGCCATAATGCTGTGATTTACGATTCTCCTCCCTCCAAGATGTAATTAGTTTTTTCTTCCTTCTTAAAAAAACAAAACAAAACCCTAAACATTATTTAGATTATTAAAAAAACTAACACACACCAAAAAACCCGGGCAACTACTGGGGATTGTTTTTATCCTAGTGGGATATTCAACTTAGAAAGAGTGAGTGTGGGAGGCTGAGGAGGAGGTTCAGGATGAGAAAGCAGAAGGTGGTGGCAGGAGACTGTCCGGTTCTGTCCCGAGCCAGCCCACGGCACCTGGTCATTCAAGGGCCCCGCCTCCCTCAGAGCCTCCAGACCAGCCTGGTTTGAGGCCTGTGCGGCACTGAGGCCGGTCTTGGGCCCCGCGGTGCAGCAGCATTTGGGCTGCAGTTGAGTTCTGTCTCCCAGTCACTGTACCCTGTGCTCAGGACACACTTGTATCTCATGGGACTTTCCATTCATTTTCTCACTTGCTCCTTCACGTGCTTATTCAACAAGTATTTACTGAGCACCTACTATGTGCCAGGCCTGTGTGGGGAACTCAGGGGTGACAGGAACCACTTCTAGCTGTCTTGGAGGGGAAGGGATTCCATGGGAGGATATGAGGGGGACATAGAGAGTGGAAATGGGGGACAGTTAGCTTGACGCATGGCCTCCTGCCATCTCCCTCCCCTCATGTCACTTATACCAGCTTCAAAGCCAGTCTAAAGAGTGACCCAGACTAACCCCTGACTGCCCCTCATGCTGATTGGCATGAGACGAGGGGAGGACCGGTCTCTTCGTTAACAGAGGGTGTCATGATACCTGCAAAGCCACATGCGGTAAGAGCCTCCCTAAAACAGAACCCATGTGCCATTGAATATGGTGCTTGGACTCCACATGGTGGTTGTCTGCTGTAGGACTAACTGTAGTCTGTTTGAAGACAAGGGTGCGTGTGGGATCTGGGTCCCCACTAGGACGTCTCATTCCTCTGGAGGTGACTCATAACATTCATCTGGACAGCCTATCCCATGTGAGGAGTAATCAAAACCACTAACATTTTCTGAGCCCCTCTATGCCCCGACACCGTGGCCAAGCATTGTATCAGTCAGCTATTGCTGCATAACAAGTAATCCCAAAATGTAACAGCTTCAAACAACAACATTTATTCTTTCACAGTTTCTGGGGGCCTGGACTATGGGTGCAGCTTTGGTGGATCCCCTGCTTGAAGATCTCTCAGGCCATGACAAGGTTTTGGCAGGGGCTGCACCCTCCTTTGAAGGCTCATCTGCTCCCAAGCACACTCCTGTGGCTGTGGGCAGGATTTAGTCCTTGTTGGCTGTCAGCTGTTGGCTGGGGTGGGGTGGGAGTACCCTCTTTCCTTGTGACATGAACATTCCATGTGGTTGTTCACTTCACCACAGCAAGCAAACGAGTGGGCCAGAGAGTGTGAACAAGACAGAAGTCCTAGAAATTTATAACTTCATCTCAGAATGACATTTCATCACTTTTGTCTTATTCTGTTTGTTTGAAGTCAGTCACCAGGTCCCATCCACACACAAGGGATGGGGATCACATAAAGGCGTGACCACTAGGAGGCAGAGATCAGGGGCCGTGTCGGAAGCTGCCCAGCCATGCTGTATTGTCCTCTATGCCCAGTATTGTTCACTGCTGCGCCCTCGTACCTAGCACAGTGCCTGGCACACACTAGGTGCTCAATTAACACGTGTATGTCAAGTCAATGAATGGTCACCAGACTTCCAGATTCATTTACTCCTTCATCTTTCATTTGCTTATTCAACAAATATTTACTGAGCAACAGCTATGTGCCAGGCCTGTGCTGCGGACTCAGGGGTGACCAAGAGGGACCAGATCCCTGCCTTTGGGGACCTTACAATCAGTGGGAAGAAACCGGCATTTAATAAACAACCACACACAAAAATACAAAATCACAACTGTGATCACTGTTGAGAAGGAACAGGGAGCGAGGAGGATGTTTTAAGGGGGCTGGACCCGGGTTGGGGGGAGGAAGTGCAGACCATGAAGAAGTCTGGGAGAAGTCTGAGCTGGGACCTGAAGGCTGGTGGGGAATGCAGAGCCGGACAGGGGAGGGAAGGTGCTCCTGGCAGAGGGAACAGCCTGGGCAAAGGCTGTGCGTGGGGCAGCAGGAGGGGGAGGGGGAGGCTGGCAGTGAGGAGCCTGCCTGGGGTGGCCCTGAAAGCTTACAAAAGGGTCTTAAATGCAGATAATTTACATAGTATACCATTCCATGGTTTTTAGTACATTCACAGAGTTGTGCAACTATCATTAGTATCTAATTTCAGAACATTCTCATCACCCCAAAAGAAACCCCATCCCCATTAGCAGTCACCCCCAATTCTTCCCTCCCCAGCCTCTGGCAACCACTAACCCACTTCCTGTCCGTGTGGATGTGCCTGTCCTGGACATGTCACATGAATGGAATCACACACGGTGTGGCCTGTGGTGTCTGGCTTCTCTCTCTGAGCATCATATTTTCAAGGTCCATCCGCGTTGTAGTGAGTGTCAGTGCTTCCCTCCTTTTCACGGCTGAGTGCTATTCCGGCGTGTGGGTGGACACATCTTGCGATACACTTGACCTTGGTGGACACGTGGGTTGTTTCCGCATGTTGGCTATTGCGAATCATGCTCTTGTAAACATCTGCCTGCAAGTTCTTGCGCAAACACGTTTTCGACGCCCAGGAGTGGCGTTGCTGGGTGATGTGTTGATTCTACGTTTAACCTTCTGAGGACCTTTCCGACGGTTCCAAAGCGGCTGCACAATTTTAAACCCTCCAGCAGCAAACAAGGGCGCTTGTGTTTCTTTTGCAAGTGAGCCATCCGAATGCACTGGGTGTGGAGGCGCTGGCTGGGTTCTCACCGCTTACACACCTGGAGGGACAGGGCCTAGGAAGGCGCTGCGGAGAGAGCTCAGACCTGGTGAGAGTGAGCGGGCGCCGGGGGAGGCGATGACCAGTGCCCGGCCCGGCCACGCTCCTGCCCAGGGTCCCCTAGGAGGGCGCCCGGGGCGGGAGGGAGGGGGTTAAGCCAACCCAGTCAATCCAGAACTGGGAACCTTCCGCAGGGCCAGGGCCGCAGTGGAGCAAGGTTGGCTATTCAGAGGGTTTATTCAACCGTAGCCGCCTCCCACTCCTTCCCAAAGGGCCGCCAAAGAGGCCGGGAGCCGGGCGCCACTTGGGAACAAAGCTCCCAGACGCAGGGCCCCTCTGCAGGGCGGGGAGGCCCTGTGGCTTCAGCAGCCCATTGTCTGCCCTGATTGAAATGCAAAGAGAAAATTAGAATTCACCCTCTTCCTTTCTCCTCTTTCTTCTGGATTTTAATGAATTCCGTGGTTACAGGCAGAGCAGGTGAAGAAGTGGCTTTTGAGATGTTTTATAAAAGAAGATTTTTCCATTCCAGGCTGGCCCCCCCCCACCCCCTGGTGGCGTGGATCTGGAAGGCGCTCTCTCTCCACGTCTGGCTGTTCTGCCAGGGCCCTCCACCAACTCGCTTCTCCTTTGGATCGTCAAGGAGACTTCATAGAGCCACACGTGTCACTTGTGTACCAGACAGATCGTCATGAAAGTAAATACCTGGGAGAACATGTTTGCAAAAGATACATCTGACAAAGGACCGTTGTCCAAAATACACAAAGAACTCGCAAAACTCAACAGCTAGCTCACGTCAGACTCCACCGTGAGGAGCTAAAACCAGGGCTGCCTTTCATGCGGCCAACAGGACAAGAAGGCCCACTCTCTCCGTCTCTGTTCAGCGTAGTCCCAGGCGTCCCAGCCAGAGCAATCAGGCAAGAAAGGGAAGTAGAAGCCACCCTAGGTGGAAAGGAAGGAGGAACATTGTCTGTTTGCGAATGACCTTGATACTCCGAATGGCAAGCTCGGACTCTCCTCACAGGTGCTTGTCCTACCAAGTTTGAAGAATAAAATTCGCGGACTAAAAGATTTTCAGCAAAAAGTGTGGAAATTTATTGTAAGTGTATGGGGACTCCCCCTGTAGAGGGGTCCCCATAATGGGAAAGCCCCCGCTCTCTAAAAATGGGGGGAAAAAACAGTCCTGTGAGTTTCCTTGTCTACAGGTTTATAAACGCTGGTAGTTTCTTTGTCTGTTCATCCTACCTTGTAATTGGACCCTTCCTCATTTAATGTCCCCTTGCTTTCCTAACTGGCCACTGTCTCCCTTTTCCCTACATGGTATCAGTTTCAAAGCTTCTAAGCTCACCCGGTGCCCCCTCTTCCTCTTCCCCTTACCTTTTTTTTTTTTTTTTTTTTTTAACATACTAGTATTTTCATTGATTTCAGAGGAAGGGAGAGAGAGAGAGAGGGATAGAAACATCAATGATGAGAGAATCATTGATCTGCTGCCTCCTGCACTCCCCCTACTGGGGATCGAGCCCGCAACCCAGGATGTGCCCTTGACTGGGATCGAACCTGGGACCCTTCAGTCCGCAGGCCGAGGCTCTATCCATGAGCCAAACCAGCTGGGGCTCTTCCCCTCACTTTGTAACATTCTTGTAAACAGTGTGGCGGCTTGGAGCTGTCTCTGCCGGCATGTGTGCATTCCTCTCCCATGGACCCCCTTCCCTAAAACTGCCTCTCCTGTTTCTAAAAATCCTTTCAACAGGATACTATGCAGTAAAAACGCTAAAGACTCTACCAAAATAATTGTTAAAGCTAATAATAAGTGAATTCAGTACAGTTGTAGGATACAGAAATCAAAATACAGAAATCAGTTGTGTTTCTATATTAGCACACTACCAATGAACTATCTGAATAAGAAATTAAGAAAACATCCCATTTGCAATAGCACCGAAAAGAATGGAATACTTAAGAATAAACCTAACCAAGAAGGTAGACGCATTCACTGAAAACTATAAACCACTGATGGAAAAACTGAAGAAGATACAAGTAAATGGAGAGACACTTTGTGTTCATGACTTGGAAGAATTCATGTTACTTTTATGTCCGTATAACCCAAACTGATCTGTAGAGTCCATGCAACCCCTATCAAAATCCCCATGGTACTGCTCAGAGAAATAGAAAAAAACAATCCAGAGTTCACAGGGAGCCAGAAAAGCCCTGGCTCTGGCCAGTGTGCTCAGCGGTTAGAGCGCCAGCCCACACACACCAAAGGGTTGCAGGTTCGATTCCCAGTCAAAAGGGCGTGGCCTCGATTGCAGGTGCGATCCCTGGCCCCAGTCAGGGTACGTGCAGGAGGCAACCAATCGATGTGTCTCACGTGGATGGTGTGTTGTTGTGTTTTTATCTCTCTCTCCCTCCTCCTCTATCCCTCTCTCCCTTCCACTCTCTGAAAAGCAACGGGGAAAATATCCTCAGGTGAGGATTAACAAAAAACAAAAGACCCTGGATAGTCAAAGCAATCTTGAACAAGAACAAAGCTAAAGCTATCCTCTTCATGATTTCAAACCATCTTACAAAGCTACCATAATCAAAGCAGCGTGGCACGGGCATAAACACTGTCCTGGGGATTTGCTAAGAGAGTAGGTCTTGCGTGTTCTCAGCACACCCACCCCAGGGAGCTGTGTGAGGTGCTGGGTGTGTGCATTAGCTCGACGGGGGTGATTGCTTCACGGTGCCATTCGTATCATACCCCGGGTGTACCCCTCCACTGTGGACAATTCTACGTGTCGGTTATGTCTCAGCCAAGCTGGTGGGGGGGGACAATCAGAACACAAACAGCCGAAGGCCAGAACAGCACCTCCCCAAAGAGGCTACACGGATGGCAAAGAAGCATGTGAAGGAGGCCCCTCGTCATACGTCATCAGGGGAAGAGATGCAAATTAAACCACACCGAGCGGCCACCACTCGCTGTCAGAGCGGCCAGAATCCCAAACACCCACAACAACGAATGCCGGCGAGGGCGCGGAGCAACGGGGACTCTCACCTGTGGCTGCAAAAGGGTGCGGCCACTTTGGAAGACAGTTTGGTAATTTCTTTTTTCTTTCTTTTTTTTTTTTTTTAATAAATCTTTATTCAGATTATTACAATTGTTTCTCCTTTTTCCCCCCATAGCTTCCCTCCACCCATTTCCCACCCCACCTTCTGCCCTTACCTCCCCCCCACTGTCCTCATCCATAGGTGTATGATTTTTGTCCAGTCTCTTCCTGAACCACCCATACCCCTTTCCCCCTGAGAACTATCAGTCCACTCCCTTTCTATGCCCCTGATTCTATTATATTCACCAGATTATTCTGTTCCTCAGGTTTTTAATTCACTTGATTTTTAGGTTCACTTGTTGATAGATATGTATTTGTTGTTCATAATTTTTCTCTTTACTTTTTTCTTCTTCCTCTTCTTTAAGAATACCTTTCAGCATTTCATATAATACTGGTTTGGTGGTGATGAACTCCTTTAGCTTTTTCTTATCTGTGAAGCTCTTTATCTGCCCTTCAATTCTGAATGATAGCTTTGCTGGGTAGAGTAATCTTGGTTGTAGGTTCTTGCTATTCATCACATTGAAAATTTCTTGCCACTCCCGTCTGGCCTGCATAGTTTCTGTTGAGAAATCCGCTGACAGTCATATGGGTGCTCCCTTGTAGGTAACTAACTGTTTTTCTCTTGCTGCTTTTAATATTCTCTCTTTGTCTTTTGCTCTTGGCATTTTAATTATGATGTGTCTTGGTGTGGTCCTCTTTGGATTCCTTTTGTTTGGGGTTCTGTGCGCTTCCTGGACTTGTAAGTCTATTTCTTTCACCAGGTGGGGGAAGTTTTCGGTCATTATTTCTTCAAATAGGTTTTCAGTATCTTGCTCTCTCTCTTCTTCTGGCACCCCCATAATTCTGATGTTGGTACGCTTGAAGTTGTCCCAGAGTCTTCTTACACTATCTTCAACTTTTTGGATTTTTTTTTTTTTCTTTTTGCTTTTTCGGTTGAGTGTTTTTTGCTTCTTTGTATTTCAATTCTTTGACTTGATTTTTGTGTTCCTCTAGTCTGTTTTTGGGTCTCTGTATAATATTTTTTATTTCAGTCAGTGTATGTTTAATTTCTAGTTGGTCCTTTTTCATATCTTCGAGGGTCTCGTTATATTTATCGGCCTTTTCTAGGATATTCTTGAAAAGCCTTATAACCGTGGTTTTGAATTCTATATCCAGTCGTTTGTTTTCCTCCATTTCTTTCGTTTGTGATCTGATTCTTTGACGCCGCATTTTCATTGCTTCCCTGAGTTGGTAGGGTAGATTTGTGTGCTAGGTTTCCAATATGGCCCAGTGGGTCTGCCTCCCCAGTTAACCTGAGGTGGACACTCTTGGTGCACCCCTTTGTGGACTGTGTGTACAGCCTTGTTGTAATTAAGTCTTTATTGTTGTTGGTATCACTGGGAAGAATTGACCTCCAGGCTAGTTGGCTGTAAGGATCATCTGTGTCTATGCTGGGAGAAGTTCGGTGCTGGAGACAGCCTTATAGGATTAGACTTGCCAAATTGCAATAGCCTCTGTGCTCAGCTTGGATGGGGTGGAGTCTCAGTCTTGGCTTCCCCTCAGCCTTGCCCTTGCGCGAACGTGCGCGCCTGCAGACCTCTGCCTTCCCCGGCTCCCGAGTCTTCGCCCGAGAGTCCAGACTCCCCCCACAAGAGCGTGGGTCCCCAGGGGCTCACCTGGAACTGGGGTCCAGTGCAGTCAGAACTGGGGCTCAGTGCATTCAGGAGCCTCTGACTCCCTTCCACTAGGGAAAGCCTGTGGCAACCTCCGCAGCCTTTGTACGCACTGGCACGCGTGCGCCTTCAGACTTCTGCCTTCCCCAGCTCCCGAGTCTCCGCCCGAGAGTCCAGACTCCCCCCACAAGAGCGTGGGTCCCCAGGGGCTCGTCCGGAACTGGGGTTCAGTGCAGTCAGAACTGGGGTTCAGTGCGGTCGGGGGCTTCCTTCCCCCTTCCGCCAGAGAAAGTCAGCCAGGCTCTCAGCCGCCCTTCCTCTCTGCGCGCACAAAGACCCTTTGCCGTACCTCCAATTCTCTGTGAGCTTTTCTCTTTCCTTCTAGTTGTAGAATTTTCACTCAGCCAGCTTTCCTGTGGTTCTGGATGGTGTCCGTTCTGTCTTTTAGTTGTAGTTTTGAAATTGTTGTGCGAGGCAGCAGTTTAGGTGCTTACCTATGCCACCATCTTGGTTTCTCCTCCCAGTTTGGTAATTTCTTACAAAACTGACATCCGTCTGCCATACGTTCCAGCAACCGGGCCCCTTGGTATTTACCCAAAGGAGTTGAGAACTTATGTCCACACGGAACCTGCACATAAATATTCACGGCAGCTTTACTCGCCGTTGTCAGCACCTGGATGCACGCAGCCCCTGTCCTTCGGTAGGTGGGGGATGAACAGACGGTGGGACCTTCAGACAAAGGGAAGTTCCTCCGGGCTACAAAGAAATGAGCTCTCCAGCTGCAAAAAGACATGAGGAAACGTAGATGTATGTAACGGAGTGAAGGAAGCCAGTGTGGAAAAGCTACAAGTTACATGATTCCAACTCTATGACATTCTGGAAAAGGTGAAGCCACGGAGACAGCAGAGGGATCAGTGCTTGCCAGAGGGAGGGGGGTGCCTAGGCGGATCACAGAGGGATTTTAGGGCAGCAAACCTACTCTGTGTGACACTGTAATGGTGGATTCATATCACTACACATTTGTCGAAACCCACAAAACATACACCACCAAGAGCGAACCCTCATGCCAGCTCTGGGCTCTGGGTGAGGGTGTCTCAGTGTTCGCTCATCGCCTGGAACACACGCCTCCCTCTGGTGGGACATGTCCGTTGTGGGGGAGGCTGCGCATGCCTGGGGGCAGGGAGCTAGGGGAAATCTGTACCTTCCGCTCAATTTTGCTGTGAACCTAAAACTTCTCTAAAAAAATAAAATGTATTTAAATATATATAAAGGAGCCTGGCCAGGGTGGCTCAGTTGGTTGAGTATCATCCTTTATACTGTTCGATTCCCAGTCAGGGCACAGATCCTGGTTGCAGATCCGATTCCCCATCAGGGCATGTGCAGAAGGCAACAATCGATGTTTCTCTCTCACATAGATGTTTTCCTCTATCTTTCCCTTCCTCTCTCTAAGCATGTCCTATTTTTCATATGTATGAAAAAATTACATTAATAAAATTTTTCCTGCCCAAGGACTTGAACGCCAGACCTGATGTCCTTTAAAAAAAGTAGGAGATTGGAGGATCCAACAATCCCACTCCCGGCTGGGGTTGCGGCCTCGGTCCCCAGTAGGGGGTGTGCAGAAGGCAGCTGATCAGTGATTCTCTCTCATCACTGATGTTTCTATCTCTCTCTTCCTCTCCCTTCCTCTCTGAAATCAATAAAAATAGACTTAAAAAGAAGAGGGAAGATTAATTTATGGTGATCGAAATCAGAACCGTAGTTCTCTCTAGGGGAGTGGGGGGGACATTGACTAAAAGGGGGCACCAGTGAGCTTTTGAGGGTGGGCTGCTGTGACAGAATATGAGATGAGGAGGCTTATAAACAATAGACACTTATTTCCCATAGTTCTGGAGGTCCAAGGTCAAGGTGCAGCAGATTCTCTGTCTGGTTTATAGATGGCACCTTCTCACCGTGTCCTCCTGTGGCAGAGGGGCGAGAGAGCTCGCTGGGGTCTCTTTTATAAGGACACTTATCCCACTCAAGGGGCTCCACCCTGGTGACCTAATCACCCCCAAGCATGCCTCCTGATCCAGCACATTGGGAGGTGGGATTTCAATGCACATTTCAATGAACAACATGGGTTTGAACTGCGTGTATCCACTCAGACATGGATCTTTTTTCCCGGTAAATACTCATAAGTTTATTTTCTCTGCCTTGTCATTTTCTTAATAATGTTTTCTTTTCTCTAGCTCACTTTATTGTAAGAATATAGTACATAATGCATAGAACATACGAAATATGTGTTCATTGACTGTTTATATTATAGGCAACACTTCGGTCAGCTGTAGGCTATCAGTTTTTGGAGGAGTCTAAAGTTATATGTGGGTTTGTGACTATGCAGGAGTCAGCGCCCCAATGCCTTGCGCTGTTCAAGGGGCCACTGCATACATTTTGAGGAGATACATTCATGGCATAGCAGGCTGGAAACATTCTATTATCTTCACCCAATGGGTAAACAGATGTGAAAATTCACCCGATTGTACACAAATATGTGGCCTTTGACGACATGTAAATTATACCTCAATTTTTTCAAAGGGGAGGGGAGGTTAGCAAGAATTAGGGGGTTATGAAGTAGCACACGACTGAGTCTTTGAGCCTGGGCCCACACAGAAGAATTTTGAGAGAATTGAAACGGAACGTGCTCACTTGTGATCAGAGTTACTTGGTGCCACCCCTGTGCCGTCTGAAATCACCGATTCCGTTTGCCTCCTGTGCTTCGGTGCCCAGACTTGGGACAGCCTGTGTGTCAGGCTGCTCGGCCGCGGGAACCGGCGCAACAGGCTGGGCTTGAGCAACAGGCATGCGCCCGCCCCCGTCCTGGAGGCTGGAAGGCCGGGTCAGGGTGAAGGCAGGGCTGGTTCCTCGCGAGCCCTCCCTCCTTGACGTGCAGACGGCCATCCCCTCCTGTGTCCTCACATGCTGTCCCTCTGCGAGTCCGTGTCCTGGTCTCCCCCTCTTGGAAGGGCGCCGGTCGTCTGGGTCAGGACCCACCCTCATGGCCTCACTTTCACTGGTCACCTCGGTGCAGACCCGATCCCCAAACCCAGTCACCCTCTGAGGTCCCGGGTAACTCACAGATTTGGGAGGACACAACTCAGCCCTGGAGACCTGGGCTACCGCAGTGTAGAACCAGAAGGAAAACTCAGCTCACGGGCCAAGTCCTGGGCGGGGCCAAGTGTCCACATCGGGGACGCAATTGCGCTGCAGATCCTCCCTCACATCAGCGCTCCCCTCGATTCCGCTTTCTGTGGTTGTAGCCACCCATGGTCAGCTGTGGTCTGAAAGGATCAAATGGAAAGTTCCAGAAAGAAACAATTCATACATTTTTAAAATATGTATTTTTATTGATTTAGAAAGAGAGAGAGAGAGAGGCATCGATGTGAGAGTACAGCGTCCACTGGCTGCCTCCCGAAGCCTCCTGGGCCTGGGACGACGCCCACCCCCTGACCACGCGGCCAGGGCAGCAGTTGGTCAGTCTGAGGCTGCACACCACTCTGAGTCACGGGATGACATCAGTTCCGGCCCAGGCGGGAAGTGAACCTTCCCTTTGTCCAGCGTCCCCACGTGGTGACGCTGGCGCATTAGCCACCGAGTAGCATCTAGGTGGCCAGATGGACCTCTGGTGTCACAGGGCGTGTGCTCATCACCCTTATTTTACTCAGTCATGCCACGTTCACACAACTTTTATAGAACCATCATCACAATACCCTGTAGTTTTGTCATTATTGTTAATATCTCACTGTGCCTACTTTATAAACTAAGCCCTAACATAGGTGTGTTTCTGCAGGAAAAACACAGCATCTATAGGGTTCGGTACTGTCCACAGCTTCAGGTATCCACGTGGGTCCTGGGACTCGGGAGAGAGGCGGGCCCCCCAGAACTGGCTCACACGGCTCCTTCTTCTCCTAAGGATCCATGTGGTGGAAGAGCCGACAATTTGGGTGGAACAGGGTTGCCAGGACAACAGGTGCCAGCTGGGCACAGCCTGCAGCCTTCTCTCCCCGCACCCCTCCTCCCGCCCCCCAGGTGCCGGGCCCAGCCCCCACCATCCCACTCTGAGCTGCATGGACGTTAAACTGCCCTTCAGAGGGGAGGGCCCACATCAATCAATAAAAGTGAGTTGAATGATGGGGCCAGTTTGCATCTGTCCAGGGTGCCCTCAGATGCTGGGCTCTCTCACTGATCTTTACACGAGCTATGCCTCTTCCAGGCACACCCCTCCCCCAGCCCTCTCCCACCAGGAAGAAATGAAAATCTTAAAATCCTACTTACCCTCACATGGCTGGGAGCTTTTCCTGACACCCTTCAATCTATGTGCCCATGATCCCTTGGGTTCCACCCAGCTCAACAGGGTAGAAATTTCCTGCTTACAGTTCTGTCTCCCCCACTCATCAACAAACCCCATGAAGGTGGGGGTGGGCTATGTGTTGTTCGCTCTTGAATATCCAGTGCCTGGCACGGTGCTTACTCAATATTGTGAACTCTCTGGGGCCAGAAGGTCCAGGTTCAAATCTTGGCTCTGTCATTGTCTGGCTGTGTGACCTTGGGCAAGTTACTTAACGTCCCTGTGCCTCACTTTTCTCATTTGCAAATTGAGGATGATAATACTATGTTATCACAGTGTGTGAAATACCACAATGCCTCTCAATCAATGGGAGCGGTTAGTTTTGTTTTGTTTTCATATATATATATATATATATATATATATATATATATATATATATATATATATATAATTTCAGAGAGGAAGGGAAAGGGAGGGAGAGATAAAAACATCAATGATGAGAGAGAATCACTGATCAGCTGCCTCCTGCACACCCCACACTGGGGATCAAACCCACAACCAGGCACGTGACTAGGAATCAAACCGTGACCTCGTGGTTCATGGGTCGACGCTCAACCACTGAGCCACGCTGGTTGGGCAAAGGAGCAGCTGTTGTTTTTTGTGATAGTGACAGGGCCGGGGGAGGACACGGCACGATTTACTGTGCCCTCATTTTTGTGGGCTGTGCCCTCTGCTCACCATGAGCTAAGTCTCTGATAGCTGATAATGGATGAAAGGGCTTTGTTTTTTAAATTCATTTTTAATCACACCATTACTGCATAAATGCATTTTCCATCATCGAAACAGAAGTGTTACTGTAAGAACTGAAGTTTGGTCATTTCTCATCCTGGTCTCATCTTTGCCCTCTGACCTACTTGCCATTCCACACAACCTCCACCCCAGATTTCAAGCTGTGAGCACCGATCATTTCGTTATGCTCACCCGTGGGCCCTGATCCAGTGCATCGTCATTGGGACCAGGTGCGGTGGGGACACCTGTTTCCATTGGGTGAGGTCTGGGGCGTCAGTGAGGACGCGGGGACTGCAGACCAGGGCACCTGTAGGTGGCCTCTCGTGTGGCTGGGGCTCCCTCCCAGTATGGCTGGGCCGGAGAGGGCATCCTGAGAGAGCTGAGAGCCTTTTGTGACCTCACCTTGGGAGTCACTTAGCACCACTTCCCCTCTCTTCTGTGGGTCCTGACGGTCACAGGCCTGCCCAGGTTCAAAGGGAGGGGACGGGGACCCCACCTCTCAATGTCAGAGTATCAAAGAGTTTGTGGTCAGGTTCTAAAATGGCCATATCTCACCGCAGCTGGGTAGCTCGGTGGGTTGGAACATCATCCCGATACACCAAGGTTGCAGGTTCAATCCCCAGTCAGGGCACATGTAAGAATCAACCAATGAATGCATGAATAAGTGGGACAACAAATCTCTCTCTCTCTCTCTATGTTTCCCTCTCCCTGTCCCCCTCTCTCCCTTCCTCTCTCAAATTAATCAGCCAATACAAAAATTAAATAAAAAAATAAATTGGCCATATCTCTCTCACCAGAGGTATGCTATCAGCTTAGATGGATAGCTTTCCAATATCTTTGTCCTATTTATATATATATATATAAAAGCCTAAGCAACCGTTACTATGATGTGCACTGACCACTAGGGGGCAGACGCTCAAGGCAGAAGCTGCCCCCTGGTGGTCAGTGCGCTCCCACAGCCCACCTCCTGCGGCTGGCCAACCTCCCACAGTCCTTTCCCCCATTGGCTGGCCCGATCGGCCCTGATTGGGACTAGGCAAGACGGCCCAGATCGGTCCTGGTTGCTGGCCAGGCAGAGGGACCCACCTGTGCACGAATATGTGCACCGGGCCTCTAGTGTGTTTATAATCACATATGTGTCCCCAAGAAAAGACATGGTGTCTTTTTTTTGAGGTGGATACTCTTATAATCTTTCTTTCTTTTTCTTCTTTTATTGTAAAATACACATAACATTTACCATCTTAACCATTTTTTAAAAAAATATATTTTTATTGATTTTAAAGAGGAAAGGAGAGGGAGAGAGAGAGAAACATCAATGATGAGAGAGAATCATTGACCAGCTGCCTCCTGCACACCCCTTACTGGGGATTGAACCTGCAACCCAAGCATGTGCCCTTGGCCGGGAATCGAACCTGGGACCCTTCAGTCTACTGAGCCAAACCAGCTAGGGTGCCACCTTAACCATTTTTAAGTGTACAGTTCAGTGGCATTCAATACATTCACACTGTTATGCAACCATCACCACCATTCATCCATCGCCCCTTTCATCTTGTAAATCTGAACCCCTCACCCCATTAAACACCTCTTCCCACCATCCCCTCCTCCCAGCCCCTGGCACCCACTGTTAGGATCTAGTGTCCTTTATATTTATAGTTTCTCACTGGATATTGTTATTGTTACAACGAGCCGATGACTTTAAAAGTTATTATAACTTTCTATTTTGAAACAATTTTAGACCCACAGAGAAATTACAAAAATAATACAGAGAGCCCCTCACCCAGCGGCTCCTCAGGTGAGCGTCTTACATGCACAGGCCCTCTCCTGAGGCAGCACACCCACGTGATCCCACACCAGTCACTCACCGACAGCGTTGCCTCTGCTCTGGCCCAGGATCCAACCCAGGACCCCACGTCCCATTTACTCACCACGTTTCCTCGTCTCCTCTGGTCTGTGACAGAGTCTCATTCTTTGTCCTTTATGGTCTTGACCCGCTACAGGGCACTGGCCAGTTCAGTGTCCCTCAACTTGAGTGTGGTGTTTACTCATAATTAGATGGAGATTGTGCCTTTGAGGCAAGAGAATCACAGAAGTGAGGGTGGCTTTCTCAGGGCACTGTCCCAGGAGGCAGGTGCCACTGGCATGTGTCATGCATCCCTGGGCACGTTTCTCCCTGTGAAGTCACTGCTTTTCTCTTTAAAAGAAAAAGGATCTTGTGTGGAGAAACCCCAAGACGGCCAATATCCGGTTTTTCCATCCTTTTTTTCTATTTTTTTTCTCTACCCACAACCCTTCCCCTCTGGCAGCCATCAGCTTGTTCTCTGTATCTATGGGTCTGCTTCTGTTGTGTGTGTTCATTTGTTTTGTTTTAGATTCCACAGATAAGTAAAAGCATGCGGTATTTGTCTTTCTCGGTGTAACTATTTTCACGTAGCATTAATACCAATACCTCTCGGTCCATCCAGGCTGTCGCAAATGCAAGATTTCATTCTTTTTTATTGCTGAGTAATATTCCATTGTGTGTATGTCCCACTCAGGTGTCAGTGGACATCTAAATTGCTTTTGTATCCTGGCTAGGGATGCTGCAAGGGACAGAGGGATACATGTATCCTTTTGAATTCGTGTTTTTATTTTCTTCAGGTAAATACCCAGAAGTGAAATTGCTGGGTCATAGGGCAGTTCCATTTTTAATTTTTTTTAGGAACCTCCATAGTGTGTTCCACAGTGGCTGCACCAACTTGCAATCCACCAGCAGTGCACGAGGGTTCCTTTTTCTCCACGGCCTCGCCAGCACTTGTTTGCGGGTTTGTTGCTGGTAGCCATTCTGACGGGTGTGGAATGAGAGCTCACTGTGGTTTTATTCTGCATCTCTCTGGTGTTTAACGACACTGCCTATCTTTTCATGTCTGTTGGCCATTTGCATCTTCCCATTTTCGAATCGATTTGTTTTTATTTCTTTAGTGTTAAGTTATATGAGTTCCTTCTGTGTTTTGGATATTAACCCCTTACTGGGTGTGTCATTGGTGAATGTCTTCTCCCATTCAGTAGTTTGTCTTTTAGTGTTGTTGATGGTTTCCTTCGCTGCATAAAAACTTTTTCGTTTGTTGTCGTCTCATTTATTTTGTTACTTGTTGCCCTTGCCCAAGGAGACATGTCAAAAAACATATTGCTAAGGGCAATGTCAGAGATCTTACTGCCTATGTCTTCTTCTAGGAGTTTTATGCCTTAAATTTAAGTCTTTAATCCATTTTGAGTTTATTTTTGTATATGGTATGAAAAAGTGGTCCAAATGTCTTATTTTTTTTTTACCTACTAATTTTACTACTATTACTATCATCACCATCATCTCCTTCCTTCTTTGCTTCGGTTTTTCTTAAAAAAAAAAAAAGATATTTTTATTGATTTGGGAGAGAGAGGAAGGAGAAGAAAGAAGAAACATTGATGTGAGAGAGAAACATTGATCGGTTGCCTCCTATATGCACCCCAACTGGGGATCAAACCCGAAACGTGGGTATGTTCCCTGATCAGGAATTGAACTGGCCAGGGCTTTACTTAGGTCCTTTCTGACACGTTATAGATCACAGTTAACTTGTACCAGGTAACACTGTGTATATCCTAGTGGTGCAAAAAGTGACTTTCAAAAAATCCCTTCTCTTAAATAAGTAATTGAACTCAGAGAGAGAATGTACTGCACAGGGTGGGGAAGAGCCAGTGACCGGGGCCTGGCTTTGCCTAGACAGGGAGAGTTGGGATCAAATGCTGTGTGCGAGGGTGGTGGGCCTCTCTTTTAGGTGGAAAATGGCATTTTTGTCTGGCCTGTGAGCACATGATCATACATCTGAGTGTGCTGAGTGCTTGACAAGGAATTGGACCAGAGCTATCTATGGATGGCAATGTTCTCTGTTGAGCTGCACCAGCTTCAGAAATAGGCCAATGACTTTTTATGGTGGCTTCGCAGCATACTATATTGGGTTTTCTTATCTCCAGTACAACGGAAGCCAATTCCAGGTGTCTAGGTAGGCAATCGCTTCTTCTGCAACAATGAACGTTTTGTCTAACTAGTCCAGCTGACTGGTTGCGAGAGACTTGCTGCCCTGCAAAGCCTAAAATACTTATATCTGGTTCTTTATAGAAAAATTTTGCCAACATCTAAAGTTCCTGCATCATCCAGGTAATTTATCAAGTTATGGAACAGTTTATTTATTTTTAATCAAATGCTTTGGGGTGATATTTCTCCCTTTTCCATTGACAGGCATATTATTTTATTACTCCAGTTATGCAAAAGTGATAGAATGGACGCCAGATCCTTCACACCCAACTTAATGAGTAAAACACTACCCGTCTCGTTGGGGTCACTGGTAGCTGTGTACTCTTTGCTGATGCATCCCCCCTTCCTCCTGCCCAGAGGAAATACTACCCTGAATTTATTTGTCATACGTTTTTCTAGTTTTTTGTTTTTGTTTTTTTAGAAATAAAAGACAAGGATTTATTCATAGTTCTTAGAGTTGGCAAACTGGAAACACATCTGGGCAAAACCAGAAGTGTTCCAAAGAAGAAAGAAAATTTAAGAGTTGTACTATTGCACCAAAAAAATTAAGATACCTAGGAATAAGCTTAGCTAAGGAGGTAAAAGACCTGTACTCAGAAAACTACAGGACACTGAAAAAAGAGATAGAAGAAGAGATAAACAGATGGAAGAACGTACCATGTTCATGGATTGGTAGAATCAACATCATTAAAATGTCCATACTACCCAAAGCAATCTACAGATTCAATGCAATCCCCATTAAAATACCAACGGCATATTTCACAGACCTAGAACGAACTCTCCAAAAATTCATCTGGAATAAAAAAGACCCCGAATAGCTGCAGCAATCATGAGAAAGAAGAACAAAGTTGGAGGGATCTCAATACCAGATATCAAGCTGTATTACAAAGGCACCGTTCTCAAAACTGCCTGGTACTGGCACAAGAACAGACATATAGATCAATGGAACAGAATACAGAACCCAGAAATCGACCCAAACCACTATGCTCAATTAATATTTGACAAAGGAGACAAGAGCATACAATGGAGTTAAGACAGTCTCTTCAACAAATGGTGCTGGGAAAATTGGACAGATACATGCAAAAAAATGAACTAGATCACCAACTTACACCATACACAAAAATAAACTCAAAATGGATAAAGGACTTAAACGTAAGACGGGAAACCATAAAAATCCTAGAGGAATCCACAGGAAGCAAAATCTCAGACATATGCCGAAACAATATCTTTACTGACACAGCTCCTAGGGCAGTGGTCGGCAAACTGCGGCTCCCGAGCCGCAGTTTGCCGCTCTGTTGACTAATGAATTTGCCGACCACTGTCCTAGGGCAATGGAAACTAAAGAGAAAATAAACAGATGGGACTACATCAAAATAAAAAGCTTCTGCACAGCAAAAGAAACCATCAACAAAACAAGAAAGCCCATTGCATGGGAGAACATATTTGCCAATGTTACATCCAATAAGGGTTTAATATCCAAAATTTACAGGGAACTCATACAACTTAACAAAAGGGAGATAAACAACCCAATCAAAAAATGGGCAACGGACCTAAATAGATACTTTTCGAAAGAAGACAGAAGGAAGGCCAACAGACATATGAAAACATGTTCAAAGTCACTAATCATCCGAGAGATGCAAATCGAAACAACAATGAGGTACCATCTCAGAGTGGCTATCATCAACAAATCAACAAATGACAAGTACTGGCGAGGATGCGGAGAAAAAGGAACCCTCGTGCACTGCTGGTGGGAATGCAGACTGGTGCAGCCACTGTGGAGAACAGGATGGAGTTTCCTCAAAAAGTTAAAAATGGAACTCCCGTTTGACCCAGTGATCCCACTTCTAGGAATATATCCCAAGAACACAGAAACACCAATCAGAAAGGATATATGCACCCCTATGTTCATAGCAGCACAATTTACCATAGCTAAGATTTGGAAACAGCCTAAGTGCCCATCAGTGGATGAGTGGATTAAAAACCTGTGGTACATCTACACAATGGAATACTATGCCGCTGTAAAAAGGAAGGAACTCCTACCATTTGCAACAGCATGGATGGACCTGGAGAGCATTATGCTAAGCGAAATAAGCCAGTCAGTAAAAGATAAATATCACATGATCTCACTCATTTGTGGAATATAATGAACAACATAAACTGATGAACAAAAACAGTTCCAGAGACAGAGAAGCATGGATCAGACCATCAAACCTCAGAGGAAAGGTAGGGGAGGGTGGGGATAAGGGGAAGAGATCAACCAAAGGACTTGTATGCATGCATATGGGCCTAACCAATGGACACAGACACCAGGGGAGTGAGCGCATGAGTGGGGGGCGGGCTGTGGGGGATGAGGAGACATATGTAATACCTTAATCAATAAAGAAAGAAAAAAAGGAGTTATTATAGTAAAAAATGCACTCTTGAGAATAATCCGTTCTGTATTCTTAGCCCTAAGATTGGCCCAGGATGGCTAGTAGTCAGGTGTCAGTTGGTCTGGAGGACAGGTGCCAAGCAGTCTGGTCATAGCCTGAGTCCTTTAGAGGTGGTCAGAGGGTTATAGGTAAATAGCTGTTCAGGCGTTGACATGGGACTGGATAGTTCAAAATCTTAAGTTCCAAGGTTAGTCTAAGACAAGAAAAAGAATTGTTTTCTTATGTCTCCACCTTCCTAACGTTAATCATTTAGCAGCTTGGTTAAAGTCACTCCGTTTTGTATTTTCCCTATCTTCACTCTTTACATCTGAATCAAACATCAACTATTTATTCTCTCACACAGTTTATGCAGATCGGGAATCTGAGAAGGATGTAGCTGTCGATTCTGGCTCTATCCTAGGTTTCACCTGGGAATGGAAGGCTTGCCTGGGGGCTGGGAGACCCACTTCTAAATTCACTCCTATGGCTGTTGGCAGGAGGCTTCCGTTCCTTGCCATGTGGGCCACGCCTTGCAACAGGGCAGCTGGCTTCCCCCAGAGTGAGTGGCTGTTACGTCCAAGTGAAGAGTCGGAGGGAGCTGATTATATTGCTCTCAACTTTTGTGTAGAAAATTGAATTTCTACACAAAAATGTTCACCTTTTTTAAATTTAAAACATTTAGTTATTTGCATTCTTAGTATTTTGATGTAGCTTATACATATATTTATGTCACCAAATGTCGGTCCGTTCCAATGAAGACATCCCTCCACCACAGTGACAGGCCGCGAGGCCCCGCCTCGGCCGGCTGCTGAGTTTTTCTGGTTTTATCATGCAGCTCTTACACGTAGGTCTCTGACCCATTTTGAGTTGGTTTTCGCATATGATGTGAGGCACGGGTCCACTTCCATCCTTTTGCATGTGGTTGTCCAGCAGTCTCGGCGCTGTTTGTTGAAGAGACCATGCTTTCTCCATCAAATGGTCTTGGTATCCCTGTAAACAAATCACTGGTCATAAATGTATGTGTTTATTTCTGGGCTTGCAGTTCTGTTCCATTGACCTCTCTGCCTACCCTTATGCCAATATCACAGTGTTTTGATTATGGCAAGTTTTGTAATTGGGACGTGTGCGTCCTCCAAAGCCACTGATCAGTTTAAAGATTGTACTGTCTATCCTGGGCCCCTTGCAATGCCATTGGAACTCGAGGATCAGCTTGACCACTACTGAAAAAAAGATGGTTGTGATTTTTTTTTTAAATAAGTATTCCCCTGGCCGGTTTGGCTCAGTGGATAGAGTGTTGGCCTGCAGACTCAAGGGTCCCAGGTTCGATTCCGGTCAAGGGCATGTACCTTGGTTGCGGGCACATACCCAGTAGGGGGTGCGCAGGAGGCCGCTGATGGATGTTTCTCTCTCATCGATGTTTCTAACTCTCTATCCCTCTCCCTTCCTCTCTGTAAAAATTCAATAAAATATATTTAAAAAATAATAGTAAGTATTGTAACTTAATTAAAATGAAAAGACAGTATTCAAAATAATGCAACAAAAATGAATAAAATCCTTTGTCCAATACTGTACACATAATGCAGAAATCAGTGCATTTTCCTAAAGCATGTTTTAACCTGCATTTAGTTCAGACTAGCACATCAGCGTTCCGTAGCTAAGTCACTCAGCAGTGGAACTGTAAACAGCTGGTTTAACGGTTGCGAGAGCACCGCGGTGATGCACCTTCTCCTTGGGGCCTAATGCGGGGGAGCACGTGGAGGCTGTGGGCGCGCGGAGCGGCCAGCTGTGGGCTGGCTGACTGAAAGCAGACGGTGCTGGTGTGACTCCTGTTAAGACACAGTCGCTCTTGGTCAGGAGGCTTTACTTCAAAAGCAAGCAATCCCCAGGAAATACTGAGTAGGAACCAGCAGCACAAGGCCAGCTTGTGTTGTATTTGTTTATTAATAGTCTAAACGCCCCCAAACACACATTCCCACACAGGGACTCTCAGTCACACAGCTGTGTTTCATTATTGCTTAAAAGCGAACCCTTTGCGTTGGGCCTACTACGGCCGCTGTTTCCGTGAGGCAGCGCGACAGTGGCCGTTGGCGGGGGGTGGGGTGGACAAAGCAGGAGCTGTAAGGAAAATGTTTTACCATCTTCTTATTTTTCAAGAAGTGAGACGCGTACAGGTGGGAGTATGGTTGCCAGGTAAACTGCTAGACCTCCCCGAGGCGACAGGAAGTGAAATCTGCACGTCTTCAGGTCTCGGGGCGATTTTTACACTAGGTAGTACAGCCACAGTAAGAACACCCCCCACTCCCCATGGAAAAGGCTGCAAAAATACATCAAACAAAATATAACAGACCAAAGAGCCAGAAGTCTTCAAACTTACTCAGCAAAAGTAATTCTTTTTTTAAAATTATTATTGTCTAAAGTTTTACATATGTCTCCTTTTTCCCCAATTGACTCCCCCCAGCCATTCCCACCCCGGGCAAGCCAACACCGCCCCAGTGTCTGTGTCCATTGGTTATGCTAATATGCATGCATACAAGTCCTTAGGTTGCTCTCTAAACCCCCCCCCCCCCGCCTCCCCTGCCATTTGTCTCTGGATCTATTCTTGTTCATCAAATTATGTTGATCATTATATCCCACATATGAGTGAGATCATGTGATATTTATCTTTCTCCAACTGGCTTATCTTGCTTAGCATAATGCTCTCCAGGACCATCCATGCTGTTGCAAATGGTACAAGTTCATTCTTTTTTACAGCAGCGTAGTATTCCGTGGTATAGATGTACCACAGTTTTCTAATCCACTCATCTGCTGATGGGCACTTAGGCTGTTTCCAAATCTTAGCTATGGTAAATTGTGCTGCTATGAACCTAGGGGTGCATATGTCCTTTTTAATTGGTGTTTCTGGTTTCTTGGGATACTAGTAGCCCTGCGCATGAATCCGTGCGCCAGTAGGTCGCTGCTGCCCTCCTCTAACTCCCCCCACCCCCCCTCATAGCTTGCTGCCCTGCCCCCTCCTGTAGCTCCCCCTGCCCCCCCTCGTAGCTTGCTGCCCTGCTCCCTCCTATAGTTCTCGGCCGCCCACTTGTACTTCGCTGCCCCACCCTCCTGCAGATCCGTGATTCTGTCGTTATGTGGCTGGTTATTATGCCTCACAGCGTAATGGATAATTAGCATATTCCTCTCTTATTATATAGGACTAGAGGCCTGGTACAAGAAAATCTGTGCACTGGGGCGGGGGGGTCCCTCAGCCCAGCCTGCCCTCAGGGAATGTCCTACTGACGCAGGGAGCAGGCCTAAGCCGCAGTCTGGCCTCCCTCTGCAGGAGGCGACTGGGCCAATCAGGGGAAGGCGATACCCCCATCACGCTGCTGCTGCCATTGACAGCTGCCGTGGCTTGCCTGAGCCTTGGCCCTTGCAGCAGCCGCTGGGGCTTTGTCCGGAAGGACGTCTGGAAGATGTCTGGTCTAATTAGCATATTAGCCTTTTATTAGTATAGATTATTATATAGGATAGGATATTCCTAGAAGTGGGATCACTGGGTCAAATGGGAGTTCCATTTTTAACTTTTTGAGGAAACTCCATACTGTTCTCCACAGTGGCTGCACCAGTCTGCATTCCCACCAGCAGTGCACGAGGGTTTCTTTTTCTCTGCATCCTCCCCAGCACTTGTCATTTGTTGATTTGTTGATGATAGCCATTCTGACAGGTGTGAGATGGTATCTCATTATTGTTTTGATTTTCATCTCTCAGATGATTAGTGACTTTGAACATGTTTTCATATGTCTCTGGGCCTTCTGTATGTCCTCTTTCAAAAAGTGTCTATTTAGGTCCTTTGCCCATTTCTTGATTGGATCGTTTATCTCCCTTTTGTTAAGTTGTATGAGTTCTCTGTAAATTTTGGAGATCAAACCCTTATCGGAAATAGCATTGGCAAATATGTTCTCCCATGCAGTGGGAAAAGTAATTCTTTATGATTCTAAATACTGTGCTTTCTCCCGTTGGCTCAGTTTCCAGTCTATCAGGAGTCCTAGTCCAGCGTGAGTTTTATGCTGAATGCATATCACTAAGATAGTAACTAACTGGTTAACCGGCTGTTGCTAGACCTCGAGTTTACATAGAGGTCTATGGTGTGGGCGTATACAAAAGCGTCCCCGGCACATCTTTATGGATTTGGACAGACTTTTCTCCAAGGCCAAGGAAATCTGGGGTCCTCAGCATGACAGCACCTCTCACCCTCTCTTTAAAGAGTTCAAGTTCATTCTGCACCTGAAACATTTCCCCATGAACCTCAGTTAAACTGGAAAACTGCTTGAGAACCATTTGCTCCTGTGGACCCTCTGCCCAACCGGATCCGTGCTATGGAGAAACCACGTAGGACAAGTGTTTAGCTTCACGTGGCCGCCCACATCCACTTGGTCCTGGGGTGCAGCTTCTCTGTGGCTGAGACGGCACTGCCTCCAGCAGGTAAGGGCTGCGTTTGGGAGCTGCCTTCGCTTCCTCTGCTTCCGTGAAAAACTTTCCTATCTGTCCAGGTGCGGCCTCTCTCAGGTAGTAGGCGTTAGTGTGTGGAGCTGACCTTCTGCCCACGTTCAGTGATGGGCAGGATGCGGGGGGCCCGGCAGGCAAGGCCTCGCTGTGCTGTCTTTGCAGAGCTTTGCTGCTGACGTACTTGGGGTCCTGGGCAAAGCTCTGCGTGGGGGGCAGGACTGAGTGAAGGTAAGACGGAAGGCTTTTGGGACTGGAGGTGCGGGAGTTGCTCCGTGACAAGGGCTCCCTGGGTGGCACTTTGGGGGACCTGTCTTCGTCGCTGTAGGTGCTGGAAGTGACCTCCTCCGACCACCTTCTGTAATCGGGCTTCACGGGCCGCAGAGGGATGGGGACCCTCGGGGGGACCTCGGGCTTGTCTGCGTCCGGGTTTGTGGAAGCTCTGTGGACGGTGCTGTGCACCTTTATGGCCGGCTATGGAAGGACCCGGCGGGCCGGCGAGCCGCCTGAGCCTGAGGGCTGCCCACTGCGTCCTGCTGGGGGGCGGGGGCGGGGGCGGGGGCGGGAGGTTGGCCAAGGTCCACCACAGAGACAGTCAGGGTTTGGAAATAGGCAGAGTTGATCCGCCTGCACCCGCGGAAGCCCCGCCTGCCCGGCTGGCTGTACTTGGAGTCGGAGGGCGTGCAGTCTCCCAAGAGTAAGCCCCTGTGAGCAGGTGAAGAACTCCACCTGCCGTCCGCGCAGTCCGGGCTGGCTCCGCCCCGGCTGGGGGCCGCGCCGCGCAGGCGTCTGGCTGCACCGCTTGCTCCTGCTGGCACTGGGCCTCGGTTGTGATTTTGATAGGGTTTGCATTGAATCTGTAGATTACTTTCAGTAATGTTGCCATCTAGATGAGTTATTATATATTGACTGCTTATCTGTTTATTCCTCACTACTATATATTTGCTTTATGTGTTTTAAAATATTCTATAACGAAACCACACCACCTTTTCTTCTTGCTGCCTGCTTGTTTTGGTCAGTGTTTGAGATTTACTCATGTTGTAGGGCAGAGTTCTAATAGCTCATGTTCGCTGCTGTATAGTATTCCATTGTATGATCACACAGAATTCTTCATGCATTTTCCTGCTGGTGGGTATTTATGTTGGTTCCAATTTTTATAAAATAAAAAATTGGTTCCAATTAAAAATTGTTTATCATAGAAATATATTATACTTTATATCTTTTTAAAAAAACAAACAACAAATACTCCTACTCTAGATGCACCTGTATGTCTCCTTGGGCACATCTGTGAGACTCCACAGAGTGAGGCAAAGCTTATGTCCATCTTCAGCTTACTAGATACTCTCAAGTTGCTCTCCAATGTAGCAATTTATTTAAGTCTAACTTCAGTAGGTTTTCTAATGTTAAGCTGTCCTTGCATTCTATAATCCCTTCCCTATTGTGTTATAACATCCTGTGCTTTTAAGATGCTGGATTTGCATAGTGGGTATTTTCGAAGCCTTTTTGCATCTTGACACATAAGAGGGATGTGCTACTCCCACCACAGGTTGTCCTCGTATAGAGTACTACCTATTTTCCCCTGATAAGCTGACAGTTTATAAAAGATGCAAATCATTTCTTCATTGACAATTTGGCAAAGCTCACCTGGAAAACCATCTGTGAAGGTGTTTTGTATGGGGGATGAGTCCTTGGCCAGCATCTCAATAATTTCTAAGATTATTCACTTTTTAATGACTTGATTTAATTTTGATTTCTTAAAATTTTTTCTATTTTATCCTTTTACAGATTTAGTGTAAATCCCTTTAAAATCTCTCAAGAGTAGTTGGTCCTCATCATCCCTAATATTGTTTGTGCCTTCTTTCTTCCTGCCAAAGGTCTGCCTCTTTTATGGGTGTTCCTAAAGATTCAGCTTTTTATAGTTACTAGAGGCCCGGTGCATGAAATTCATGCACGGCGGGGGGAGGGGGGTCCTCAGCTTGGCCTGTGCCCTCTCGCAGTCAGGGAGCCCTCAGGGGATGCCGGCAGTCAGACATCCCTCTCGCAATCCGGGATCCCTCGCTCCTTACCGCCTGCCTGGTTGCTCCTTACTGCTCGGCTCACTGCTCCTTAGCACTACTGTGGAGGCAGGAGAGGCTCCCGCCACCGCCATTGTGCTCACCAGCCGTGATCCTAGCTTCTGGCTGAGCAGCCACTCCACCTGTGGACACGCACCGACCACCAGGGGGCAGCTCCTGCATTGAGCATCTGCCCCTAGTGGTCAGTGTGCGTCACAGTGACTGGTTGTTCCTATTGTTCCTCGGTAAGGGTCGCTTAGGCTTTTATTATATAGATTTTCTTATTGCTGCCACAGTTTCCCATCTATTGGTTTCTGGTTGTCTTATTAATAGTTTCCCTTGACTTACCTTGGGTTTGTTCTTTTTGTATATGTTTAGTTGAAAACTTTAGTTTATTTTCAGGTACTTTCCTCATAAATTCATATAAGGCTATATATTTGCCTCTGAATACTTCTTTGGCTGCTTATTTCATTTATATTCTGTGATTTCCTCCCCCCATAAAAGCAGTTGACTTTATACCTCTGAGTACATCTTTGGTTGCATTGCACTGGTTTTTATTGGCAGCAGTCTCCTCACTCAATTTTAAATACTTTATAGCTTACATGATTTATCTTTAATTCACTATTTGTTTTAATACTTCCAATTATGTGGATTCCAGGAGCTAGATGTACTGATTTGTAATTTTACTAGAGGACCGATGCAAGAAATTTGTGCAAGGGGCTTGCCCTCAGCCCCAGCTGCCTCACGGTCCCACCCACTGGTCGGTCGTTCCACTGTCTGGTCTAATTAGCATATTAGCTCTTTATTATATAGGATTGCATTGTGGCTATTAAGTCTGACTGTTGAGTTTCCTTTTATGACCTAATACATGTTCTGTTTTCATGATAGCTCTGTGTGTTTGGACAGAATGTACATTATTTATTTGTTGGGCATAAAGACCTGTACATATGTTTGATCACGTTTGCTATTACATTATTCATCAAGATTCTTATTTTGAGGACTTGATCTTTCTGTTCCTGAGTTAGGTTCAGTCTCTAGCACCACTGTGATTCTTTCCATTCCTCCTTGTGGGTGTTTTTGCTTTAAACATTTTTAATTGTTGTTGTTAGAGATAAAGTGTGTATTTAGGGATTTGCACTTAACAGAGCACTACAGTGCTGTGGCTCCTGCCAGATCCATGGTGATGGGAGGTGGGCTCCATCCTTCCCAGCCTGGGGCTGTGGTGTGTGTGGCTGATCCTGACCACGGGCAGGCAGAGCTCATAGATGCCTTGAACTCCTTCACTATGACCATGGGAAATGGGCAGACCTGGACCCACGTTCAGTTCTGCTACTTACCATCTGCATCATCGTGGGTAAGAGACCTGACCTCTTAGCGCCTGTTTTCTGGTCTGTCCATTATCAGAAGGATTTGGCAAGTATACAGTAAGTGCTCAATAAATGGGGGTGCAGGTTATGGTATCCTATGGCAGGGCCAAGATATCTGGGGATATTTAGAGTCTTGGTGGTCATGCCTGTAGGTTGAGACAATTCCTAAGGGTCCTCCTCTTCCAGGAAGCCCTCAGATAAACTCCTGCCCACCACCTACTTCGAACCACAGCCATGAGCGTCTCCAGGGCTGAACCACAGAACTGAGGGTCACACCTATTAATTTTCCCTGAAGATCCTCTTCGTCCAGTTTCCAGTAAGGAGGGCAAGGTAGATCCTATTTAGACACTTCAGAGTCGTGGGCTTGGGAGACCAGAGGGGCTTTTAGAATGGGGCTTTGAGGACCGAGTGGGAGTTATCTGGGCAGAGTAATCATTTTAGATGATTCGGCTAGGACCAAACTTAGGTAAGCGTCTGACTTTTCTGTCCATTTTGTCCCACAATCTGTCACTAAGAAGAGGATCCCTCTCCTGACTGAATTCAGAAGTCAGGAGCTAAATGTTTTTTTTAATACAAAAGTACCTCAAAAATTCCCAGTTAATTTCACTTTCATTTTTTATTAGGATTACTCTCTAGTTATTTGGATTGAAAGCTTGGAACATTTGTTTTTTAAGTTCACTACGTTTCTGAATTTATTCTTTTCTGAACCGTGAGTTCAAGGCTACATATTTTCCTCTAGGTACCTCGTTGGCTGCAATCCAAAGGTCTCATTACATGATACTAGTACTTCTTTCTATTTCCTTTAAACCCATGCTTTATTTAGAAATGTGTTTTAAAATTTCCCACATTAGGCCTTTTGGGGGAGGCAGACTTTAATTACATACTCTACTCCTTGGTGCCAAGATCAGGTTATTTTATCTAATATTTGTTTCTTGGAATTTGTAAAGATGTCCCCTGCTACCCTGGCCAGGTGGCTCTGTTGGTTGGAGCACTATTCAGTGCATTGAAAGGTTGCAGGTTTGGATTCCCGGTCAGGGGTCAGGGTACGTGCCCAGGTTGTGGATTCGATCCCCTGTCAGGGTGCATGCAGGAGGCAGCCAATTGATCTCTCTCTCTCACACTGAGATGTCTCTCTCCCTTCCTATCTCTCTAAAAATCAATCAAAACATGCCCTTGGGTAAGGATAAAAAATAAAAAGTCAACTGCTGGTTTTTCTAAATGCTGATTTTTCATAGATGGTCCATGAATATTTGAGAATTTGGGGAATATAGAATTTGATCAATCTATTTGATATGTTTACAAATGGTGTTGTCACAGCTTTTGTATATTTTTGAACACTGGACCTGATATTTCTAAAAGGGATGACCCCACCCTTTCCTACCTAACCTGGGCCCGTCCTCTCTAAGATCACCCTTCTCATCCCTGGAGCCTCTGTGTGACCAAGACGGCTGCTAAGCGACTTGACAGGCGGTGAGTCGGGGAGTGTACAGCGCTGACACACTGGGCGAAGGGCTGTGTGTCTCTGGCTTCTAGTCAAGGTATAGACAGGAAATGGCTCCTCCTGCATCCCCCGGGGCCTGACCCTGGCTCTGAGTACGGGCCCACTCACTGGCTAGGAATAGTGTTCCTAACCCAATGCTGCCTTCCGTGGGCTCAGCTCCATCACTGGCCCTTCTGGAGAAGGCAGCATGGCTGTAGATGAGACCAGACCAGGAATCCCAGCTCCAGCTTCTGTTTGTGTGACTTTGGGTTAGTGCCTGCCCCTCTCTGAACCTCATTTTCCCCATCTGTAAATTGGGCTGATGATGCCCATCTCAGAGAACTGGCTCCTGGTAGGTGCTCAATGGTAGTCACACTATAATCAACAAGAATAACTATCATCAAGGAGGCTGCCCCTGTAAGACCAGAACTTGGGTTCTAGGTTCATATCCCAGCCCCTTAGACACTGTGTCATCTTAGACCAACACCACCACCTCTCTGGGCCCCGCCCCTCATTGGGCTGTCACACGACGGAATGAGAATACAGCTTTTCCAGGCCCCTGCCAGCCCCAGCACAAGATGGGACAGACAGGGGCACGACAAAGATGCCACCCACGGCCGGGTTCAGACGATCTTCCTTTAATACAAAGTCGATATATCTACATACACAGAGGTGGGAAAGCCACCCAGCTGCTTCCGTTTGAATAAACAGTGTCGAGAGCAACGGCAGATCTGCTCTTGTACAAAGAGGAAAACTCACTTGCTCAGGGGTGGGGGATACCGTCCTTTCAGCTTTTGCCCCGGAACTGCCCCCTAGTCCCAGGGGGAAGGCTCCCTGAACGGGGCAGCACGCAGCCTCTCTGTCCCCGAAAAGGCAGCATCTCCCGTTGTGTTCGCTCTTCCTCCTCGGGGGCGAGGGATGGGAGGTTCAGGCTGCAGTGCCCACCCCTCCACGCCCCACCCTCAGAACCGTCCTTGATATGTCTGAGAATTTAATCATTAAAAAAAAGAGAGAGAAAAAAAGGAAAAAAGAAACCAGGAGCAAAAGGGCGTCCTATTTTGAGTGAGGCAGGGCTCCTGATGGCAGGAAAAAGGAAGAAGCCAGCCATGGGCCAGCTGTCAGGCGCACTGGCGGACACAGCCACCACACAAGACCGTTTCCTACTGTGAAAAAACAGACTGTGAAGAGAACAGGAATAAGCAATGCTTTTCTTTTTAAATTCATTGACTGCAAGTCACTTTTTTTTTTTTCAGTTTGTTTCTTCTTTTAAAAAAATGGGAAAAAAATACGTTATTTAAAAAAAAGGAAATGTCACTGGATAGTTACACGGAAAAAAGAAAGCTGAACTCTGTGCCCTCCCCTCCCAGCCCACCGCCCCCAGAGTGCAGGCTGGAAGGCTATCTGGGGGGGACGAGGGGTTAAGTTCATGGCCCCTGCCCTCCTCTGGTTCTGGGGAGAACCCCCATTTGCTCACCACCCCCTACCCCCCACCCCGGAATTGCTCATTTTGGAATCGGAAGGAAACGAGGAATGTGGCAAGTATCTGAAGGCGGCGGCCGTGCCAGGGAGGTTGCTGGGGGCCGCATGGGGGGCTCGAGGGGCCGCGTCGTTCCCAGAGACCGTGTAGAAATGCTGCCACCGGGGTCCAGGCCTCCCGGCCCCACACAGCGCGGGCAGAGGCATCTGGAGCCGGTGGAGTTAGGCCGGGGCGACCATGGCTTTATGTTGCATAGTGGTCAAAGCTTCCCAGGTACTCCAGGGCTGCCTGGTAACAGAACTGGTACTCGTCCTGCGGGAGGGAACAGGGGCTCAGTCAGGGCTCTCCTGCTCCGACACCTCCCAGGGCTCCCCAGGGCTCAGGGCAGCCACCCTCCTCGGGCTGGCGTGTCTGTCCCTCGTATGGGCTGACTCCCCACCCGAGCGCCCTCCCCTCTCTGCCTATAGGTCACATACGTCTTTTAAGACATGGTTGCTCAGCCGCCCCGCCACCTGCCCCTTCAGGCTAGGAGTCTGTGACCCTGGCTTTGTCTCTCCAGGAGCGTTTGGGACACTGTTGAGCCCACCTCTCAGAGAGGAAACTGAGGCTCGGGAGACCGAGTTGCAAGGCCGGGGCGTCTCCCCGTCCCGCCTCACCTCCGTCTGCACCATGGCTGGCCTCTGGGTCCGCAGCATCTTCACCGTCTGGAAGATGTCGACCACACCTTCGTACCGCATCCGCTCCAGCACGATGCTGAGCGTAATGAAGACGCCAGTCCTGCCCACGCCGGCACTGTGGGGGGAAGGGCAGCTCAGGGGCAGGGGCTCTGGGGTCCCCAGCTCCCCAGGCATGAAAATAGCTCAGACTGGACCACCCAAGGCTGATGGTTATCCTCCTGAGGCCTCAGTTTCCCCAGCCAGAAAACGGGCTGGGGCTCGGGGAGCAGCACACCTGCAGTGGACGGAGATGGGGCCGTCCTGGCCGAACTGCTCCTTGGTCTTGTGCACTTGGCCGATGAAGTCAATGAAGCCCTCCCCCGACTTCGGCACGCCCTGCTCCGGCCAGTCCGTGAACTGGAACTGCCGGACGGTCCGGGACTGGCCGTCCTGGAAAGGAGAGGAGCCCCATCTCGCTATCGAGGTGAGTGGCGGCACGGCTGTTTCCCGTCCCACCCCCATCCTCCCCGCCCACCCTGAGGACTGACGACCATCTTTCACTGAGATGCTCCAGTCTCATTGCCAACAACACCTTCCTCCACATCTTCTAGGTCACCATCCAATGACACCAGCTCCCGTGGACATTGTCCACTCCGCACCGCCCAGCTGCCCCTCCCTCCACATCGCCACCCCACCCCCCACAACCAGAGCGACACCCAGCACCTCCACGCCCGGCCATCCCCCGTCCCGCACCACCCTTCCCATCCACCTCCATGTCCACGGCCCTCCCGCGCGGCTCCGAGCACCTCCCCACGCCATCGCCTTCCATCCTTCACCACCCAGCAGGGCCACCTTCCACCATCCACCGCTCCAACTCCTCACTTCCTGCCCGAGCCGTCCCACCCCTCACCACCCACCCCTGAGGACAGAGCCCCTCCCTTATCTGTGGTTTCGGATCCCACACTTTCAGTTACCCGCAGTCAACTAGGGTCCAAAATAGGAATTGTTTATTTCTGGAATTTCCCATTTAGTAAGTTTTAAATGGTGTGACGTCGAGGAGTGTGATGAAACCTCGCACCCCCTGCTCTGCCGAGGCATCCCTTCGCCCGGTGTGTCGGTGCTGTATACGCTCCCTGCCCGGCAACTGCTTAGCAGCCGTCTTGGTCATCAGACAGACGGTGGCAGCACCGCAGAGCTCACGTTCCAGGGACCCAAGTGTTACTTCACGTGGCCCCAGAGCCACTCACACAGCTTTCGTTACAGTATCTTGTTCTAGCTGTTCTAGCTCCTCATTAGTGGTTGTTAGCTACTGTTGCTCATCTCTTACTGAGCCTAATTTATAAATTAAACATGGTAACTGTGCGTATGTGTAGGAAACCGTAGTCTGTCCAGGGCTCAGTACCATCTACAGGTTCAGGCTTCCACTGTGGTCTTGGAGCACGTCCGCCGCAGGTGAGTGGGTACCCCGTGCTCGCCACTCTCTATCACCTAAGAGCGCCACCAACCGCCCCCCCCCCCGTCTTACCCCCACTGGCAACTGTCCCTGACCATCAATGATGTCACCTTCCACTGACTCGCCCCCCCACCTCCAAACAGCCTTCCTATACCCAGCAGCGCCGTCCGCGTCTTCACTCTGCCATCCTCCATTCTTCACGACCCAACAGCATCATTTCCCACAGCCCATCATTCGTGGGTTCACCCTGGAGGGGACCTACCTTCCACTGACCTTCTCTCACTGCCTCACCTGTCACCGGCTTCCTCCAGCCCTCTGTCTGTACCCCACACAGCACTGCCTACTGCCACTGAACGCTCATCATTCTAGACTTTTAGAGCCATTTCCTATCGGTTTTCTTCACCATCATCACCCCCTCCTCCCCGCCCGGCTGTTCTCCAATCTCCCTCCGTCCACTGCTGATAACACATCACCCTCACAGGCCACGTTCTCCATCCCGTTATCCACACGTTCCATCCTCCAGTCCCATCTTCCTCCCACCCAGCACTGTCCTTGTTTGCACCCTCCTCCCCGTCCAACAGTACAACCTTCCACTGATTCTCCAACCACATCCCACCAACCCATTGGCCCCATCTTACACCACCACCAGCAGCACCAGCACCAGCACCACGACCAATGATGCTGCTCCTTCAATCAGGCTTCCCCAGCCACTGGCAGCACCCGCCTGCCCTTTCCCAGCCCCCACCCCCCACCCCTGCCAACATCCCCTCTGCCTTGTCATTTCTCCCTTCCGGGTGGTGCCAACTCCCAGCACCGAGTCCCGTGGCTCACCACCCTTTTCCATCCCACAGCACCAGCTATATCCCATCTCCCACCAGCTCTTAGCCCCTAACACTCTCCATAGGCTGCTGCTTCCAGGGGACACCCCCTCGTTCCCTTTAACATGACCCCTTGGGCCGTGTTCCCTAGTGAGGGGGTCACACATGCTCAGATGGGGACACTGGGGTCAGCACAGGGGCACGCTCCTCCTCCACCCTCCTGGTGGTAGGAGTGATTGGTCAGCTCCCTCTTTCCTCCCAAACCCCGTGCTTATTCCTGTCCCTGGGCCTCTGCTTCTATCCCCACTGGGAAGCCGTCTCCAGACCACCAGGGCAACAGTGAGCTCAGCCTGGGTTCTAGTCCCTGCCGCCAATCCGTCCCCGCACTCACCCGGGCGTCCGTGACCTTGAATTCCCGCAGGATGTACTGTGGCATGTTGTACTCCGCCATTGGATCCACCACAAAGTACTGGTAGCGGGCGGAGCGCTCGGCCGGCCAGTACTGATGACATTTTTCCTGTCGAGGGGATGGCATCAGTGGTCAGCCCTGTCCGGGTCCGCGGGCCCCGCCCGGCCCCCCGCGGGCCCTCGCCCGGCCCTCCGCAGCCCCGCGTACCCGGCCCATCTCCCGCAGCTTGGTGAGCATCACCACGATGGTGGAGTTGTTCTCCCACAGCATGCGCCAGAAGTCCTCCGTGGTCTCCGCCAGCGGCCCCTGCGTGGCGATGTAGGCCTTCTGCTGCCTGCGGGGTCGGGTGTGTGAGTCCAGGCTGACGGGGGGCCCGGGCCGAGGCCTGGCACTGGCTTGATGCTGCCCGATGGGTCAGGAGCAAAGCAGGACCACGGCAGCCGCACCTGCCACGTGCCCGCCTCCTTGGGAACGGCTGACCGTGGACGGCCTCCCTGGCGAATTCGGCCTCCCAACCACCCATTCTGCACACAGGGAAGCCATCGGCCTCAGGATACATTCCACTCGCAGAACTGCCCGCTGGCCTCTCCTGCCTGCCCGCGCCACCTCCCTCAAGTGGCAAACTACTTGGGCTGTCTGCACAGGCCACATCCTCTCCCAGCCGGGCCTCGGCACCGGTGGTACCTTCTGCCCAGACAACCTCCCTTGGCCACCGTTTCTCAGCGTCAGCAGGACTGACCTCCAAGGCTGGCTCACTCTGACGGGCACTGTTCTGGGCAAAATCCCTGGCCTCCACCCACTATATGCCAGTAGTAGCCACCTCTCCTCTCCACACGTACTCAAATCACAACTATCAAAAACGTCCTTAGCCCAGCCCGTGTGGCTCAGCGGTTGAACGTCAACCTATGACCCAGGCGGTCAGGGTTCGGTTCCTGGTCAGGGCACATGCCCAGGTTGCAGTTGTGGGCTCCATCCCAGTGGGGGGAATGCGGGGGACAGCCAATTAATGATTCTCTCTCATCGTCGACATTTCTATTTCTCTCTCCTTCTCCCTTCCTCTCCCAAATCAATAAAAGTATATATGTTTTTAATCCCTAGACTTTGCCAAATTTCCCCTGGGGGACAGAATTGCTCAGACAGAACCATGGGTGCAGAAGGAAAGACGGACCCGTTATGAACGGCAGCCCTCAGCCAACAGCCTGGATGATGCCCTCCCTCCGCCTCAGCTGTGCCTGGCAAGGCAGACAGTGTCTGTGCCCCTTCGACTCCCAAGCAAGAATGGAGGCCCCTCAGGGACCAGGCTGGGACCCTCTGGGGCCGAGGATCGCCAGGCAAAGGTGGGTACCTGTAGCCATCGATAAAGCTGGCGTTGATGTAGTCGGAGCCCTCCACGCCCCGGATGGGCTGCAGGCAGACCCGCGTGCTCTCGTACGGCATGATGTTGACCAGGCGGTTCTTGAACTTGTTACAAGGCAGATTGGCACTGATGAAGCGGGATGTGTGGGCTTTGGAGTTGGCCAGCCGCTGGGGGGCAAGGAGGCAGGGCTGCCATCAGAACCGCCTCCAGCCAGAGCCCCGAGTGGACCGCGGTCGGCAGGGATCACCACCCCACACCGGTCCCCATCGCTGGGGGTGATGTCAGTCTCCGCTCCTCGGCCCCTCTCCGGCCCCAGCAGCTCCCGCCCCTCCCACCTTGAACTCGAGCTCCATTCCCACCTTGAACTCGAGCTCCATGACCACCTTGAACTCGAGCTCCATTCCCACCTTGAACCCGAGCTCCATTCCCACCTTGAACCCGAGCTCCATTCCCACCTTGAACCCGAGCTCCATTCCCACCTTGAACCCGAGCTCCATTCCCACCCTGAACCCGAGCTCCATGCCCACCCTGAACCCAAGCTCCATGCCCACCCTGAACCCGAGCTCCATGCCCACCCTGAACCCGAGCTCCATTCCCACCTTGAACCCGAGCTCCATTCCCACCTTGAACCCGAGCTCCATTCCCACCTTGAACCCGAGCTCCATTCCCACCTTGAACCCGAGCTCCATGCCCACCTTGAACCCGAGCTCCATGCCCACCTTGAACCCGAGCTCCATGCCCACCCTGAACTTGAGCTCCATGCCCACCCTGAACCCGAGCTCCATGCCCACCTTGAACCCGAGCTCCATGCCCACCTTGAACCCGAGCTCCATGCCCACCCTGAACCCGAGCTCCATGCCCACCCTGAACCCGAGCTCCATGCCCACCTTGAACCCGAGCTCCATTCCCACCTTGAACCCGAGCTCCATTCCCACCTTGAACTCAAGCTCCATGCCGGTGACGTGCTCGCCGGGCTCCACCTGGGCCAGCTTCTGGATGTAGGCGTAGAGGCTGCGGGCGGGCACCTCCGTGTTGCCGCAGCCCACGGCCTCCAGCAGGGCCTCGTGGATGAAGCTGTACTGGTCCTCGGTCTGCACCATGTAGTTGCGCTGGGACCGCATGAGCGTCACGTGGCCGTACACATCCACCGTCTTCTCCGGCTTGATGCGCTCCAGCATGGCGTCGATGACGATGAAGCAGCCCGTGCGGCCCACCCCGGCGCTGTGGGGACAGGGCGGCGACAGGGGTCCTCAGGAGAGGGGTGAGCGAGCGGGACGCGCAGGTGGGAGCGGGGTGCAGGGACAGGGACCCGCCTACCTGCAGTGGACCACGACGGGGCCGGCATCGGGGGGATTGCAGGTCTTGACTCTCCGTAGGAAAGCCAGGAATGGGGTTGGGTACTCGGGCACCCCGTGGTCTGGCCACGCTGTGAACTGGAACTGGCGGACTTCACGCTTCTCGCTGGAACCGTTCTGGGAGCCACAGGGACACGCCTGTCACCACAGCCCACCACCCACACGCAGAGGACACCCAACACACGCCTCCGACCCCTGCGCCCATGTCTGACTTGGGGGTCCAACTGCCCCCTGACACAGAGGGGTCCCCACAGGGAAGTTTCATGTCTGTCTCACACAACGGGGCCAACATTGTGCCCCCACTCGCTCCCTCCACCTGCTCCCTCCATCTTAGCTGATGGTGGTCCCATCCTTCCAGGTGCTCTGACCAGAACTTAAATGTCACCCTCGACGTGACTCCCTTTCTACACCCAACATACTGGCCAACACAATCACGGCCTTCAAAGTCTATCCCAAACCTGCCCACTTCTCACCCCCCATGGCAGTCACCACGGTCCACCCCATCATCATCCCGGCCCCTCCAGTCTGCCGGTGCCACCCCCACAGAAGCCAGAGAGCGCCTGTGAGCCTGAGTCAGGTCCCGTACCTCCTGTGCCTACAGCCCTTGAGGGCTCCCACCTTCCTTGGGGTAAAAGCCCAAGTCCTCCCCATGGCCCATAGGCCCTGCACAACCTTCCCCATCCCCTCTCTGACCTCAACTCCTCTCTCTCCCCGCACTGTTCACTCAGTCCCAGCCACGTGGCCTTCTCACTGTTCTTCCAACACGCCAGGCACAGTCCTGCCCCAGGGCCTTTGCACTAGCTGTGCCCTCTGCCTGGAATGCTATTTCCCCACATCTCATGGCTCCCTTCCTCCAGGTACCCTAGTACACATTCTATTCCTCTCCTTTGCTTTATTTTCATCCTACACATGAGATTTCCTGTCGTGTTTGGACCTTGGTCTCAGAGGGTTTTTGTGAACTTGACCTCCCGTCTCCCAAAGGTAAGGGAGGTAAAAGAAAAAATAAAAGAATGGGACTGCGTCAAGCTAAAAAGCTTCTGCACAGCAAGAGAAACCATCAACAAAACAAAAAGGCAACCAACTAAATGGGAGAACATATTTGCAAGTGATATTCCAATACAGGGCTAATATCCAAATATATAAACAATTCATACAACTCAACAACAACAAAATCTGATTAAAATATGGGCAGAGGACCTGAACCATTTTCCAAGACATACAGATGCTCAACTTCATTAGCTACCAGGGAAACGTAAATCAAAACCACAAGGGGGTACCACCTCACACCTGTCAAAATGGCTATTACCAACAAGACGAGTAATAATAACAAGTGTTGGAGAGGTTGTGGAGAAAAGGGAACCCTCACTCACAGCTGGTGGGAACGTAAACGGGCACAGCCACTATGGGAAACAGTATGGAGGCTCCCCCAAATTAACAGTAACCCATATGGCCCAGCAATCCCTCTCCTGGGTATCTACCTGAAAAACTTGAAAACACACGAAGATCTATGTACCCCGATGTTCACTGCAACATTATTCATGGTGGCCAAGACACAGAAACAACTGAAGTGTCCTTTGAAGGACGAATGGGTAAAGAGGATGTGGTCCGTATATACCAGTGGTCGGCAAACTCATTAGTCAACAGAGCGGCAAACCATGGCTTGCGAGCCGCCGCAGTTTGCCGACCACTGGTATACACAACGGAATGCTACTCAGCCAAATGCAAAGACAAAATACTGCCATTGGTGACAACGTGAATGGACCTTGAGAATATCACGCTACGTGAAGTCAGACGGAAAAGAACAGGAAGCAACACATAAACACACTCGTACGTACAGACAACAGAATGGTGGTTACCAGAGGGGAAAGGGGGGGCGGTGGAGGAGGACAAGGATAAAGGGGGTCAAATACACAGCAACAGGAGGAGGCTGGACTCGGGCAGTGAGCACACAATGGAGTATAGAGATGTCATATTCCCAAGACACCCTGAGCGTATTATCGACCAATGCCAATACATTTAATAAAAAAGGACTCATGAGTTGCATGTCTTTTGTCTGTGTCTTGTCCACTAGACTAAGCCCCACAAGGTCAGGATATCCCGTCTGTCTTGGTCCCTGCTGTGTCCTGGTGCGCAGCTCAGGGCCTGACACACAGCAAGTGCTGGACGTGTGTGAATGAGCTAAGAATCCTTACTGCCTCCTCCTGTCCATCCACTCAGCTTTCTGAGGCGTGGGCCAGGCCTGTGCTTAATGCTGAGAGAGGACCTGGCTGAGTCGAGGGAGTATCGTGGTGCTGGTAAGCACCGCCTCTCCCCTCTGGATTGCAAACTGCTGCAATGGAGAACCACGGATGTAGGACAGAGGGAACCTTATTATGGAGAGCAGCCTTCAGTTAAATACTTATCTGAAGATTACCTTTGGTCCAGCCGACTGCCCAAGGCCTGCAGGGTCCCTCAGCTCTATTCCACCCAAGACTTAAGCTCTCTTAAGGGCAGGGCTTAGCCGAGGCCCAGGAAGATAACAGATTCACTGCTCAACTGGGTTCTGCTGGTTTTGTTCTCTTGCTGTGGCCAGGAACACGAGGTGCCCCACTCCGAGCCTCAGTTTCCCCATCCATAAAATGGGCTTCATGAGAATGTGGTCAGCCTGGGTCAATGCCTGGTTACCTCTGCCTGATGGGGAGCTTCCAGGGCAGAAGCTGGGCCCACCTTCCTCCTCTGCCTCCCCACCCTCCCTCCTCCCCCTCAGCCTCCAGCCTGGACCGGCCTACCTTGTGCAGGGAGAAGGTCCGCACACAGAACGTGGCCAGCTCGATGGTGTCCAGCAGCGTTACCTGGATGAAGCCGTAGGTCTCCGTGCCCCTGTTGGGCCAGTACTGATCACATTTGATCTGTGCCGGAAAGGAGAATGGAGGTGAGTGTGAGCCTGGGCTGGCTGGGGACTCTGGGGGAGAGGGGCGGGGGGCGGGGTCCAGGCCTCACCCGCGATTTCTCCTCTAGCCGGGTCATCATGACGATGGTGGCTGAGCGCTGCTCCCACACCATACGCCAGAAGTCCCCGAAGGTCTCGGGCAGCGGCCCCTGCGTGGCGATGTACGCATTCTGCCGTCGGTAGCCGTCCACATAGTTGGCGTTGATGTAATCGCTGCCCACAATGCCTACGGCCCGGGCGAGAAGCCGAGATCAGTGGGGGCGCCCCGTCCTTTCAGGCTAGCTCCATGAGCCCAACTGGAAGCCCTCTTGGAGCCCCCCGATCTGTCCCCCAGGAATCGTGGGCACAGACGTTAGGATCCCACCTCAGCACTGCTGCCACGTGGGGCCGGATCGTGCGCTGTGGGGCTGTCCTGGGCACGGCAGGGTGTTGAGCAGCATCCCCGGCCCCACCCTCCAGCTGTCACTAACAACCCCCTCCTCCAGCTGGGGACCACAGAAGTGTCCCCAGACACTGCCCTACGTCCATGGGTGGCAGAACGGCTCCAGCTGAGAGCCAGTGATGTAGAGAGGCCGGTGGAAACACGTAAGGGATAGCAGCCATCACTTAAATACACATCTAACAACTCCCAGGGGTTTCTGGTGCTGGACCAGGCCTGAGCCCAGAATCAGCCTCTTCCCCATCGGACCCCTAGCTTGTCTATGCTGGCCTGCCCCGTGGCCTGGAGGCAGGGCGGGGCTGTGGGCACTCGGGGAAGGAGGAGGGCAGGATGGCCCGGGACCCGCGTGCTACCTTCGATGGGCTGGAGGATGACGCGGGAGTGGTCGTAGGCAATGACGTTGGCGTAGCGGTTCTTGGGCTTGTTCACTTCCAGGTTGGAATGCTCCCACGTGAACTGCTGGCCCGGGTCAATGGACTGCGGGGAAGGGGGGGTGGGGGTGTCAGGTGGCCATCGGAGGGCCTGGGGCGGGGGTGGGGGGAGATAGGGGGAGGGTTCAGCTCACCTCGTACTCCTGGGAGAGCTTGAGGCTGTCATTAGCCTTGAGGCGCTCCGTGTGCTCCGCCATGTCTGAGATGGGGATCGGCGGGTGGCTAAGCATGCCTGCGGGGAGAGCAGACCCCGCAGTGCGGGCCGGTCATGGGGGGCCAGCCTGAGGCTGGGGGGTGGGGGTGCTCTACAGTGTGAGTCTGCGATGGACGAGCTGTGGTTAGAGGGCCTGGCGGGTGCGGGGACCCTGGCCGGAGGGTCTGAGAGTGGAGCAGCAGGGGCTGCAGCCCAGCCACGCCCAGTACCCCTGCTCACACAGTCCTCCCACTCTGTCCCCACCCAGCCAGGGGAGGGGCACCCTGGAGGACTTCAAGCTCCTAGTGCCTCATGGCAGGAAGCAGGCGGGTGACACAGAAATGGAGAAGCAGATGGCAGCTGGCTGGGCCTCCAGAAACACTGTTCCCCGGGGTGGGAGACACATTCCTTTCTGCCCCTCTAGGGTCCGAGGGCCTACCAGTCCTCTGCCAGGAGAGCTGGGGGCCTGCAGGCAGCGTCTCCACCCAGCTGGGCAGACACTGCACCCCTCACTCTGCAGCCGTTTCCTCATCCTGTACACGGATCATCCTGTACACGGATCATCCTGTACACAGATCATCCTGTACACGGATCAGTGACAGCCCTGATCTTTGAGCCCCTGGGGTGTGGTGGTGACTGGAGGTAGGGGGGTGGGTCTGGCTCTTTCTTCCTGGTATCTGGGTCTGCCAGACCCGTCTCCACGCCCGGGCCAGTGCTAGCTGTGCGCTCACACACGTACTCTGCAGCAACGTGAATCGGGTCAAGCGTTGCCAGGCTGGCTGGTAAACAACTGTTGTTCTGGTGGGGCTCCCGGGGGTCTCCCGGGAGCCCACTCCTATGGAGTCTGAGGCTGATGTCCCTCTGCCTGGTGGCTCTCCCTGCCTGTCCCAGGGGTGGGCTCCTGCTCTCCCGTACGTATGTGTCTCACCCACATCCCTGTCCCCACCCCCCCACACAGTCACAACCAGCACTCTAAGGGCACAATGGACCAGATCCCTTTCCCCTAAAGCCAGCGCAGGACAGGTGGGCAGAGAGAGGTGGCGGGATGGAGAAACCAAAGATGAAAACAAACGGGGGGCGGGTGGGGAAGGGAGCCGAGAACAGAAAGACACAGGAACTAACTTTCAAAGTGAAACCCCGGCTCCCTGAGGGGGCTTCTGAGGCCTGAATCTGCAGAAACAGCAAACAATAAATAAATGAAAACACGCGGGGCGCTGCCTCCCCCACCCCGTGCTGGGTGCACGCACACGGCTGCCGACAGACGCAGGGCAGAGCACTTCAGCAATGAGGGGCACGTGCTGCGGCCCGACCCCAGGACCTGGAGCAGCGGCTGCTTCCTCTGCCTGGTGTTTAGCCATGACTCTGGGAGGGTCCCACAGTTTTAGTTTCTTCTGTCAACGTCACCCACACCCATCCGGCCTTGGGTCCCCGTGCGGGTCACTGCGGGGTTTGGAGAATGCAGGATGGTGAGGGAGAAGTGAGGGTGGAGGAAGGACGGGGCCGATGCCATGAACTTGAGAGGACGTCAGCCATCAGTTCCACACACAAATTTAAAGCCCTCACTTGGATGGAAACAACTGCCACAGGAGAGCTAAGAGAAGGAGTACGTTCGAGGCGCCACACGAGACCTCCCACGATTCCTACAGAGGACGGCAGCCATCGGTTAAATACGTTTAAAACCTCTATTTGGTTGGAAACCGAGTTAATGTGAACCAGTTCAGAAAGAGAAAGCAGATTCCAGAGTGCAGGTGGAGGGGACGAGGGAACCACGTTAAGAACAGCCACCATCAGTTACATTAAAATCCCTTATTTGGTTAGAGGCAGCTGGCACGAGCCTGGTAAGAGGGAGGAGGCGGGAGTGCGTGGTTCCTGTACATGAAGATGATCACGGACGAGGCTGATTCAGTTTTCCACCAGGCGTGGCGGTGACCTAAGCTGCACCTTATTCATCTACAGGGAGCTGGTCGGAGGCAGAAGGCGCATGAGCATCTGTGGCCGTGGAGGGGAGATGCAGGCCACGTGGGAGGTATAATTAGTGTCTTGCTAGGGGCACATCCCAGGGAGTGTGGAAAAGGCCAAGCGGTCTTAAGACTAGAGGTGTGAACAGAAGCACAGCACTTTCTGCCAGAAGAAAGGAGGAGGGCTTTGTGTTTTCACACGTCCTTTAAGCTCCCCACAGAAGACAGCAAAAGCCTCCTCTGGTCGTAAGCAGAACCAGCCCGTGCGGGTTCCTAGCCTGGAACAGGCAGGAAGTTGGGAGTCGGGAACTGACTGCACCAAGCACCGTGCGGCGAGGCAGGGGAGGCCGCCGCAGGCAGCGTCCTCTCCCGGGCAGCGCTGTCCCTGGCACCCGGGGAAGGCACATACCTGGTGTCTGGAAGTTAATGCGCCTCATTTCCACGGGGTCCTTGGGGTGGTGGGGGGCGAGGTCGGCGTTATTCAGCAGGCATTTGGTGCGGGGCTCCGAGTCCTTGCGTTTACTTCGGAGGAGAAAGAGGAGAACCGGTGAGCGCCAGCATGTGCCCACAGACACGTATGCACGTGTGGACACACTCCAGGCCGTGTATACGCACGACTGGGGTTCCCAGGGTCATGCGTACACACGTGTGCAACTATAGGAGCAGCCAGCCCCCCCCATCCCCCTCCTCAGCCTCCTCGGGCCTCTAGAGGGAAGGCCAGTTCTCACCTGTCAGGTTTGCTGCTCCCAGAAGCAGGCGCAGGAGAGGAGGGAAAGAAGACAGGTGAGGGTGTGTGGCCACATGGGCCTGCTCTGTAACAGTGGGTGGCTTTCCTAGCCTCTCTGAGCCTTGGTCTCACCCAGGAAACGGGGCTCATCCTGGTTGCCAGGCCCACCACCCTCCCTGTCTAAGCTGAGACAGGGCCCACGTGGCCACGAGGAGCACTATTGTCATTAAACTGGACAGACAGCCTCTGCCCCACATCCTCTCCCTCAGGGGACTGTGAGGCCTAAGAGGAGTCAAGCCGCTGGCCGGTGTGAACCCCAGTCCTGCCCCTCCCCGAGCTGTGGGACTTCGATCAAGCAGCTTAACCTCTGGGCTCAGTTTCCCCATCGATACCACAGAGGGCTCCCGTGCTGATCTTCTGAGATGACCCCCACCAGACACCCTCCTGTTCCAGGAACCGCCCCCGCCCCCCCCTTCTGTCAGGGGGAGTGTGGGGCCTCACTTCTTGTAGAGCAGGATGGCAATCACGATGCAGATGATGAAGACCACCGCCAGCACGGGCCCGATCACCCAGATGAGCCCCTCCTCGCCATCCACAATGGGCTGGGGGTCCGGGTTGTCCAACTGGAAGGGGTCTGAGAAGGGACTGGCTGCGAACATCTGCATACACAGGTGGAGAGAGCCTCCGTCAGCGTCCCCCCTCCACACGCCCCGCTGCCCCTCCCAGGCTCCACACCCTCCTGTGGCTCCGGAGAACACTGGCCCAGGTCCCCGCCTGCCACTCGGAACGCCTTTCCGTTCCTCTTGTGCCTCCAGACCTTTGCACGTGCAGACCCTGCGGAGCCCTTTTTGGTTGAACTCCTGCACATCCAGCCCAAGCCCCCGTTCTCACGCTCCTTCCTCGGAAACGCCTTCCTCTTGGGATTCCCTCCACTTCAAGGCCTTCCCTAAGCCCAGGAAGCTGGGAGGACGGTGTCTGGCTCTGAGGCCAGGGCCCTGGGGGCTGAGGCCGCTTTGGGGCCAGCCTCACTCGGTGGGCGTGGCTGGGTGTGGGCGACAGCACTGGGGACTCACGGGCTCGCTCTTCTGCAGCACAGCGAGCACGAAGAGAACGTAGCGGTGGCCGGGCTCCAGGCCTCTGTTGTCAAAGCCACCGTACTGCTTCTGGTCCCCGGGCTGGAAGGTGGACGGCAACACAGAGAAGCGAGCTGCGATGTAGGGCCGGGGCACCTCGAGCTGGCGCGAGTGCCGCAGGCTGCGCCTCTGCAGCCGGGAGATGTCCTGGATGAGCTACGGAAAGAGGCGAGGGCTGCTCAGAGCCCGGCTGGGACCCACGGGGCTCGGGACGGCTGGGACGTGTCCGCCCCTGGCAGGCTGGGCGCAGGCCCTCACCTCCTCCAGGTCCATGTCCTCTGGGCTGCCCAGCGGGGTCAGGAACTGGCCACCACGGGACTTGCGCAGCGGCACCATCACGATGAAGTAGTTCCTGTCACGAGACGAAGCGTCAGAGGGGCGCTGTCTGTAGGCACGACCGGACAGAGATGCTCTCGGGGGGATGAGTGGGGAGCCTCCCTTTCTGGATCTTCCCTTCTGCTCCTACGATGGGGCCTGCTGCCCTACAGCCCCAGCCAGGCCGCGGATCACACTGACTTCTGTCTACAGTCTTTCCCATGCAATTGTATTTCTTGAATTCCTACGCACCCTTCAAAAGCCCCAGCTTCCAGGCCCACACAGTTTTGGAGCCCTTAATTCTTCTCTGCCCTTTACTGCCACACCCAGGGGCTGAGAGTCTGTGTAGAGTAGCCTCCCCACCAATCTGGGAACCCCAGACCAGTAGAAGGTCAGGCACACAGGGTGTCAGAAAAATTGGAGAAGCAGACACAGGCCACAGTTAGTGACGTTTCCTGTAAGAAGCACTGGACCTTCATGGGGACCACAAAAATGGGGCTGGTGGAATCCCCATCTTATAAACACGACCCCAACACGCCTCGGCTCCAGACCTAACCCTAACCCTGGCCGAGGAACGGAGGCTCAGAAAGGTCAGGTGGCTGGCTAACGGGGGCAAGGGGCCCTGGGGTGTCGGCATACTGGACGGGCACGGGGCTCTGGCTGTCGGGAAGATACACCATGATGAAGCCGTCGGTGTTGGGCTTGGGGGCCACGCTGGGCTTGCTGCTGAGCAGGTTGAAGGCAGTCCAGGCCGTGACCGTCTGCTGGAGGCCGCCCAGGCTGCTGCCGCGGTTGGTCAGCACGAAGTTGTAGAAGGTGTTGGGCTTGAGATGTGTGATGAGCTTTTTGGTGGTGCGGCCGTCCACGTCCAGTGTGAGCCCGTTGTACTGGATCTGTGGGCCGGGCTGGCTTAGTGGGGTCTGGGCTGACCTCTGGCCGTGACTAAACCTAGATCCCAGCTGAGCCCTAACCCTAGGCTGAGCCCCAATCCTTACTGAGCCCTAATCCCAGAGTGAATCCCAACCCAGACTGAGCCTCGATCCCCAGCGAAGCCCAATCCCACTCAGCCCCAAGTCCAGCTGAACCCCACCACCCCAACAAGCCCCGACTTCAGACCTAGCCCTCACCCTGGCCAAGCTCTAAAGCCTGACCCGCCCCCCGCCTGCGGGGCCACACCTTGTAGGGTGTGGGTGAGTTGTAGTTGTCAGGGAACTCCCAGCTGAGCAGGACTGACGTCTTCATGATCATCTTCACCTTGAAGTTCTTGGGCGAGACTACCAGGCAGCAGTCCAGCGGGAGAGAGCAGAAGAGAAGCCCAGTAAGTGCCAGGGAGGACCGGGCGGGGAGGGGGGGGGCGGCCCAGGCATTCCCTGTTGTCCGCTGTGCCCATGGCCTTCCTGCCTGGCCCTGGCCCGGCCCTGCCTGGCCCTGTCCCAAGACCCTGCTGGGGGAGACGGCGCGGCTGCAGAGAGAAGGCAGAGGAGAAGAGGGGTGGGGGATGGTGGTGCCACCGAGGCACGTCCCACCTTTGCCAACGCCAGAGCCTCGGGGTCCAGACTTGCCTCGAGCATCACGAGGAAGCAGAAAAGTGACCACTTACCTGGCGGGGGAGAGGGAGGGGGCTGGGGTGGGGGTGGGCACAAGGCCCGGTCCGGCTCTGGTGCGGGGGTCTCCGCGCGCCTACCTTGGTCCCGCAGGAACGTCCGGTAGCGGACAGGGGGGCTGTATGGGCCGGGGCCCCGGCGTGTGTGGGCCCGCACTTGGAGGTCATAGGCCGTGTCGGGCTTGAGGCCCTGCAGCGTGAGCACATTCTCAGCACCCGGCTCGGCCGCTGCCAGCAGCTCAGTCTCCCGGGCGGGGCCCAGGGCACCGGACTCCCGGACCGCCACCGTGTACTTGACGATGGCCCCGTTGCGCTCCGCAGGCACGGGTGGCAGCCAGCGCAGCAGGACAGTGCCAGCCGAGGCGTTGCCAGCCGCCTCGAGGATCTGCGGGTGGCCACGGGGTGTGTCCTCCGGGATGCTCAGGACCTCCGCCGCCTCCTCGCCCAGGCCACCTCGGCTCCGGGCCGCCAGCCGGAACACATACGTGGCCCCCTTGTGCACGCCTGATGCTGTGTAGTGGTCCTCGGTGGGCAGGAACTCCAGCGTGGCCAGGGGTGACGAGTCCTCTCGGCCGAACTGCAGGCGGTAGCCCAGTACCTGGTCCTCGGTGGTGCCAGCTGGGGGCTCCCAGCGTGCCAGCAGGCTGCCCTCGGGGGTCTGCTGCACCGACAGGGTGGGGCGGCCCAGCACTGTGGGGACACAGGGCCAGCATCAGTGACCGCCTGCCAGTCAGGGAGCACGGGGCAGGGTTGCAGTTTTAAAAAGTGGGTCTCAGAGAGGCCTCACTGAGAAACGACGACTTGAAGAAGGCAAGGTAGGGAGCCGCAGGGCGGTCTAGGAGGAACAGTGCTCCAGGCAGAGGGAACCACAGTGCAAAGGCCCTGAGGTAGGCCTGTGCTGGATGAGGGTAAGGAACAGCAAGGAGAACCCAATAAAGGAAAACACCCACAGATGCCACAGCGGGCCTCATCTAGGTACCTCCTCCTTTAGTCAGGAAGTCATCCATTTCTCGCCTGTTCACTTGCCCCTCGCTGGCACCTGATTAATATCCATGGGACACAGCAGTGCCCAAATCCTGCACATGCCTTATGGTTTGCACAGTCTGAGTAGCAATGAATGTGCCAAAAGAGGTTTTGGGGTCAGGTAAAGCAGAGGGAAAGCTGGGCTCTGCAAAGGAAACCACGCTTCTTCACTGCAGGCCTTATCAGGACCTTTAATGGACTGTGCCACGAGCGGTCACAGTGTATGCAGTGGGTTCAGCTTAGCAAGCACAGCTCTAATGCAATGTCCCTGAGAGGAGGGAGAGACCATAGGAGGCTCCTCGGAGGAGGTGACATGGGCACTGGACACTGGAGGATATACAGACTAACCAGGCTCAGGCAACAGCATGAGCAGGGCTGGCAGCGAAGTAGAGAGGGGCTGTGTCCAGCCTGAATGTCAGACTATGTGGTCAGAGGTGTGGCATCGAGAGTCCCGGAGAGAGGAATGGGTGTGGGGAGTGGGATGGAGGCCTTTCGACTGTTTCTCAAACACACTCCGAGCCTTTGCCTGGGCTGCACGCGCTGCTGGGGACATCTCCCCCTTGCATTTTCACAGCGATGGCTCTCTCCTCACGCAGCTCAATGGTGGCTGGGGCAAAAACAGAACCTTGAGGCTGATGGGAGGAGCCAGAAGGGGAAACTGAGGCAGGGCTGCCAGGAAGAGGAGGCTTCCTGGTGTAGCTGGAGCGATGAGGACACCACCCCAAAATGACAACCCACGTGGGGTAATCAGAGGCATGACGGGGGAATGACAGAGTGCTGGGGGGGCCCCCAGAGAGGCATCGGACAGAGTGCTGGGGGCCCCCAGAGAGGCATCGGACCAAGACTGTGGGGTAGGGGTGGGGTGGGGAAGGCTTCCTGATGAGGTAGAGACAAAGCAAAGACCTAAAGGATGGGGAGGAGACAGCCGGGAAGAGAGGGATTCTGAGCAGAGGGAGCAGCCGGGTCAAGCCAGGAGGGTGAGGGCATTAGCAGTGGCTGTTAACTATTTGCATCTGGATGGAGGCCAGTAACTGAGGAAGAGAGTGATGATGAGGAGATGGGGTTGGGCCTTGCTGGGCCTGAATGCCCCTTTGAGCAGCCCCCACCCCGTCTGCTCTGGCGGCCCCCCCTGCCCAGTACACCCTTCCCCCACATGGGCTCAAGAACGCTGCAGGGACGCCAGGGGCAAAGCAGCCATGGGGGGAGGGGTCTCATACCTGCTCCCTTGGTCACTACCACCTTGGGTTTGCTGCGCGCGCCATCGCCTTTCATAGTGTAGGCGGCTACAGTGATGGAGTAGGTGGTCTCAGGCTGCAGGTTTGTGATGATCATCTCCTGCAGGCAGGGGTGGGGTTAGTGAGGGAAGCAGGGTGAGACCAGCCCTGTCCACCCTCCTCCCAGGGCTGGGCTCAAACAGGGTGGATGTGGGGCCTGGTCCTCGGACAAAGACGTGCACACGACCTCATGCAGAGACCCCGACAGGGAGCAGGTCCATGCTGAGATGGGCACATGCAGCCTCCCTGGAACAGGGAGTTGCCCCTGCCCTAGTAATCAGGCTCCCAACCCATCCCTGGAGTCTGTCCTCTGCAGCAGCCACCAGAGGGTGCCTGTGAGCATCTGAGTAGGTCCCATCCCTCCTCTGCCCACAGCTCTCTAGGTTTCCCACCTCCCTTGGGTAAAATCCCAAGTCTTCCCTATGGCCTACAAGGCCCTGCCATACCTGCCACATCTCCTCCCCGCTCTCACCTCCTTCTGTTCCCCACCCATTCTGCTCCAGCTATAAGGACCTCCTTACTGCTCCTCCAACACGCCAGTCACGGTCCTGCCCCAGGACCCTTTCACATGCTCTTCCCCCTGCCTCCACTACGACCACTGGTGTGCTGGAATTTCCTATCCCAGCTCACGAGAGCCAGTATTTAAATTTTCAGGAATTTTGTGAGCCAGTTATTAAACACTGCCAATACTAAAAAGTAAATTATGTACACTTACAATTAAATAAAAACTTAAAAAGCACAGAGGTATTAAATACTCAATACCCGCCTCCTAATCATTCCACTATGTTTACACTAGGTTATCCGGTCCCTTGTCCCTTGTGGTAGAAAACGACACAACAAGTGTCATGGTGGGAGTGCTGACCCCACGCAAATGCTGCAGGTCAGGGCTGCCCCACCCACCCATCCGGAGAGCTGACATTTACACCACTGTCTCCACCCGCCTCCGCCAGCGCTGAAACGATACACATATTCGTGTCTTTTCCCATTAACGTTCCTCTCCCACACGGGACTGTGATCCCAGGGAGGGCAGGCTCAGAGCTGTCTCCTCACGGTCATTTCTGCAGCACCTCCCTCAGGGTCTAGCCTACAGTGGTGCTCAGTAAATGACTGCTTGTTCAACAAATGCCAGAGCACCCTGGCTTGCACACACACCCACGAACACCATCACACACGTGTCCACGTTCCCACACATGCACACCACAAACACGTCTAGCATGCCTGGGAGTTGAGGGGGGTCCCCAGGTCAAGAGCATGAGGGGGTGGGCAGGGATGCATGAACAGAAGGTCTCCTGCCCCTGAGCCTCACATTTAGGCCCTCCCAGGGTCTTGGGGGAGGTGGAGGCTGAAACTTCCCTATGGAAGGTGGCAGGGCGTGTCCATTTAGCATCAGACCTGGGGCTCTCAGAAGAGCCTGTGGCCTCCATACAAAAGGCAGAAAGACAGAGAGGCAGCGACTGGCCCAAAGTCACACAGCATTCCCAGCCCTGGCTCAGGGCCTCCGGAACCAGCGTGGAAGGATGAAGACAGTGGTGCTGCAGGCCTTCTTCCTAACCCTGGGTCCCCTGCCCCCTCCCTCACTCAAGGGCCAGAATGAAGTGGACACTTGGAACAGAGAGAGAAATTTCTAGGTCAGGGAAGGTTGCGGCAGGTGATAGAAGGGTCAGGCGGGGTTGGAAAGTGACCCCGCTCTAGTCTGGGTCTGACAGGGGAGGCGGTGGGGTGGAGGAGTGGGTGGGCACTGTAGGAAAGGTATCCCAGGCCTCAGGAACAGCGTGTGCAAAGGCTTGATGGTGAAGACAGCCAGTGGTGTGTGTGTGTGTGTGTGTGTGAATGCGTGTGCGTGTGTGCGTGTGAGTGCGTGAGTGTGAGTACGTGTGAGTGCGTGTGTGTGTGTGTGAGTGCGTGTGAGTGTGTGTGTGTGAGAGAGAAAGAAACTGGAATCTAGGGGCTACCCAGGTAAGAAGGAAGGGATGACCTGTCTTGTGTCCAGGTCACTCCTCTGGGGTCCCCCGCAGGTGCCCCTGGGGCAGCTGTGCCCATTTGCCCGATGAGAAAACTGAGACTGCTAGCTCCAAGAGGGGTGCATCGGGGACCCAGGGGAGGAGACCCTTTGACAGGGGCATGCAGGGGTGGGTGTCACAGAACAGCAAGGCATGGCCCGAGGCAAGAGCACGCCAGTGGCCAGAGGGCACTACTTACATACTCGGCCGTGTCATCCGTCTCCCACTGAGCGTGGGAGGAGGCGGCAGGGGAGAGAGGAGGAGATGAGCGGGGTGGCCAGAGAGAGAAGCAGCGAGAGGGCAGGAGCGCAGGGGTGGGGCACATCCCCACGCCCGGAACGCCACCCTCCCAGGCCCTGCCCCAGAGCCCCGCCCACCTGGGCATCAGCCAGCATGACGTCCTTGATGCGCGGTGGCCCCCGGGCCTCAGCGCCCTCCATGCGCACGTAGTGGACCTGGTAGCCGCGGATCTGGCCATGCTGCCGGCCCGGCAAGGGTGAGCGCCACAGCACGCGGATGGCCGTGGCGTTGAGCGCCTCCGCCTCCACCTTCCGCGGCGGCGCGCTGGGCACTGGCAGGGGGAGGAGGGGAGCAGGAACGAAGGGGAGGGTGGGGGGTGCCGTTACTGGGGCGCCCGGCCCTGCCCCGGGCAGCTGCCCGATGCCGGGGTGACAAGTGGCTGCTGATTAACTGGGCGCCCTAGGCGCACACCACCATTTACAGATGGGCAACTGCGCATCCCCAGTGCCCATGGCTACCTCCCGGGGCCACATGACATGAGAGGGCACCCACGCCTGTTCTAAGGACCGTAGGCACACTCCACCATCCTCACAGCATGCCTGCCACATGGGGCTCTTTTCCCCATTTACAGACGGGGAACCTGAGGCCCGGAACGTGGATTCCACGGTCCCAGGTGAGAAAGAGGCAAAGCAGGGTCTGAACCCAGGCAGTGCAGCTGCCCACGGGGCACCGGAGCTCTTTCTCAGCCAGTCCCCAGATCGGGGCGCCCCCCCCCCTCCGCCCCATGAAGAGCTGCTTCGTTTCTCCCCCATGCTTCCGACACAATGTGGGGCTGCCAACCCGACCTTCCAGGGCCATGGCTCGGAAAGCAAACCAGGGGCTCAAAGGGGCTCAGTTTTATTGGGGAAGCTCCTTGCTTCATTTAGCCCCAGGCCCTCGGCATCCATCTCACTTTGCAGCTTAAAACTTTCTTCCTCGCAACGGGCCGCGGCAGGAGTACTGACACCCCGGAATTTGACCAACGGTACAAATCGGTCTCTCTGTCTCCCAATAGCTGGTGGTTAAATATTATCAGCACACAGTCAGCCTACTCTTAAGTAGGAGGGGTCAGACCCAGGAAGCTGCAGATCCTGGCTCATCCCAAGAGAAGTCTAAACGGTAGGTTTTTGGGGTGAGGGACCATAGGTTTTTTGCAAGTGCTACTTGCTCTTTCTTACACTTTGGTTCCATGGTTTCTACCATTGGACCAAGTGGCGGGAGTGCCAGCTCCACTTCCCAGGCACAAGGCGCAGGGAGCCGATGGCGCCCAAAGGTCTAGAACAGAGAATTCCCAGCCCAGGAGCCCAGGGATTCTCGGGGTGAGAGCTTGCTTCGCGTCTCCCTCTCATGACAGTGGCTTCTACCTTCTGGCCACCAGCCAGCCCAGTTTTCCAGACAGGAGGCTCCGAGGCGGGGCGGACGGGGGCCTGCAGGGGTCCCCAGGCCAGGGTGGTGCTTACCGTCCTCGTCGGTGCGGATGACCACGGGCGAGCTCTCGGGCCCTGGTCCCACCTCTGTGTGAGCGACAGTCGTGATGCGGTACTCCGTCCACTTGTCCAGTGCCTCCAGCAGGATCTGAGTGGTGGTCGGGGGGATGCCGTTCACCTCCTTGGGTTGCGGGTCCTCCGAGCCCAGCGGTCGGTAGCGGACGCTATAGCTCACCAGGGCCCCGTTGTGTGTTTCCGGCGGTGGCGGGCGCCAACTTACCAAAATGGCCGTGGAGCGTGTGCTGACACACTTAACATCTTGAGGGGGGGCAGACGGTTCTATTGGAGGGGGAAGAACGTGGGGGTGGGGAAGGGAGCGGGATGGGCAGGGAGGGGACGGGGAAACAAAAGATGGGAAAGAGAAAATAAAAAAGAAGATGATAACAAACAAAACAGGACCAAAGCAAAGAGAAGTCGAACCCAAAAGAAGCGGGTGTCAACCAAAGGTGAGATGGGTGGGTGGGGGTGGGGCTGGGAGGGCTGGCCAAGAACACTGCACTCACTTACGTGGCTAAACCTATCTGACACATAGTAGGTCTTGGGTAGTGGGCCACCACAGTCCCTGTGGAGCACACATGTGTATGCCAGGCATTGTGATGAGAGGAACAGCAATAAAAGCCCCATTTATTGGGTACACACTATGTGTCAGGCACCTCGCCAAGTGGAATAGCAATAAAAGCCCCATTTACTAGGCACCTACTGTGTGCCAGACATGGTGCCAAGGGCTTCACAGAATAACAGCAAAAGCATCAACTTATTGCCTTGGCTGGGTGGCTCAGTTGGTTGGAACATTGTACACCGAAAAGGTTGTGGGTTTGATTCCCAGTTAGGACACATACCTAGGTTGCAGGTTCGATCCCCAGTCAGGGCGAGTGTGAGAGGCAACCGATTGGTGCTTCTCTCTCACATCGACCCCCCCCCCCCTTTTCTCTCTAAAATCAATAAAAACATATCCTCGGATGAGGATTTAAAAAAAACAACCTATTTACTGAATCCCCATATTATACCAAGCATCATGCCAAGTGCTTCATAGAATAGTAAATGTACTTTTTAAAAAATATGTTTTTATTGATTTCAGAGAGAGGAAAGGAGAGGAAGAGAGAGACAGAAACATCAATGATGAGAATTATCGATTGGCTGCCTCCTGCACGTCCCTCCCTGGGGATCCAGCCCACAACCTACTGTATGTCAGGCACTGTGCTGCAGGCTTTATTGGATAACGGTAATAGTTCCTATGCGCCCTGACCGGGAATCGAACCGTGACCTCCTGGTTCATGGGTCAATGCTAAACCACTTAGCCATACTGGCCAGGCTAAATGTACTTTTTAATCAAACATCTACTGTGTGCTAGATATTTTGCCAGAGGAAAAACAATAAAAGCTCCATTTTCTGGGCACCTACTATGCGCCAGCCACCATACCAAGTGGAAAAGCAATAAAGTCCCATTTATTAGGTAACTACTATGTGCCAAGGGCTTCAGAGAATAACAGTAAAATGTTTATTGAACACCTACTGTGTTGCTAGGCACTGTGCCAGAAAAATAGCAAAAACTACATTTACTGGGTACCTATTGTGTGCCAGGCGCACCACCAGGGATGGTATAACAGTAAACACATTAATTTACTGAACACCTACTGTGGGTCAGAGGAACATCAATAAAAGCCCCATTTATTAGACACCCACTGTGTGCTAGGCACCTATGGTGCTAAGAGCTTCATCAGATAACAGTAAATGCATTTATTTACTGAATACCAACTGTGTGCCAGGGGATACCACTGCCAGGGAATAGCAATAAACGCCCTATTTATTGAGCACTTATAGTGTGGCAGCCACCGTGCCAAGTGGAAAAGCAATAAAAGCCCTGGCCAGTATGGCTCAGTTGGTTGGAGTGTCGTCCCGTACACCAAAAGGTCTCGGGTTCGATTCCCAGTCAGGGCACATGCCCAGGCTGCAGTTCAATCCTTGGTCAGGGCACGTGTGGGAGGCAACCTATCAGTGCTTCACTCTCACATCCATGTTTCTTTCTGTCTTTCTTGCTTCTCCTTTCCTCTCTCCCTAAAATCAGTAAGAGCATGTCCTCGAGTGAGAACAATAATTAAAAAAAAAAAAAGACCCATTAGGTAATTACTGTGTGCCAAGCACCATGCCAAGGGCTTCACAGAGTGATAGTAAAATATTTATTGAACACCTACTGTGCGCCAGGTACTATGCTAGGTAACACAATGAAAGCCACATTTATTGGGCACCTACCATGTGCTAGGCATTGTGCTAGAGCTTCATAGGATAATAGTAAGCACATTTATTTACTGAACACCTACTGTATGCCAGAAGAATAATACTGCCAGGGAATAGCAGTAAAAGCCCCATTTCCATTTATTGGGTACCTACTATGTGCCCACAGGTTGAGAATCGCTAGCAGGGTCGCCTAAGACCATCGGAAAACACAGATATTTACATTACGATTCATAACAGTAGCAAAATTACAGTTATGAAGTAGCAACGAAAATAATTTTATGGTTGGGGGTCACCACAACATGAGGAACTGTATTAAAGGGTCATGGCATTAGGAAGGTTGAGAACCACTGCTCTGGAGACTACCCCCTTGGCTTATAGCAACCAGGACCACTGTCTCGGCCTCACTTGAAAATGATGCCAATGTTTTTTGTTTTTTTTTTAAATATATTTTATTGATTTTTTACAGAGAGGAAGGGAGAGGGATAGAGAGTTAGAAACATCGATGAGAGAGAAACATCGATCAGCTGCCTCTTGCACACCCCCTACCGGGGATGTGCCTGCAACCAAGGTACATGCCCTTGACCAGAATCGAACCTGGGACCCTTGAGTCCGCAGGCCGATGCTCTATCCACTGAGCCAAACCGGTTAGGGCGATGCCAATGTTTTGAGCAAACTATTGTGTACCAGTTAGCCTGCCAAGGACTATACCAGAGTAATGCAAGTGCCTACTGTGTTGATCTTAGGTTCAGGGCTTTATAGAGAACACAGCCCATATTTAGCACCTACTGTGTGCCAAAGTCTATAGATCAGAGTTCTGTTTTGAGCCCCTGCTGTGCATCTGGCACTACACTAAGCATTACAGATCAACAGTAAGTCTTATTTACTGAGCACCTACTATGGGTGGGGCATCATAATAGCCCTCTAAAGATAAAAATAGCAGTTGCCTTTTATGCAGCACCTACTGTGTGCCAGGCATTGTGCTAGGAGGCTAATTGAAAAACAGTAACAATTTCCTTATATTAAACACTTACCATGTGCTAGGCACTGTACTAAGGGCCTTGTAGAAGATTAATAGTTCTCATTTCTTAGGCACCTACTGTGTGCCAAGAACTGTTAATGTAGTAACAGTAGTCCCCATACATTAAGTACCTACTGTATGTCAGGCACTATGCTGAGGGCTTTATTGGATAACGGCAGTAGTTCCCATGTATTAAGCACACCTACTGTGTGCCAGACACTGCCAAGGGCCTTATATAAAAATGGTAATAGCTCTTATTGAGCACTTACTATTTGTACACACGATGCCAAGGGCTTTGCAGATAATAACTCCATGTTTTGAGCAAAATCTGTGCACCAGCACCATGTTAGGCCCTTTCAGACTGACAATGGCTTCCATCTGAGCACCTACTTTGTGCCTAGTACCAGGCCAACCTCTTTTAAGAAAGTACCACTTGCCCTAGACCAGTGGTCACAAACTCATTAGTCAACAGAGCCAAATATCAACAGTACAATGATTGAAATTTCTTTTGAGAGCCAAATTTTTTAAACTTAAACTTCTTCTAATGCCACTTCTTCAAAATAGACTTGCCCAGGCTGTAGTATTTTGTGAAAGAGCCACACTCAAGGGGCCAAAGAGCCCCATGTGGCTCGCGAGCCGCAGTTGGCCGATCACGGCCCTAGACGGTTTGGCTCAGAGGATAGAGCGTCCGCCTGTGAACTGAAAGGTCCCAGGTTCAATTCCAGTCAAGGGCACATGCCTGTGTTGCAGGCTCGATCCCCTGTACGGGGTGTGCAGAGGCAGCCGATCAATGATTCTCTCCCATCATTGATGTTTCTATCTCTCTCTCCCCTTCCTCTCTGAAATCAATAAAAATATATTAAAAAAACAAAGAAAGCACCACTTATTGAGCAGATTGTATGCCAGACACTGTGTCAAACAAAGGCTTTGCAGAATAATAGTAGCCTCCATGTTTTGAGTCCAATTGTGCATCTGGCATGAGGTTAACCTTGTGACAAACTGCTAATACCGTCCATTCGTTGAATGCCAACTATATGCCCAGCACTGTGACAATCCGTGTTTAGATTTAAAACAGCAGCTGCATATATGAAGCATCTACTGTGTGCTAGGCAATGTACTACAGTGACAGTTCCCACATATTAAGCACCTATTGTGTGTTAAAGGGCTTTATGACATAACAGTAATAGTCTCCATGGGTTGAGCACCTACAATAGTCCAGGCCCTGTGTTATGGGCATTACTGATAATAAACCTCAAGGTCTATGCACCTTTTTTGCACACGCAGCACCCTAAGTCTTTTACAGACTCAAGATGCATCCTACTGATCATACCTCATTTAATACTCATGGCTCTCCTAGGAAGCCAGATCTATCACCCCTATAGTCCTACCCCATGTTACAGATGGGGAAAGCAGGTTCAAAACACAGCTGCTTGGTTTTCTATTATCACTGATTGAGTACCTACTGTGTGCCAGGCCCCCACCCATACTGGTGCTTTTTATAGATCACCTCCCATTTTGCAGATGAAAAAACTGAGACCAGGAAATGGCAAGTTGCCTGCCCAAGGGCACGTGGCAAGGATCTGAATCTGGGCTCAGCTGTTCTCCACGGACTCTCTCAGCTTAAGGCTGGGAAGACTGACCTCAGCCTGTACCTTCTATCAGCTCAGGCCAGTTGAGGGTGGCTGGAGCCACACTCCCTCGGCTGCCCAGGACTCAAAAGTCAACCTTGCTAGAGGGAGGCCCCGAAAGTCACTGGCCTTGCTTGATGAACTGGCCTTGCACCGAGCACCTTCGCCATCATGCCAGCCTCCCTGTTCACTGGACATGTGTTTACAGAGTATCTACTACATGCACACCCTGTGCTCGACCTGGGGATCCAGAGATGAACTGGAAGCCCCATCTTCAAAGCCATCAGGCTGTGAGACTGGCTTCAACTAGAATCACCCTCCAGCCTCCCTTAAAGTGAAATACCAGAACTAGACACTTGGGGGTCCCTCCTTCAAAAATAGACACTTAGGGTCCCCTCCTCCATTTCTTGACCAGCCACCCCAACCAAAAATGCCCAAGGGAATCAGGCAAGAGCGAAAAAACCACTCAAGGAATGTGCCGGAAGGAATGGATTCACTGAGAAAGGGGGAGGAAAAATAAAACCAAAACCATAATAAAATACAAAACAACAGTGATAGCGATGATGATGATGATGAGAAAAACCATAATAAAAGAAGGACGCCTTCCAGAGCACTCCCAGTCTGGTTACCTACCTTCCACTCTTCAACTGCTAACCTATAAGACTTTCTTACGAGGGAGGGAATGGCGAAGGCTGAGCTACAAGGCAAGACCCAGCTCTGGGTGGGTCTCCAGACGCAAGCGGGCCTACAGCCCTGCTCCGGCCCCAGTGCGGCCGCGGCAGCTCCGGACAGGTGCCGACGAGGCAGGCAGGCGGGACGGTGTCTGGGGAGACCCACGGCTGAGTGGTCTGGCCTCCACCTACCCTTGAGTTCAGCCTAAGCAGCCCGCAGCCCCCGGGATACGCCTGGCCCTGAGTCTTGGCTGTAGTTCTCTCAGGCCCCACCCATCTCAGGGCGAGAAGTGGAGTCCCTTCTCCCCCAGTCCCTGGTCCTTTGTCCTGGGCCGCCCCCGAGGTCCGCATGGCTGGGCCAAAGCCGCTTTGTTGACGACCCTGGAGGCCGCCTCCTTCACAATCCGGCCCAACCTGCGCAGCATCTTGGGAGGGGGTGGGTGTGGACAGAAATACAAACACGGGACTTCGGGCCTTTTACACAGCATCCACTGTGTGCCAGGCACTGTGCGAGGCGGGTAATGAAAAACAGTAAGACTTCTGAGCAGGCATGCTTCTTGGCTGTGGGGTGGATTGGGGGGGGGGGAATTTGGGGGGCTGAATTTGGGCTCTGGACTGTCCGTGCAGCCCAGAGCGGCTGGGCAGGTGGGGAGCACACAGGGTGGGCCGTCTTTGTGAACCTGCTTGAGACCAGCGCGTACTCACCTTCGCGGCACCCGTGCCGGTCTCTCACGTGGCCACCCGAGCCACAGGACACCCTCACTGATCGCCTCACGCACAAACACGCCCAGACGCCTGTGACCTGCAGAGCGCTCGGCTCGGCATGGAGGGGTGGGGGGGAGGAGGGGAAGACTGTGGGGGGGAGGGGGGGTGCATCTCCAAGGCCCCTGATCCCAGCGGCTGACACCCTGGCCCGAGTTGCTGTCATTCTCGACTGACCCGAGACTTCCCCTAGGTGCACACACCTAGGCGGGCTTGAACGTTAGAACAGTGAGGCCGCTTCCAGCACAAGGCCTGGGTGGCTAAAGCGACTGACTGAGAAGTGGGAGGGGAGGAGGGCCTCCACGACGAAGGCCACAGCAGTGGAGACCACAGCGGCGGAGGCCACACCAGAGGCCACACCAGGCTACGCTGAGCAGAGAGGAGAGAGCAGAGGGAAGAGAGGGAGGCAGGGACGCAGCAGGAGGGCTTGTGGAGATCCTGGGTTCGGAGGAGGCAGGGAGGGTGGTGCCGGGGGCCACGGTGTGGCCCAGAGCCAGCTCCCGGCTGCAGGGTCCTGGCCAGAAGGGAACTTGCTTGTGACAGGAAGGCCGGGCAGGCACAGCAAAGAACGCTGGGAACCTGAGAGCCCTGTAGTGGGCCCTGTGCTATCCCTGGCTCTGGTTCCCCCCACCCCGTCCTTGGTCATGAAGACCCTGGGTTGGGGGAAGGGCCACCCAGGGTGCGAGCTGTTACAGCCACATGCACCCCTCTAATTAGTCCCAAATCAGGGAGAGGAAGGGAAAGAGGTGCAGTCAGCAACTCCTCCCAAACGAAGGGCAAAACCACAAAACTGGTCCCAGAGACACAGCAACCAGAGCCTGTAGGACCCCCTGCCCTGGTGGGGAAAGAGAGGGCAGCGCCCGTGGACATGTCTGAGGTCGAGGAGCCAGGAGGGGATGAGCCAGAGGCGCCCCCCACCCCTACAGCAGGATCCTCCTGGGTCAATGCACAGAGGCCATCTGCGTCGGCCGAGGTCCCCCCAGAAGACGAGGGCGAGGTCCGCGAGACACCTACTGGACTGCAGCGTGCGCTGCCGCACCACCGAGGTGAAGGCGCCCAGGCCCTGTGGGGAGCGTGCCGCCAGGCGGAAGGCATACTCCGTGTTGGGCTTGAGGTCGTCCACCACGAACGCTGTGGCCGGGTCGAAGGTCCTCCCGACCTGGGAGCAGGGGCAGGGGCCGGGGCAGGGGCAGGGGCGGGGAGAGAGACACAGGAGAAATGGAGACATACACAGAGAGAGACACAGAGAATCAGACAGAGAAATGCCAACAGAGACATAAAGGCACACACACAGAGAAACAGAGAGGGAAACAGACAGAGATTACGAACGAGACAGAAACACAAAAAGACAAAAAAAAGGGAAACGGAGAGGCACAGAGACAGACACCAACGCATTATAGAGTGAGACACAGGAGAGAAAGAGACAAGGGGGCAGAGGGAGGGGGAAGAGACAGAGACACGGAGATGGAGAAACAGAAAGGAGAGAGGAGGGAAAATGAGCAACACGGGGGCAAAGAGCAGGCGGAAGAGAGACACCCAGACGTCAGGGGGACACGGGAGAAAGCGCAAGCAGGCGAGGGGGCCCAGTGAGCGCCCTGCTGCCTCGCCCCCCACGGGCCCCCAGGTACCTCTCTGCCGTGGTCGCCTTCCCGGAACAGAAGCTCATACTTGACGATGCTCTCCTGCCTTGGGGGGCTCCACGAGAGGCCGATGCTTGTTTCAGACTTGGCCTCGGCCCGGAAGTTCATGGGCTGGCCAGGCACTGGGGGAGGCAGGGGAACAGAGATGGGGGAGGCCGGGGAGGGGTTCACCCTGGGGACCTAACCTGCCGGGTGCCTGCATTCTCCTCAGAGTCCCGTGGAGCTCAGGCTGCTTGTCTCCGAATGTTTCCAGAATGTTCTCCCACTGTTCTTACTACTCCGGTGTTCCCAGGGGAGCCCCTATTGACCTCTTGTTGTCAGTTGTCCACCTCAATTCTCCCACCCTTTCTGCGTCCAATGGAAAAAACAAACTCTCTTTTCAAATCACCCAAGCCTTCCCCGTCCCCCAAATTAAGTGCCAGGAAAGTGGTGGGGACGCTACTTGGAATATGCAGCTCCATCCTTTCCTCTCTGTGGGGGCAGAGTCCCAACCCTCCTGTCCCTTCGCGTGGGTTGCCTGTCTTCCTGGATTTGGGGTTCAGAAAGCCTGAGCCCACGAGGAAAGGATGAGAAACCTGCAGAGAGCTGGGGTCCCACACACCTAGATGCCCCCGCGCCCCGCCTCCCGGTCCTTCCATTTGAGAGGCCGGAGCCCAGCCCACTGCCTTTGGGTTATTTCGAGGCGGCGGCATGCAGCTCTCCAGAGAGCAGCGGACGAGGCTCTCAGACGCCCACGGGCCCGGCTGTGAAGAACGACTGGAAACGGCACCCTTTGTTCAGATGCAGCCGTGGGGAGCTATCTGGGTGTCTGACTGCAGCTCCACGGGCTAGCCAAACTAGACTTTGCAAGGGAAGCCAGAAATTCGGGTTTTCTAGGACAACTTCCTGCTTTGAAACGCTGGCACAGAGGTTTTTTAAAGAGCCGTGTGGGACAAACTAACCACTTTGTGGCTTCCAGGCGAGAACAGCCAGCTGCCTGTCAGAAGAAGGCACACTGCACCGCTGCCTCTCCCTCTGCCGGGGACCCCGAACCCTGCTCCCCCACAGAAGCCACACCTCCTGCAGGCACCTCACCTCCCTGCTGCGTCTTGACCTGGATGGGGTCCGAGAGGGGCCCGTCGCCCACGGAGGTGAAGGCCAGCACGCGCACGGTATAGGTCTCGTCCTCCAGCAGGCTGCCCACCGTGGTCAGCAGGCTGTCGTCCACATTGTGCTTCTGCCAGTTGCCCACGGGGTGCTCGGGCTCCATGGTGTAGTAGATCCTGTAGCCCCGGATCAGGCCGTTGGGCTCCACGGGCTCCTCCCACTGGATGATCATGGTGGTGGCGCTCAGCATGCGGGCCTGCACGTTCCGCGGCGCGCTGGCTGGGGCCTGCTCGCCTGTGCGGGTGACGACCGACTCACTGGGGGGGCCCTGGCCGATGGAGTTGACGGCTGACACCCAGATCTCATACTCGGAGTTGGGGCTCAGGCCCCCGATGCTGTACCGCGTCGTGGTGATGTCCTCTTTGATCTGGTACGGCCCGTCTTGGCTCTTGGATTTATACTCGATGACGTAGTAGGACACGGGGTCTGGGTTACCTGAGTCCCACGTGATGGTGATGCTCGTAGCCGTATTCTCTGTCACCACCGGAGTCCCGGGGGCTTTGGGGAGAGCTGTGGGTGGGGGGCACGGTCATGTGTTGGGTGTGCGGCCTACGGGCCCAGAAAGCCGTGTGACTCTCAGCTACACAACTGCTCTCTCTGAGCCTTTGTTCCCTTGGCAGTGACGTCGGGCCTACGGAGCCCTATCCCATCACCTACAGCCGGGTCAGCCACGACGGTCCAAAGGCTAGCACCTGCTTTCGTAAATACCGTTTTACTGGAGCAGCACTTACTTACGGCCAGTGGTCACTATTCCACTATGATGGGAGAAATGAGTGGCTGCAGCAGAGGCTAGATGACCCATAAAGCTGAAAATATTTACTTTAAAAGAATATTTGCTGTTTTAAGAAAAATATTTACGTTTGAAGGAAACACAGGCGGTCCCTAGTCCACAGCTCTCTCTCTGGTTCACTCTGCTCAGCCACAGGGCCCTTGTGTCTGTTCCCATTCACACTTGCTGTTCCAGTACCTGGAATGCCCAGATGGCCACATGGCCAGCTCCTTCTAAAACCATTCCTTAAGCCTTCACTCACCACCTAGGCTAAAAGCTACCTTGCCCAGTTCCTGTCACCACATAGGTTATCTCATTTTCACATGTGTCTGTCCACCCACCAGTAGGGTCCAAGTATTGTTTACAGCTGTGTCTCAGCACCTGGATAATTGTGGCTTTCTCCACACCGGCCTCAGGAAGCATTCACCAAGAGTTCAATCCCTTGGCAAAATGACGAACAAACCAGCTGACCTAGGGCTTATTAAACTTTTCCTGCAAAAGCTCAGACAGTAAATACTTTTAGCTTTGCAGGCCTTTGTTGAGACTAAGCTCTGCTTTTGTAGCCAGAAAGCTTCCATAGATAAGGCATGAACAAATGGGTGTGTGCCAATAAAACTTTATTTATAAAAACAAGTTGAGGGCCGGATTCAACCTGAGGGCTGCAGTTTGCTGGCCCTTGTTCTAAAGCTAGAAAAATATTTGTGGGTACCTTCCTCTGAATCTCACCCCAAACTTGAAACCTAGGGAGAATCTGCCATCCTCACACCTTACCCTCCCGATCTCTCTGAGTCTTTGCATAAGCTATTCCTTTTCTTAAAACTATGCTCCATCTCCTTTGGCTTATTCCCTTTCAATTTAAAGTCTTTCCCTGACCTAACTTTCCTGGGAAATGGGGCCTTTACTCTGGGGGTGTGAATGGCGCTATGTGGCCCCCATCACAGCCCTAACCAGCCTGTATCATAGCTACATGGCTACACAGGTGTTTCCCACTTTGGACTGTGAGGTCAACAGAGCAAGACCATGCCTCATTCCATGGGGGCAGGTCCAGAATAATTTATAAGCAATAAATATATGACCACAGAACTATCCCCTTCAAAGCCACGAACGTCCAAAGCCAAAACTCAGAGGTGTTCTACCTGTACCCCATCACCTGCACCAGGATCAGGGGACCACCTGCCTCCCCATGCCCCCTGCTTACATTTCACTGTGATCTGGGCCACAGCCTCGATGACGCCCAGGCTGGACATGGCTACACATGTGTAGTTGGCAGAGTCCTTGACATCCGTGAGTTCCAGCACATTCCGACCCACGGGCATGTCATCTTCGGGTGTCAGGTCCTCAGCCCCCTGCATCCACTTGACATATGGCATGGGCGAGCCCACGGCTACACAGGTGATGTTCACGTTGCCCCCTGGCATGATCTCGTGGCTCATGGGCAAGATGGAGAATCGAGGAGCCACGCGGCGGACTGGGGGCAGGAGGGAGATGTGTGGAGTTGGGTGTTGAGGGGGAGACAGAATGCAGAGGGAAAAAGAAAGAAAAGCAAGAAGAAAGATAGAAAGGAAGGAAGGAAAGAAAGAAAAAAAAGGGGGAAAAAGTGGAAAACAATTTAAATATAAACAGGGCTGTTTCCTTTTCCCCAGTTGAATTTTTTAAAATTCCAAATGAAAAGAAAACAAAGAAACCAAATTAAAAAACCAAATTCCAACACAAAGAAACCAAAACTTCAAAGGAAGGTACTTCACAAACAATAGAGATATATCGATATATAATCAGAGACATGAAGCATTATTTCATAGCAACAGGGTTTCAGAGACCAGAGGGACTGGTCACAGCACAGTTACGAACACAAAAATTTATCAGCTGTTTCTCATCTTTGATGACAGATGTGGCTTCAGGGAGTTGACCCTCAACTCGCTCTCCCAAGTGGGGAGCTTCGTAGGGTCCTGGCTGCATGTGGGGGGCTCTGGGAAGGACAGGATGAAGAGGGGAGGTCAGGGGAAGAGTTGGAACCAGGCGGCACAGGGGGCTGGGAATCTCAGCCCCCGCCTTCCCCCTGGTGACGCGGGCCCCGCCCACTTCCCCAGGGGCCCTCCAGGAAAAGATGAGAAACTCTAATGAAATTTTTGTGGTTTTTGGGTATAGAAACCCTTCTAAAAGCTTCTGTCGGATCTCACAAGTTTCCATTGATAAATGCAGCTCTCAGAGTCACAAACAGCATGCAAAAGAGATTGGTTGAGAGAAGGAGAAAGAGAGAGAGAAAAAGAGAGGCAGGAAGAGGAACGGAGAGAGAGCTAATGCATGGGAGAGGCCTGGATCTCAGGGGCCTTAGTGCATACTCATGTGGGTGCCAGAGAGAAGAGACAGGGGAGGCAAAAGAAAGAGAGAACACAGGGAGAGGGACAGAGAGAGGGAGGGAGACAGAGAAAGGAGGAGGAGGGAGGGGGCCCACTTCAATGCTGCATATTAATTCTAGCGGATGTGACCCAATGTGACATGCCACATTGTCACATCACAGCCCTGGCAGAATACAACAACAACGATAATAATAATAATAATAATAATAATAATAATAATAATAATAAACGTGGGGAATGAACTTGAACGCTGAGAAAAACAGGGACATGTTCTGTGCATTTCTTAGCAGGGAAGCGGATGCAGCCTTCGGTCCCCATCTCACAGACCATGAAGGCAGCAGGACTCATTTCGGGGGCTCCATTTTCAGAAGTTGGGCAGGTTTCTGGGCTGGGGTGTGGGGAAAGGAAGGAGTTCATGCTCACAGGCACCTGAACTTCCAAATGGCGTGCTGCCCCTTGGGGAGGCATACGCCGTGGGAAGGACTGAGGGTAGCCTGGTAAATCCTTCCAGCCAGAAAGAGCTTATCCCTGGCTAAGACCTGGGACCTCAGGAAAGCCACGTGGGCAGGTCCCCAGCCCTGGGTGGGCCAAGGAGTCTGGTCTCTAACTGTGAGGAGGTCAGAATGGAGTCTCCGAAGGCAGCACAGGGCCACGTGACTGTCAGCGTTCCAACCTGCCTCTAATTTCCAATGGTAAAGGGGTACAGTTGCACCCTAGGAGGGTGTTGGTAGGGGGTGTGGCCTGCTCTACAGAGGAGGGGGCTATAGGGGATAAAGGGAGGCAGCCTGGTTCCTTCTCTTGCAGCCTGGGTTCCCAGTGGAAACCCCAACCCCTGTTTTCTGAATCCCTGAATGGAGGCCAAGAGAAGGGGGGAGCTCCTTGGGGGAGGGAGGAGGGCCAAGATGCTGGCAACCCTTCGGAAAAGGAAGCCCCACGAAAAGTCCAGAGTCACACTGGAGACAGGATGGAGGACGTGGAAGGCATCCCCTGAGGGAAGGAGTGGGGGCAGGGCAGGGAGGGGAGACAGAGGGGCCATGCTGACAGACGGGGGTGTGATGGGTGGGGCTCTGAGATGGGGGGAAGCTTTCTGGCAGGGCTGGGTGGAGGGTGAGGGGAGTTGGAAGAAGAAAATGGGGTCTTGGCCAGCCAGCGGACGTGGTCCAGGCCAGCCACCGCCACCAGCATCCACAGCGAGGCATACGAGTGGGATGCCCGATGCTGCGTTGTCATGGAAACGAAACACGATGGGGGATGAGCGCGGGGAGCTAATTAATCAAGGACAGAAAACAGCATCGACGTCCAAACCAGGAGAAACTAATGAAGAAATAAAGTGGAAAAAAGGAGAAATCCAAAACACCAACCAAACAAAAAATTCTTCCAAAACAAAACACCCAAAAGCAAGAAGAAAAACAACAACAACAACAACATGGAATGGGTGTGGGGCTGAAAATCGGGGTCTGAAAGGAGGAGGGCTGTGGCTTCCCCAGGGAGGTGCCCCCCACCCCTGGCAGAACACAGGGTCTGGCCCCCCTACCCAGCACCCAAGAGCCTCAGCGCCACAAAGGTGACATCCTTGCAGAGAAAGAACCTTCGGGGCAAACCAGCCCGGCCCCACTGGAGTCCCCTCTATAAAGCCCCTCTAGGCCCACTTCTCATTTAGGGCTGAACAAATAGGACCAGACACTGATTGCGCAAGAAGACCCACTGCTCGAGGCCTGGCTGAGCAGAGGTGGGGGCACTGCGGTGGCTGCAGAGCCCTGTGGCCTTGGGAAGACCCCTCATCCTCCTGGAGCCTCAGTTTCCCCATCTGCAACGTGGAGACAACCTGTGACATCCTGAGGCCACTAGGCTGCCTGGGGCAGTGCCTAGGACAGAGCTCAGCCGAGCACAGGACGAGTGCCATTTCCTGCTGGACTTCGGGCTGCTGGGAAGACCAATTCGATTCTCCACTTTAGGAGAGTTTGGGGATGGATTGGAATTAAAGCATTTAAAAAAGGAAATAGTAAGAATTCCTATTGAATCTCTATCTCGCTGGATCCCCAACCACATTGAGAGGCAAATGTTCTGATGCCCGGTTGTGGATGAGGGCGTGGAGGCTCGGAGAGGGGCCAGGGCTAGCTGAGAGACACAAAGGAAGTGGCGGGGCCAGAGATCAAAGCCAGGAATGCCCGGCCCCTGCCTTGGATAAAGCGATAAAGTGAGCCTTCTCTTCTGTCACCGTGGGGAGTAGCAGAATCATAGCCAGGTGTCCCTTCTTGGCATTTGGCTCTTGGAACCTTGTGTGTCCTTACCCACTGAGGACACCAAAGAGGGCAAAAGCACCCATCCCCTATGCACAGCTGTCAACTGGATAGTGCCCAGCGACCACCAGTTGGATAATAACCAACAACCATCATAATAAATGCCCAGAGCCTTCAGTAAAAGGCTTACACGGAAAGGGATTGCTGGAACATCAAAGGGCGTTAAGCACTAGCTTTAGAATTTAAAGATTAAGCGTGAGCCCAATTTATCCCTCGGTAAGGCTCAACATCCCGCCCAAAAGACCCTGTTCACATCTGATCTTAAAATATCTCCCCTCACGCCCAGCTGGCGTGGCTCAGTGGTTGAGCATCGACCTATGAACCAGGACACGGTTCGATTCCCGGTCGGGGCACATGCCTGGGTTGCAGGCTCGATCCCCAGTATGGGGCATGCAGGAGGCAGCCGATCAATGATTCTCTCTCAGCACTGATGCTTCTATCTCTCTCTCCCTGTCCCTTCCTCTCTGAAATCAATAAAAAAAAATTTAAAAAATCTTCCCTCAGGAAGTATCACAATTTGGAAAGTACCTCTTTTTCAGAAGTAGAGACAAGGCATACATCTTGAATATGTAAAAGACTTGCTGTGTGAGGTTGTTAACTCTAAGTCAGTTAAATGTGGGAGGGCATTTATCAACCACAGTAATTTTAGTGCCTAGAATCCCCAACATGGCCAGCAGCCATCAGTTAGATGGATCTGCCAATAGCTATAACAGCTGACGCCTAAGACACTTTGCCCACTTGCTTTCTCACCACCCCATCCTCTTCTAAGGGTGGGCCGTGGGAAGAGGGCTGGTTTGCCACGAGTTTGGAGAGGACTCTGCCCTTTGGCACCAGGTGACGCAGACCCCCCCAGGGGGGTCTCGCAAGGTTCCCAGGCATCCTCCCAGCTGGCAAGGACGGGCGGCTGACCCTGTGTTCTGCCCAGTTTGGTGCTGACACCCACCCACATCATCTTTCCACCCCCGGCTGCGAGATTGAGGTGCGGGTGAGAAAGTAAGGTGGGCACGGAGCCCACGGGACAGAGTGGCCCCGCGGGACCCCCGCCCCCAATTACCGACCTGAATGGAGGGTCCAGGCGGGTTATAAGGGGACCACACCAGCCTTGGTCCTCAGCACGCTCCAGCTGGCTCTTGTTTCCAGCTCTTCTCATCACCGAGTAGCCGGGGGTCCCAGCGGGGGGACCCGCATGGGTGAGGGGTCAGGAAGGTGGGCGGTGGGGGGGTGGCGGGTTTGGGAGGGGGTGGGTCGCTTCAAACCCCGATTCACATGGAAAAACAACTCAAAAACCATCAAAGCAACCGGGAGACGACCCCTCCCCCAAGCAGGAAGAGGCAGAAACTCAAAAACCAAAAGTGGGGTTCAGGGGAGAAGGGTGGGGGAGAGGGGAAGGGGAAACTCAAAAGTGAAGTGATCTGGTTGAAGCACTAGGTAGGGAACTCGACAGTGTCAGACATCTCAATGGTTCAGCAAGCCGCAGCTCCGAGGGGTGGGGGTGGGGCTCTGCTGGGCATTTTGGGGTGAGAGAAGCTACTGGATGCTCCTCTGGACTCCAAAATGAGGATGAGGGTGGGGAGGGCAGGGGAGAGATGCCAAAAGTTCTGCAGCCTCCACGGGTTGAAGCTTAGATTACACCTGTCAGGGGAAGGGGGGGGGCTCCGAGGCCTAATTTCAAATCCCGCTTCTCAGCCCCTCCATTGAACCTCAGCCTGTAGCCCAGGGAGGGTGGGTACGGCATGCCCTATGCCTCTTCCCCCCAGCCCCCCACCATCCTGCCTCCCTCCTCCCTCCACCAGCTCCCTCCGCCATCAGGTAGCATGCAAGGCCTGGAGGGACCTGGCTGGACCCTTGGCCCACGGGCTGACCAGCGAGCGGCCTTGGCAAGTTGGCATTTTGAGCTGGACATTTTGCTGCACTATAGATTTTTCTATTGGTGTTTATTCTTTAATACCCTCTCTCTCCCCATGTTTTTTTGTTGTTGTGTTCTAGCAGATAATGAGATGAGATCTGGCCAATCGACGGACTCCCTGGCCCCTTTGCTGCAGCTGGGACGCGGGCTTTCCAGATGACGAGGTGTAATCTAATGTTCCCCTCACCCCCACCAAAAACAGAGGAAACAGCAATGCAAAGAGTGTGAGGCAGGCAGCAGGCGAGAGGGGTCTAGAGCTCAGTGTTCCTGCAAAGCGCCTCCCTCCCGCCGCCCGCCAAGCCCACCCTGGAGCCCCCTCTCTCCTAGGGATAGGGTGGAATGAGCAGAAGGGCTGGGTCCTGATCGGCCATCGCCTACCCCCAGGGTCAAGTCCGGGCCCTTGGGGGCAGCGTGGCTGGGTATAATCGGCAGAACTGGGGAGCTGGCCAACACTCCCCATTGGAAGTCTTTCTGGAGATACAGGAGGGGAGAGGGGTTCCAGGCCCTATATCTTCAACTACTCCTGTTTCGGGGGACCAAGCGGTAAGGGGAGCACTTAGAGGTCATGTCCACTAATTATATGGCTTGAGTGCCAGAAATTTAATTTTAAAAACAATCTGTCCTATAAAATTTCATACTATGAGTTGATATGAAAAGACCAGGGGAACAGGTCTCAAAGGAAAGGTTCTGAAGAACACCTCGGAATTGGGCAATCTAGATCTCCCTCTGGTGATGGGCATCGAGTCCCAGGTTCTCAGCTCAGCATTCGAGACCGGCGTTAAGTGACGCCAGCCCCACATGGCCTCCTCCAAAACCCTAATCGTAAGTCCCTGGAAAGTGAGTTATTCCCCATGTCTCCAGCTGCTCTGAGTTCTCCCTGCATGTCTGTCCCCACAACAGAGGTGTGTGGCACACCATTTACTGGGTCCTGTGTATCGTGGTTCAATGATGCTCCGTTGCTAGACCAAGTGGGAAAGACACCATCTTTGGCCACTAATTCATACCTTAATGGCTTATAATTTTAAAGACAAAAACCAGCTTTAACAGCCAGGGAGTATATAATCTGGTCATCTTCCCACCTTGTCAAAAGCCGTGGCTGCACCTCCCCAGGGGAGTTCTGGGAGCGTAGCTGCCAGCTGCATTACAAAATGGGCTTGGTTTTGACTTTGGTCCTTTGGATCTCAGAGATGCAGTTCAAGGGAAGGGCAAGTCTGAATATCCCACCCCCTAAACAACCCAGGATCAGCAAAGCTGGAGACTGTGAATTGAAAAAAAGAGTTAGATTTGGAAATTCTTTGCAATTAACTCGCAGGGCTGGCTGCTCTGGCAACAATGTAAATGCTTGTAGCTCTGAGGGCAGAACGTGCCAGGTGGCCCATATCTCATGGGGTGGGCTGGTTCCTATCTGCATGGGTAGCCTAGCACCCAAAATGGGCCTTTTTGCCCCCCTTCTGATACTCTGGCCACAGAACTGCCTAGGGGAATGACAGGGCACAAGAGGAGAGACGTGGCTCTGGGGAGGCCACTGATCTCACGGGGATGGGTTTGGAGCCAGGAGAAAATGAGATCATGAAATGGCCTCAGAAAAGCACTAGCAAAAAATGAGATCTGAGCAAATGAATTAGCTTCTGCCCTTCTTTTCAAAGCACTTTCCCATAAGCCATATTATTCAAACAGGGGATCTGTGAAGTACGTAACAGGGAAACTGAGGTCCCCAAACAAGGCCAGTGCCTAGTCCAGATCATTTGCTTGAACTCTTTACTTCCCTGTTCTACACAATCCCGCCGGCCATCTCTGTTGTGCCATGAACTACACAGGGCACTTGAGGAGCGTTCACTAGCTTGATGGAATCCTCCCAACACCCTGTGAGCGAGACATACTAACGACCCTTACTGTTTAGATGAGGAAATGGTGACCAGCCAAAGCCACACAGCCAAGAAGCAGAGGCAGGGTTTGAACCCTGGTCTGCTGGAGCAGAGTCTGTGCTCTCGCCACTAGGCAATACTGCCCCCGAAGTCCAAGTGGTCTTCAGAGACCCTCAGCTCCAATTCACTGGGACATGATTTTGGTAGAGGGGCTGGGAGACCCCTCTCTTCCATCTGTTGGAACTTCTTTGAGGGTCAGCCTGATGCTGTCACAGTGGATTAAAAAAGACAAGAGAAATACATCTCCTCTTTTTGCATCCAAACTCCTCTTGCCGACTTGGCCCTAGGCTTAATAATTGGGAGTTACATAAAGGGACAAGAGCGGGGGAAAGGTGACCCCAAAGAGGCTGCCTCTGGCCTCAGTGATCATCTATGCTGTGTAGTGGCTGGGGGCTGGAGATTAGAAATCTAAATGGGTATTACTGGAGACTGGTTTGGGGGTTGGAGTGGGACTCTCAAGGACTTGCCATTATTCAAGGGAGGGAGCAAATGATGGGAGCATGCATCTCTGAAGGTTTGCGAGAGTGAGAGAGACACAGAGAGAAAGAGAGCTGACAGAGAGAAAGGCAGAGAGAATCGGGGAGGCAGAGAGAGGGGCGGAGAGGCTGTGTCCAAAGTTCCCTTGGGTTTTCTCCAGAATTCCACAGTTCTGATGCTCAGGGACTCAGAAAGTGACCGTGCTGTATTTCTGGACAAAAGACACCTGTAACTAGACCCAGAGCCTGCGAGGTGGTGGGGGAATCAGCCAACGCAGCCGGGGAAGCGAAGGCGTGACACTGAAGGCCAGGATAACTGGCGAAGTACTTCCAAAGTCTGTCATGCTATGTTTTCTGACGGGCGGTTCCGTATTTGGGCCCAGCCAGGCCCCACAAAGTCACACAGCAGCTGCTGTTCTGAATGCTGTGGAGCATGCGTCATCTTGGGAGGATGGTCCGGTTTAAGGTAGCCACTTCCCACATTTGGACTTGTCACTATATTGAACAAGAACTCAAAATGCCGACGGCCCATTCAGCTGTACTTCAAATGCCTGTTTTTTGGGGAGTTGTTTGGGAGAGTGGGAGGTGGTCTCATGCTGAGGCAGAGGATGGGAACCTGCCTGCTTCAGTCCCCTTCCCACATTGCTGCCTGGCAAGGCTGAGGTGCCAGATCTGGGTAAAAGGGCGCTGGCTGGGGAGGGTCAGGCAAATTGGGCTGCTCATCCCACACACCCCACCGACTTACGACCACCTCCCATCATCTGTCTATGCCCTCCCCGCCTTGAACCTGGGCGGTCACTTTCTGCCCAGCATCCCAGCTGTGGGACGTCCACCCTCCCAGATGGTAGTTGGGACAGGAACACTGGCTTTTAAGTCACAATGCGTTTGGAGAACAACCACAGAACAGCTCAGCCCAAGAAACCGAAATCAAATAGCACAGAAACACAAGACAGAACCAAAGACAAAATGCTTTGGAGGAGGAGGGGGCCGGGTGAAAGGGATAGGAGGGGGGAAAAATAACGAACTGATCGGTTTTTTCCCCCCCAAAATGAAACAAAACGAAACCAAAAATACCTCATAATTAAATAAAAGGAATAAAGAAAGAAAAATGAAGAAAACCAAAAGAGAAAAACGGAACGGAAGACGAGAAACACTCCAACAGAAGGCGTTGGGAATTCACCAAACCGAACCGACAAGAGTGGCATGCAGAGAAATTTTTACATTCTCCCAGCATGCATCAGGCCCAAGTTACCATGACGACGAGGAGTGCAAAAAACTTAGCAACATTACCAACAGGATGCATAGAGGCGACCACAATGCAAGCATCGCATGTGTGCGGCCTGCCCTAGGCCGGGCTGGGCGCGGCTGAGATTTTCGTGTCTTTCTGGATTTTTGCTCACGCTTGGCGGTTGTTTTGTTTGCTTTGCGCTTATTATTCGTATTCCGTTCTTTTTTTTTTATTATTATTTTTAGTTCATTTATCATTTTCCACGTGCGTGTCTGTGTGTGTCCATGTGCGTGTCTGTGTGTATTTCGTGTGTGTGTGTGTGTGTGTGTGTGTGTGTGTGTGTCACTTTCAGAATGTAAAAATGTGGGTAAAGAAAGTAAAAAAGAAAAAAACACACCAACCTTCTCGAAGCTCTGAGGGATGTAAAGGGGGTTTGATGCAGAACACAATGACATGGGGAGGAGAGAAAAAATAGGGGAGATACAGAGAGTAAAAAGAGGACTTCCCAAGGCTAAAAGCTGCAATCGTTTGTTGTTTTCTTTTCTTTAAACCAAAAAATAAAAATAAAATTAAAAAATAAAAAAGAACAGCAATGACCTTTTTCCTGTCCTCCACTCCTTCCTTGACAAACACAATCTATATTTGCCTTCCACAATTCTTTTTTAAGTTCAATTATGGAGCATCTGAGACCCAGGCAAAGATTGGGAGGCTGGATACCCCCCCAAAGGAAGGAGGCACATGCCGGGGACCCCACCTCTGGGGGGCTGAGGACACAAAGGCCCCTCCTTCCTTGTCATAGCCTGGCTAGAGGCCCGCCCCCACCCTGCTTGAACTCTGCCAGACTTCTACACCCCATCCCGGTGTTTGCAGAAAAATAAGCAGGTTAGACAAAGACCAGTCAGTTGGAGCCACGGACGCACTATAACTCACCAGAGGGGCCGTGGCAGCGGATCAAATGCGTGCCCCCTGCCCGCCCGCCCGCCTGCCCGCCCGCGTCCCCGTCCCCTCCCTCCATGCAGCCTCCTCCTCAGAGAACAGATGCAAAACCCAAGGTGCAGAACCAAGGAGCGGCTCCCGGGCCAGTGGGCTGTGTGCTCGGTAGGGCTATGCTTGGTGGGCTGTGGGTGAGGGAGGAACCGCCCCCCTCCCGGGTGAAGAATGCAGGGGCCTGGTGTGTCAAATGGGAAAACTGAGGCCTGGAGGAGGGCTGTGATGGCGTCAAGTGTGCAGAGCCAGTTGGGACAGCCCTGAGGTATGAACGGGCCCACTTCCTGGCAGGCAGAAGCTGTTTCTACCACAAATCTGATCAGAAACATCCATGAGGAGGCGGGAGGTGGAGGAACGAAATCAGTGGAGGAGGCGGATTAAAATTTCTGAAAGGACCGAAGAGAAGCAGCATAAGGATAAGGGGTCGCAGACACATCTGGGGGCAGGGGAGCCCCCAGGGTCTTTGAGGGGACCAAGGGACCCCAAAGGAAGTATGTGTAGTTGCTTCTGGGGCTTCCTTGGGAGGAGGGGGCTGGGGCAAGAGCCCCATGCCTCAGGTGGGAGAAGCCTGGCTGGCTTGACAGAACCCGGAGCTGGGGGCAGGTGCCTGCTGTGCCCTGGTCTCGCTCTGGCCCCCACGAGTCCTTTCTGAGGGTGACTGGGAGAGAGAGCACTGGACTCTAGGAAGACTGAGGGCCAGCAGTGGGGGGCACCCTCGAAGACCCCTCCCCAACTCTTAGATGGAGGGCGCTGGAGGGGGGGGGGCAGTGAGGCGAGCTACGAGGCCACGGATTTTGGAGAAGCGAAGCGAGCACATGACAAGGGAGGCACGCACACACACCACAGAAGAAGCTGACTGGGGTGGGCGGGCGGGTTGGGGCAGAGGCCTGCAGACTCCCCCGGCCCTGTAGGCTCAAGACTGACCTGGCCCCCCCACCCCCCCACCAGGCTCTGCCCTGTTCCCTCCTGCTACCCTCCTCCAAGTCTGGTACTCCACTCGGGCGTCCATCACAAGGCACAGGGGTGGGGACTTAAACTGCCCCATTTTATAGGCAAGGAAACTGAGATCTGGAGAGGGACGCTGCCTGGCCCAAGGTGCTGCCTCGAATGGGCACGGGTGCCCTCCTGCTCAGGTCTGCAGGGGACAGGGGAGCCCAGAGGCTATGAGCCCCAGGAGGAGGAGGATGGGATGGGGCGGGTCCCTGCCTTCGACCTGGATACGGCGTTCCCTACCTCGCACGTAGAGGTTGGCAGGCGAGGAGTAGCGCACGCCGGCGCTGTTGGTGGCCACACACTCATATTTGCCCTGGTCAGTCTCCTCGCTGCTCTCAATCTGCAGAGCCCCTGTGGGGAGAGGGGAGAAAGTTTGCCTAGTCAGGGGAGGCCCAGGAGTGCTCGGAGGGCTCTCCCAGAGCCCCATCTGGCCCGGCTCTTGTTCTGGCTGGGCCCGAGAGGCAGACGAAAGAGTTGAGTTAGCCTGGAAGCCCCAGCTGGGTCGGCGCGCCCCCCTGGCTCATCTCCCCACCCACCCCCCAACTCCCAACAACGCGCCTAGCCCCTACCATCCTGAACACACCACGCTCCCCAGAAAGCCTCCACTGTCACCGTAAAAGCAGCTGGTCATGGGGCTGGGGCTTCATAAACGGCCGCCAACATGACCTACGAGCTGGGGGAGCGTGTGCCATGAAGGTGTGTTTGCAAAAGCAAGGAGCAATGCTGTCCAGGCAAAGGGAGAGACGGGGTTAGCATTCGTAACCTGAGTCGTCATTCCGAGACCCTGGGGACCCGACGGGCCACCCTGGTGATGTGCGAACTGGGGAGCTGGGGGTGCTGTGCTGGTGTTACCCAGTGCCCGTGTGTAGGGGAACATACTAGTAGGTCTGGGTTCTTCACGTGTGTCTGCAATCACGGGCCCCAAAGCCCACAGTGCCATTAGTCAACGGAGGCAGGGTTGTCATTCTTTAAGGTTTTGAACAAAACTTCAGGACTGGGTCACCCCTGCCGATAGTTAAAGCAAAGGATGTTGAGAATGATACACATCAATAATGTTTGAAACCACAGGCCTGACTCAAAGGATTTGTTGGTCATGAGCGAATAGAAATTTAAAGGGGCCCGTTTTCTCAAGCACATTTACAACCACAGGCCCAAATCACAGCTCTTCGAGCCCTCGAGGTCAGTGAACACAGGGCCGAGTTCCCCTCAGCATGTTAGAAAGCACAGGCCCAAAGCCAACGTCACTTCCCATGAACACAGAAGAATGAATCAAACTTCTCAAAAATACGTGAAAGCACAGGCTGCGATCAAGCACTACAGTGCCCGTGAGCAAATAAAAATGAGCCCAGGACTTCCCCAAGGACACCTGAAATCAAGCCCTAGGGCGCACCCTCACTTCCACAAGTCAGTAAAGATGCGTGAACCTCTCTGAGCGTGCCTGAATCACGGGCCTGGACCCGAGAGCTCGTTGACCTGTAAATAAAGACGGGTGAGGATCTCCGAGTGGGTTAGAATCCCAGGCTCCATCAGAGTCCCTGGCACCAAGAGTCCGGAAATCCAGGGAGCAGCAGGGATCTCAGCAGACCCCACCTCCTAGCCTTGTTCGAGGCTGTCCCAGGGGAGTGACGTGGGACACGTCACGGAGGTGGAGGAGGGTCTGCCCCATTAACATTCCTACCTTCCCCAACTTCCAGGCTCTGGGAAGCAGGAATGCAAGTATTACTGCAGAGGCCCAGAGAGGGCAGAGAGGCTGCCCCAAGTCACACTGCATTTGGTAGAAACACCGAATTAGACATGGACTCTTTCCTAGGGCTCCTATCCAGGCCCATTCTAGTCCATTCTCTGGGGCAGTACCCAGGGGCTAAAGTCAGACCTTTGAGACTGCCTGTCTCCCGGATCCCTCAGGCTGGAACCCCCAGACCAAAGCTGCAGAGCTGGGAGACCCCTCTGTACACTCACTTTACCAATGGGAAGATGGAGGCTGGAGATGGACAAGGGCTGCATACAGAGCCATGGTCACCAACCTGGCTCCTCGCAGTCTGGGTGTGCATGGGAGGCGCTGCCCCTGCCTGAGCAGGAGGCGGCCCCACACCTGCAGCCCGGTGGCCTGAGGAGCCACCATGGCCGGACTCAGCCCTCGAGCCACAGACAGCAACACAGACACAGAGAATGGAAGGACTCTGGGCAGGGTGTCGAGGAGACATGTGGGTGGGGCCGGGGGGCCTGAGGCAGCCCCCCATGGAGTCTGGGGGCTGGGTGGGCAGCAAGAGAGCATGAGTGGGTGGGTGGGTGAGTAGAGAGCCTCTTACCTCGGATCGGAGTGCTTTCTGAAAGGGAAGCAGAGAGAGTCAGGTGAACGACAGGAGGCAGTCCTGGGGGCCGGGGGCCCCAGAGAGGTCAGGCCAGGCCATGAGCCGAGCCAGCCTGGGCCTAAGGACCTTGCAGACCCCGCCGAGGAGAGGAGGCAAGGCTCCTAGGAGCAGGGTGGGTTGGAGGGCTTGTCAGTCAGGAGGGCTTCCCACAGGCAGGCAGGCACTCCTGGGGAAGGAGGGCATCGAGAGCCCGGGAGGTCTATGCCGGGCCAGGCCTGCTGGCTGCCTTCCTTCTGGGTGGAGGGAGGGAGGTCAATGACCTCTCTTCCTTTTTTCCTTCTTGGGAGGAATAGGGAGCAGTAGGGATCTCAGGAATCGTGTTAGCGACGGTGGGAGACGGGTTAGTGCCCCAGGGCCGGGCATTAATAAAGCAAAGGGAAGGTGTTACAGACAGGCCAAGTAGGACAGACAGGGGAGGGGAGTGAAGGGGGTCAAAGGGAGAGGGAGGGCCCTGCAGTCTCCTTTACTTCCAAAAGGAAAAGAGGAAAAAGGGGCTATGTATGTGTCCATGTGGGTACGGGGGCAGACAACTCAGGGGACAGGAAAAGGAGGTCCCGGACTAGAGTGTCACCCTCTGTTCATCTTCTGGGGGGGGGGTATCTCCCCAACTCCCCCGATGATAGCTCATAACCCTGCTGAGGACAAGGGGACCACAAGGCCAGGGCAGAGATGTTGAGGGTGAAAAAAAACACCAGCTCCTTTGCATGGCCCAGGCCCATTTTACAGACAGGCAAATTGAGGCCCAGAGGGGCCAGGGAATTGTCACACCATGAGTCAAAAGGCAGGGGTGGGCCTTGAACTCAGCTATCCAGCCTATCAGGTTGGGGGCTCTCTAGCCTGAACTTTTTGGGAACACCGTGTTATCTCTTAAAAAATCCTCAACCTGACAAGGCCACCCTCTCCTCTTTACAGAGAAGAAATGGGAATTTGCCTCAGGCTGCAATGTGGAGAACTAGAATCTAGGGCAGTTGGGAGTCTAGGTCAGCCCTTGCTTTGGGCTATTTCACTACACATAGATGATGATGGTAGAAGCTAGAGACTAGCGAACAGGACTTCTTCCCAGATGCCCAAATAGACCATGGCCACTGTAGTGAGAGGAAAAAGATGTAGCCAAGGAAACATAAGAAGGAAAAATCATGGGCCGCTACCAGTCATTCTCACCTTAGTAAGAATTAGCCCAGCAACTGGTTTCAGGCTAGATGCTGGGAAAAGAGGATGAGCAGTGCCCATCATCAGCCCAGTTAGAAAACTCCCGTCTCACTCCAGCCCCAGCCCCCAGACTTCTGTAACTTCACTTCTTTCCAGCAGTGTCAAGGCCCAGAATGGGGCAGGTGCATTGTTATATGCAAAGCTCCTGATTTCCCCTCAGCACCCAATCTGGGGTTGGAATGGCCCCGTGTGGCCTTGCCTTTTTTCCTCTTTCCCTTTTGGGCTCCTCTCTCTGCAGCTCCCTGTTGCCTGGCTGGGGAGGGCAGGGTTAGTAAACATGCCACGTGGAGTGGGTCACAGTAACTGTCACGGTGGCTGTTAGTCTGAGGGGAAGGGACACGGGGACAAAGAGGGAATGTTAGTTGTTGACATGGTGAAGAAATGAGACTTACCAAAGGTTTCTGAACGTTTACAACAGAGGGACAAGAAAAAGAGAACAGGATCGTTAACGGGTGGTTATGCAGACGCCTGTAAACTCGTGGGTGCGGGGTGCGGAGTGCAAGTCAGAGTAATCGGATTCACAAAGCAGCTTATGTTCACTGAGCACCTATTATGTGCCAGGCGGTCCATTCTGGGCCCCTCACAATAGCGCCAGGGACCGAGACCCAGAGAGGACCTGCTCTAGGACACAGCTGACATCTGACCCCAGCATCAGGTCATGAGGTCCATGCTCTTCATCATTTCACTATATTGGGGAGACCATGGAGGAAGCCAACAGGGAAGCAACTCGATTCCCAAGGTTGCCATCATTCCCCCAGCTGAACCCCCAAAGCTGCAAATATCTCCAGACAGGTTGGGAGGGGTCAGGCTATCTCTCTCCCAGGTGCAGAAATTCTGGTCTTAATGTCTGCCCTTTTTCAGGGCCTGGGTCTTCCCTGGGGAGGGAAACAGAAAGCAGAGGGTGGGCAGACAGGCTCCTGGGAAGATGTGGCCGGACAGTGAGTAAGGGGGCATTGAGAACAATTGGGAGGCCTCAGGCATGGATGGCTCCCAGGCGGAGTCCTCAGGGGAAGGGGAGAGAAAGCAGAAAGAGGTGAGTTGCAACGTGTGTACTCACAATGGGCACATCCCCACCACCCGTGTCTGCACACACAAGTGCTAGGGGGTTGTGGCCTGAGATGTGTGCACGTGGGGGGACTGTCCTGGGTACGGGTGCACGGAAGGGACTAAACATGGGTACACGTGTGGCTGAGGTGCACACAGACAAGCTCTGGCCTGGGAGGGAGAAGGCGAACCATGTGCTGATGGCATGGCTGCATGTGCCCCAGACCAGGTCACACAGGAGCCCAGACACACACATGGACATGTCGTGAAGCAGGGAAAAACGGACACAAGACACACACAGCCCCAGACACATGGACTCACAGATGGGGCACGTGGGTGCTATGCCGAGACAACTGTGCTCCATCCCTGAGGTGACCAAGGCATTGTGCTCTGCCCCAAGGTCCCCTAGCCCAGCCAGGGCCTAGACAAGTAGGCGAGGCTGCCTGTCTATGCCCCATAAAGACAAACCTCCACCACCGTCCTCTGCCTGCCTTTGCCCATAACTTCCTTACGGCTTCCGCCTTGGAGACACTATGCCTGCAGCTCTCCATGGTTCCCCACACCTTCCCTGTCTGGGCCTCACTCTCTCCTCTGGGGACACCTACTACTTTAGCATAGAAGAGCCTCTCCCCATGCCACCTTCCATGGCTCCCATCATCTCTGCCTGTCTGTCCCCCTCTGTGTCCCCACTGCTGGGCACTGCAGACAGCCACCATCCTCTGTGCCTCGTTGGGAACTCACTGTGCAAAACTGAGCCCATTATGTGCCCACTCAGCATTAAAGAACTCTCCTCCTATGATCTACCACAGCTCCATCACCCCTGCCAGTCTGTGCCCCATAATATCCCCACTGGTCCAGCTCGGAAGACACACCCCATCATCAATGCCCTCCACAGCTGCCCACCATCTCCGCCTTTCCATCCCCCATCAGCCCACAGGGCCTGGGCCCTGGAGATGCTGCCCTCCCCCTGCTGCCCTCTGTGGCTCCCAGATCCTCCTGGCCACCTGCACTCACCTGATCTCAGCTGCTTGATGCGCCCATTGCTGGCACTGGGGTCCACGGGCAGGAAGTCCTTGAACCAGGTGATCTCGGGGTCAGGGTTGCCGCTGGCAGCACACAGCATCGTAGCCGTCCGCGTCCGCTCCACCACCTTCAGCTGGGGGCCCATGTCGATGTTGGGGAAACCAGGGGGCAACTGGTCCTCTGAGAACAGAGATGGGGAAAACAGGGCAAAGGCCCAGTTATCACACGCCACCCCTCCAGGGTAGGGCTTGGCACAGCCACCCTGGACGGGAGCCACATCACCCTATTCCCTCAGGGGAACAGAGGGCTGTGGTTGCGGCCCATTCAGGGGGCGCTGCATGGAGGGCAACTGGCCCCAGTCCCAAGTCCTGAATGCTAACTATGTGCCAGGCTCTGCGTAGGTACCTTCGTGTGCCCTCCTCAGAGAGGAGGCCTATTTCAGAGGGGGAAACTGAGGCTCTGACAGACACACACCTGTGCCAGGTCATACAGGCAGGACACGGCAAGGCTGGGATTAGCACCTAAGCCTAGCTGAGCCCGGAGGAGGCTGGGATGGCAGCTGCAGAACCCCCAAACCAGGCCTGGACCTATCGGGGTCTGAGGGAGCAGTAGGACCTTGTCTGAGGTGCTTCAGGCCCCGAAGCCTGAACGACCAAGAAGGTGGTTCTCATTAGTACCCATAACAGCACCAGAGGCTGATGCCCAAACAACAGGGTCTCAATTCTTGGCGCTCGGAGCTGGCCTATGCATGAGGGAGGCTGGTCTCCCTGCAGCCCTCTGTGCTCCTATTTCCATATGTGTGCATGCATGTTCACACATGTATGCAGCCGCACCCACACCTGTCCACATGTTAGCACTTCCCATGTGCATGCAGCTCTGCTGGGGTCCCCGTGAGCATGTGTGGGTGGCAGCCAGCCAGGGTGGAGCAGGCACGTGGGTGCTGGGGAAGGCCACGGCCGCCTGACGTTACTTCGAGCTCCTAATTAAACAAAATTGTTCATCACGCACCACATTGTGCCCTATTCCTCGGAGTTTAATTAAAACAACGGCGTGGGAGGCGTGAGTGGAGTCCACAATCAGATAGAGGGGAGGGAGGGAGGGAGAGGCAGGGAATGCCGGGCCCAGCAGCTCAGATGTTCCATGCTCAGTGTGTGTGTGTGGGGGGGGGGGGGAGGGGGGCCTCAGGGCCTGGGGCTGGGGAGGCCAGGCTCCTGGGTCAAACACCCGGGCTGGGTGCCCAGCCAAGCTCGCGTCCTTCTAGCAGCTGGAGCACAGAGATGCCAGGGAGGCCTTGACGGGGGCGGGGGTAGAGACGTAGCCTTCCCAGACGCCCAGGGCACTTAATAGATTCACAGCTTGTTCTTTTAACTCTCTGAGAGCTTACAATGGAGGCTGGCACTGGGCACCGGGAGGCAGGCTGTTCCCGCTATGCCCGGGAAAGGTCAGGGCAAAAATATCTGCTGGGAGGAGCAAGGCGGGACAGGCCTCTGACTCCTTCCTCCGCCCTCCATCCCTGCAGGACAGGCTCCAGGACCCATGCAACATGAAAGGATGGGGCCTCTAGTTAAAAAGTTACTAAGGATTTCCAGATGGTCACAGCAGAGCTTCTGAGCTCGGGACCCTGCAGAGGTCACACACCAGGGTCAGGGACAAAGTGCCCTGGGGCCAATGGGATGCCTCCTCCCAGGGCTCCAAGCTCTGGAGGAGCTGTGGTCACAGCTCTGCTGCCCTGGAGGACGCTGGAAGAACACCACCCGAGAGCCACATGTGGGGCCACCTCCCACCTAACTGCCGACTGTGGCTCATACTTATAGATCAGAGAGGGTCAGGGTATCCCTGCAGGTGACAGGAGCAACCCACCCACCTGAGAGCTGCAGAATGGTTGGTGGCCAAGCTGGCTTGTTCAAACGAGAATAACAACAATGACAATAATAATAATATCAGACAGATAGACTTGATCAAGTGTTCATTCCCTGCGTAGCACTGCATGAGCCCCTCACTTGTAAGGACCACTCATCTGATCCATGAAACCATCCTTGTGCTGAGCATCATTATTATCCCACTCTGGAGATAAGGAAACTGCAGCCCAGAGAGGTTCATTAACTTATGCAAGGTCACACAGCTTCAGAGTGGCAGCGCCAGGATTTGAACTCAGGTTGCAGGCCCCCCGGGCTAAAACCACCTTGTAATAGAGAAGGCAGTAGAGAATAGCTGGGCAGGGATTTGTGGCAAGGCTGTCTGAATGCTGCTGGTTTATAATGAGGAAGCAATTTTCTTGTGCCCCACCCCAGCCCACCTGAAAGACCAGCAAACAGCCTACTGAAGGAGTGTTACCAAATGATTCATATGAATGTATGAGCAAGTGTGGGGGGGTGGGATACGCAGCTGTTTCTGCCTAAGGGACTGACACAGCCTCGACTCCAGGGAGAGCTCTGCCATTCGGAGTCCTCTGTTCCTCCAGCCATAGTCACTGGCTCAGGCATGGGCAAGCTGGGCCAGAGTGCAGAGTCCTGGGCTATTTGGCCCTCCCTTTTGGGTGGGGGCTTGGAAGCCTGGAGTTACTGAGGCATCTGAGGATACATGTAGAAGAAAATAAGCCCTGAGGCAGAGAGTGAGCTTGAGAACACTTGTATGAGCTCCTGGATCCAGCTGAACCTGAAGCTGAACCTGAAGCTGCACATACATTTTAATTACGTGAACCAGTTGAATCCTTTCTCTTACTTGAATCAGTCTGGGTTCAGCCAGCCTCTTGTAATCAGAAGAGCATGACTGAGATAAAAAAGGAGGATGGCTCTCGTCTCTGAAGATGCCTCTTTGCTGCAAATGCTTACTGAATCCTATCAGTAGGCTCTGGGCGCAGTGGAATAGGGGCTAGAGAAGAGAGAGCAAGGTCTCCCAAAGAGGAAAGCCAAAGCAAGACTTTCACAGATGCTTTTGGTGTTTGTCCCCAAAGCCTAGGGCCCAGTGCCTCCCCACCGACACGGGGAACCCAATACCTCGGAGGACCGTGAGCTTGGCATGGACCGTGATCTCCCCAACGGAGTTCTGGGCCACGCACTCATACACGTTCTCATCCCGAGGCGTCCGCAGCGGCTGGATCCTCAGCACGGCCCCCGCACTCCCGTCAAACTCGATCGTCTGCCGTGGGCAGGGAAGAAAGGTCAGGGCCAGGCTGGGGTCCCAGGGGTCCAGGGAGAGGAGCTGGGGCTGTACACACCTGTGTGAGGATGTCCTACGTGTATACACTAAAGGCAGAAAACCGGGCCTGGCTATGTACAAGAAAGAGTGTTATGTGTACATGGGTGTGTGCCATGCACATTAAGCATGTGTGACTGGCATGTGAAGGTGTGTTAGATGTGGAAACATGCATGTCTAATCATGTGCATGTGTCCAGATTCCTTTCTGTGAGCAGTGGTGGTGGATGTGAGTCTGTGTGTCAGATAAGACTCAGAGAGGGCAAGACTCTGCTCGAGGCCACACAGCATGAAGGTGGCAGAGCAAGCCAGCCTGGCAGGGCCCTTACTGAGCAGGCGGGTGGGGCCACATGGCGGGGAGCAAGTGGGAGAAGGGTCCCGCTGGAGAGGGTGCCCAGCCAGGCTTGTCCAGCCCTGGCTGCCCACGTTATGTTTGGGGAACATTTCTGTGACATCTTCCATGACTGAGCTGCTATGGCCCTATCTGGGGGCACTGGCCCCAGGCTACCTCCCCACACCCCCAACTCACCTCAAAGCGCTGCGAGTTGACTTTTTTCCCCTTCTTGTTCCAGGTCACCCGTGGCTTGGGGTCACCCGTGGCCTGACACACAAAGGAGGCCACACCTCCTGACACGCCGATCTGGTCTTTGGGCTCTTTGATGAACCTGGGGGGCTCTGGGGATAGAGCAGGAAAAAGAGGAGCTCCAGTGGGCCCAGGTAAGTGGCCAGGACCTCATGGGGCCATGCAAACATACCCCCTCAATCCCCCTGCCTGGTCATGGAGTTACCACATGAGCTCAACAGGAAGGCTGGAGAGAGGAGGAAGGTGAAGAAATGCTGCCATTGATTGCCCCCCTCCCCAAGGTACCTGTGGGTACCCCGGGGTCTGCACAGCGCTGCCTCACCAACCACCACCTGGATCAACAGCCACACACACACTTGTATGTGGACACAGCCTCATGTGGGCTTACCCACTCAGTGCCACAGGGGAGGGTGGAAGGGGAGACCCCCTGACAAATTCAGCACCTGGAGGCCCCCCAGTGGTGACTAGCCAAATCCTGAAGGGTCTTTAGTCTGGAAAAGACTTGGCAGGAGATAACTTGGTCTAATCCCCTAGTGAGACATGTGGGGAAACTGAGGCACCAAGCAGGTTAGTAACATCCAAGATTAGTGCCATCTAATCCTTCTGACAGTGCTGAGGGGCAAGGCCATCATAATTCCCATTTCACACATTAGAAAAGGGAGGTACTGACCAGACAAGACACTTGCTATAGACACACGCAGCCAGCCAGCAGCTGAGGAGGGATGTGAACCAGGCTGGCTCTTGGGCCCACAATGTTTGCCCCTCACAATGATCGGACATAGTCTCTCCACGAAAGTGTCATGTGGGAACTACTATGTCTTTAGCATCCTTAGAAGCCTCAACTCTGTACCCAGGACAGGTTGCAGTATCCAGCCAGAGTTTAATAACATTGTTTCCTTTTTATTGACTTTTCACAGTAACCTCTGAATTGCCCAAAGGGATACTGAATTCCCATTCACAGTCCAACTACACGGTATCTCATAAAATGAATTCAGTTACTTCTGAGGTTTTTACCAGCAGATTCAAGGACTGCACATACAAGGTCCTGAGGGGAATAATTTATATATCCAACTAAAGGGGAGTGATGAAATGAATACTGGGCTCAGCATGAAGTGGAATACCATGCAGCTGTAAAAAAGAAACAAGGATGCTTTTCAAATGAACTATTAGGGGAAAAACAGCAAGACATATCATGAAATGAGAAAAAAAGTGCTAAAAAAGTACAGTGAATGCTATTGTTTGTGTGAGAAGAAAAATGAAAAGGGGAAAGAGAGAGAGAGAAAATTTAGGAACAGTGGCTACCTCCAGGGACAAAAACCATGTGGCTAGACATAGGGGCACCTTTTTTAGATTTGGAACTACTTGAAGATAAATTTAAAATTTTTAAAGGATTGAATAAAAAGGGAAGCTAATTAAAGAAAAATATTAAGTAAAAGTTTGGGGTCTGAGGAGAGGCAGAAAGGGGCTGAACAACTCCAACTGTAGCCATACTGGGCCCCTGAGCCCTCAAAATCAGCGGAGAGCGCAGAGGGCCACAGGTTTCAGCTGGAAACGTCTAGCTGCTCAGAAGCTCCAAAAAGCTCAAGGAAGCTTCAGGTTCCACGTCCAGGTGCCATTTATCCCAGTCACAGCTCAGGCTAGGCTTGAACAAAACAGAGTGCCCATCAGTGATCTGAGTGGCCTCACCTCCCTCATTCAAGGCTCTGTCCCATTGATGTGACATGTGTCTACACTGGCCATCTCTCTTGAAAATGGGCAGACCCACCGCACGTGGCAAGTGTGGCCTCATTCAACTCCTGTGTATCCCTCTGAGGCAGTGACTGGTAATCCCATTGTACAGGTGGGACTATACAGATTCAGAAAGGTTAACAACCTTGCACAAGGTCACACAGCTCAGAAATGAGAGCACCTGGATTTGAACCGGGGCCTCTCTGTCTCCAAGACATCTTATGCTCCTATCACCTCCAGGCCTTGAGCCTGACTTGGATGTTTTGCTCCACACTGAGCCCTGGGCTGGGCCCGCCTCCCTGGCTCTGGCTGCTGGCTGCCCCTCCTCTGAGCCTCAGGAATGGTGACTGGGGCCATATGGGTCCCCAGCCAAGGTCACAGGGAAAATCACTGCGGCCAGGTCAGGAATCTTACTTCTGGGAAAATCCTCCCTCAGAGCCGCTGGACGGAGGGCAGAGCAGCTGCGGGAGGCACAGCTGTTTATCAGAGCTGGGGACACCCCCCTACATCCACCAATCCGGGGAAGGAGACACAGGGGGAACACTGCTCTTCCTCCCCCCTGGAGTCCCTTCCTCCTCTCCTCCCTTCATCTGGCAGCTCCAACCTCAGTTGGGCCAGCACCTACCCTGGGAGCCTTCTCAGATTACAGCAGGCTGGGTCAAGAACCCCTTTGTCCCCACCACAGCCCGGATGCCCCCATCACAGCCCTGATCCCACTGGGCTGAAATACCTGGCTAGGTGCCACAGGGCAGGGTGGGTACGGGCAGCCCACTCTCCGGGACCCCATCATACCTCCTCTCTGTATCCAGTGACCCCTGAGAAAATGGGTCTCTTTGATGCCCATTAACACCAGGCCTGGTGAAGCTGCCTACTCGCTCCTGGGCTCCCCCTCCCTGCCACAGTGGCCTTCTCGGCCTCTCCCGGTGGCTCCAAGATCCCAGCCAGCCCAGGAGAGCTCTCTACCCACTGCATTCACCACTAGGAAATTCCTGGTGGATGCTCGGATTCTCTCATTCTCTCCCCTCCTCTTCTTGGCAAAGGAGCCTGGGACACAAGAAATATGCACTGAGTATAGCTGCAGTTTGTGCCAGCAAGTGATCATTTTGTGCTAGACCTGGTGGGGCTCAGCACTATTCTACTACCCAAGTCACAGATGGGCAAAACTGAGGCTCAGAAAGGGTGAGTGACCTGCCTGGGGTCACCCAGCTCGTGATGGGCAAAGAGCTTGGATTTCAACCCGGCCCTATCTGGCTCCCAAGCCCTGCAAACAGCAGGCTTGATAAATGGGGCTGTGGGTCTTCGTTACTGAGAGCACTCCAGAGGCCCCGTTTCTTAGATGAAGAGACTGAGGTTCCGAGTGGTGATGCCAACAGCGTGGAGGCTGGGAAAGGCCTGATTTCTGTTTTTCCACTTCAGATTCTGCAGAGAAGAAACTGGTGCCAGATCCGGAGACCCACCCACTGTCCTCTTCAACTCTGCCTGGGCTGGCCCACAGCATCCTGGGAAGGCCCCACAGGACCAGGAGCCATTTCCAAAGCAGAAATCACTCCTCCTGGTGCTGGCTGCTCCCCCAGGCTCTGTGCAGCCTGACAGCCCCACCTCAAATCTCTCCCTGAGGACCTCGGCCAATCCCTGAAGCTGGCGGTGCCAATCTTGGTGCCCATCGCCCCCCCTGCAGGGCCCCAGATGGCAGGGCTCCTGCTAAACAGGCCCACCTACTGGGGTCGAGATGTCCCAGCCCTGAAGATGGAGACCTGGGTTTGAATCTAGCCCACTACTAACACCTAAAGTCACCCAGTAATCATAACTAAGGGCTCACAAAGGGAACACCCACTGAGCCAGGTCCTGCTACATGCCAGGTGCTGACATCCTGGGTCACACCCATTATCGCCCACCTGGTCCCTCAGCTCCTAAGGTTGCTCACAATGGTCTGTCCTCCCCACAGGAGCCACCAGAGGGTGTCAGTGAGTCAGCTGCAGCCCCTCCTCTACCCACAGCCCTCCAAGGCTTCCACCTGCCTAGAGATAAAGCCCAGTCCTCCCAAGCCCACACAGTTCTGCACAGCCTACCCCTCCCTGCCCTCACTTCCTCTCTCTGCTCCAGCCACACAGACCTCCTGGCTGTTTCTCCAACAAACCAGGCTGGGTCCTGCCTCAGGCCTTTGCACATGCTATTCCCTCTGCTTGGGACACTTCTTCAGATACCTGAGCTGCACTCCTCAGCTCCTTTAAGCCTCTGCACAGATGACACCTACTCACAGTGACCTCCCCCTGCCCCTCCCCCATGCCCTCATCACCCTGCTTATCTTGCTCCTGGGCAAATCCACCATCCTCTCTCCCTGCCAGATTAGCTGCTCCCTAAGGGGGTGAGATGTTTGCTTTGTCTTCTGTGTCTAACCCGGTGCCTGACACAGGGTAGGTGCTTATGTGAATGAGAACACAGTCCCTCCCATGTCACATGATCGAAGCCAGGATTCGAGCCCAGGACTGGAAGTCTGTGATCTCCATCCCTCATCACAATGGCCCTTTGTGGCCTCAGTTTCCCCACCTGAAAGGGGGATGAGCTCAGCTCCACCAAGGCCAAGGCTGGCAATTATCAATGGATCAAAATGGCGAGCAGTAAATACCTATTTATTCAACCAGTGTAGTTAAATCAGTGGTTCTCAACTGGGGGAGGGGACATTTTTGTCTGCAGACATCTGTAGTTGTCCCATTGGGGGTGCTCCTGACATCGAGTGGGTGGGACCAGGAATGCTGCTCAACCCCCCACAGTGACCAGGATGGCCCCCCTCCCAAAGAATGACCAGGCCTCAATGTCAGCATTGCCCACAGGGAGAAACCCTGTTAAATAATGAATGAAAAACTAAAAATTCTTAGGGCCCTTGGGTGATGATTAGGTCATGAGGGTGGAGCCCTCCTGAAGGGTGGTGACGGGTGGAGAGTTAGTGCCCTGATAACAGAGGCCATTCCCACTGCAGGGAATAGAGCCCAGGAAGGCGCAGGCCCTGCCCTAGCGGGGACTGGACACCTCACAGCCCAGCCACGCCCGGACTTTGGACTGGAGGCAGTTTCATACCAAGGTGGGGAACCCAGGCTCTGGGGCCAGGCAGCCCAGGTTCAAATCTGAGCACGGCCACTTCCTGGCTGTACTGTAACCTGGCTGTGCCTCAGTTTCCCCATCTGTACATTCAGGATGGTGATAACAGCATTCATCTCATCAGATTATGGTGGTTGATCTGATGTGTTAGGCACTTACTAAAAAACAATGTGAAAACAAGAAAAAGCACCAATGGACACGACAGCTGTGTCTCCGGTGTTCTTACCTAGCAGCAATAACTACTATGCTTGTGGCAATGTGGGATTGTGGGCCTACTATGTGCCAAGCAGCATACAGGGGCTTATCATGTGTCTCTGTCACAAGAATGCTGGGACAGGGATAATGTTATGAGTCTCATTCAATCAAGGAGGAAATGGTGGCTGAGACACTAGCCCAAGGTCACACAGCAGGTCTTCAGCAAAACCTGCCTGATCAAAGATCGTTTTTTCCCCTTCTGGCCTGACACTGTGTCCCCATGGGTCTGAGTGATGCCTCCTCTAGACCCTTCATAGTGGGTCAGATCTTGGTGCTGGGCCCACAACTGACTCTCATCCTATTCATGTTACTGCCAGAAACGCAGCCTTGCCCATCTCCAAACTGCACTTACCTCTTTCCTCACCTCCATGTGTTAACACCTTCACCAGGAATGCCCTTTCCACCAGCGAACTCCTACAAACCCACAAAGCCCCACTTCCAATGCCCTCTCTTTCCTAAGAAGCCTCCCCTGGCTCTGCCTGGAAAGGTTTGGATGCCTGTGTGTCTGCCACCTGGGTGCTAGCGTATCTACCTGCAGCAAGGGAAGGTAACTGTTTGGCTCACTCAGGAGTGAGGGACTTCAATTAAGTCCCTGCCTACTCTGAGCCTTAGGTTTCCCTCATTGGAAAATATGGAAGGTAATAGAATTGGCATGCTGGGTTTTGAGATGCTGGAGGGAGATGAAGCAGGTTAAGTCTGTATTTAGCTCTGGGCTTGGTGCAGAGTTGATGCTGGGGAAGCAGACGTTATCATCATTACTGTTATTGCTTTAATAATACCATCGTTATTATTTACCTCTGAATCTCTCAGGACTCAGTGCATAGTAGGCATTTTACTAAGTAACATTCATGGAGCACAGAGGCTCCACTTGGCAAAACCAGGCGCCCCAGGGAGGACAAGTGTTGCCACAGGCACCCATAAAAGCGTACTCAAACACCCGCACACCCTGCGCCAGGCTCTTACCTTCTGCTGCGCAGCCTCCGACCAGCAAGACCACAAGGAGGCCCACAGAACCAATCACAGACGCCACACCAGGGCCCCAGGCAGGCGCCATGCTTGGCAGTGACCTGCAACCTCCAACCTCCACCCTGGAGGGGGGGATGGCCCCAGTCCCTCGCAGAGAGGACTCGAGCCGAGCCAATCGTCAGATGAGGCAGCGTCTGCAGAGACAAGGGAGGGGCCGTGAGAGGGGAGCAGGGAGATCCGGGAGGCCTTCCTGGAGGAGGCAGAAGGAGAAAGGGGGCAGCGGAAGGGTCACAGGATGGGGAAGACAGGATTACAGGACAATGGGGGAGGGTCAAAGGGTGGTGACGGGTGGAGAGGAAGTGCTGAGCCCCGACTACAGATGGAATGTTTGTGTCCCTGCCCCAAAGGCATGCTGGAATCCTAACCCGCAATGTGATGGTATTAGGAGGCAGGGCCTTTGGGTGAAGATTAGGTCATGAGGTGGAGCCCTCCTGAGTGGGATTAGTGGCCTGATGCCAGAGGCCCCAGAGAGCTCCCTCACCCCTTCCACTCTGTGAGGACACAGCAAGAAGCCAATGTCTATGAACCAGGAGCTGGACTCTCACCAGACACCAGACCTGCCGGCACCTTGACTTTGCACTTCCAGCTCCCAGAACGGTGAGAAGTAAATGGCTGTTGTTTATAAGCCACCCAGTCTCTGGTGTTGTTATAGCAGCCCAAACCGCAATAGCCCCCACACCCAGCTGAGTCCCAATACCAGACTGAACCCCAAATCTGGACAGAAGCCCTGACTCCAGCCAAGCCCCAAACCAGAATTGAACACCAGCTCTAGCATTTGCTCTGAACACCCAATTTCTCCCCCACGTAGCCTGGAACTCCGGAAGGATGAGGTTCCAGCTAACCCTGCCGACTGTCCTACGACCCGGCCCGTTCGGCCACCAGTCAGATCCTCTAAGCACACACCTGTTGGTCCGGCCCTGCTTTCACACCTGCTGTGGCTCCCGCCGCCCCCAGAGGAAGCCGCCCCTGCTGACAGCCACACAGCCTGAGCGGTCTCCCCTACAAACCTTTGCCCGTGCTGTGCCCTCTGCCAGAAATGCTGTCCCCTCCCTCCCAACACATGACAAGTCTCAGCTCAGTTGTCACTTCCTCTGGAACCCTCCTTGCCCCTCCAAGGTCAGCCCCCCGCCCCATTCCACATCCCACAGCCTCAGAAATGACTAAGATCATCCTCCACAACATATACCCTAGTTTGTAAATTAAATGGAATGTTAATCACTCAGCGTCTGTTTCTCCCACAAGAATCTAAACTCTTCTAAAGGCAGAAGGGTCCCTTGTTGCAAGAGCAGAACCCTGGCTGGCCCCCTCCCCAGTCTCTACTTTGGCCAGAGTCGGGGCAAAGGTTAGGGGGGGCAGGGAGAGAACCAAGGATAAGGCCCTTTGGCCAGGGCAACCCTGCACCCACCCCAGGCCGTACTCTGGGTGTGTCTGGGCCATGGCCACAGGGTCGAGTGCCACATAATGATGGGGCAGCCCCTATCATCTGGCTCCCAAAATACCCTGCTGCGGTCACCTCGCCCAGCCATGGAGCGGCCCCAGGGGAGACTGGGTGGTGGCAGGTCATGACGCAGGGTAGAGGGTGAGGAAGCTGGGATGGGGGGTCATGGAGGTCGGGGGACTCAAGCTGCACACAGTCAGACTAGTAACTGACATGCAGTGAGAACAGACTCAAAGAAGGAATGTGCCCAAACCATAGACTGGCACTCAGTCGGACCACAGACAGACAGGGAGACCAGAAACAGCCACAGATGTATGCACAGTCAGGCAACAGAGATGGGGCCACACGCAAAGTCAGGCAAATAAAATGTGCTCATAGTCAGACCACGAACACAGGCAGGCACAAAATTAGATCTCAGACACACACAGTCAGATAAAATACACACACAACATCACAGTGGGGCAGGGAATGCGCGTACATGGCCAGGCCACCAGCACAGGCCGGTCAGAGATGCACAGGTCCACACAGAGGCCACAGACACACAGCAGACAAGAAACTCACACAGGGTCACAGGCAGGCAAATAAAACTTGCACACAGTCAGACCACAAACACAGACAGGTACAAAATCAGACCTCAGACAAACACAGTCAGAGAAAATACACACGTAGAGTCACGGTGGGGCAGACAATACACATACACAGTCAGATCAGAGACACAGCCAGACAAGAGACACACACAGGGCCACAGTCAGGCAAGCAATACAGGTATATGGTTGGGCTGCAATGAAATATAAATATGGAATCAGGTCAGAGATCTGCAGTACACAGGAAGGTAAACTTAACACACGGACCCCAGACTGAGATGCGTGCACACAGTCAGGCTATAGAGACAGGCCACACAGCACACCATGCTTCCACCCAGCCAGCCAATAATCCAGACATACAAAGCCAGATCCCCTCATCCACACATACGTGCAGACAGGCATGTACACAGACTATAATGCACACTCAGACACAACCAGTTGGAGACTGGGCAGTTGGGGAAACTGGAACTTGAGCATAGCCCCTCACTCTGTACCCCAGCCATGGGACCTTTAAGAGTAAAAGTGGTCGATGAGGAAGGTGGAGGCCCAGCTGAAGCCAGGGCGACCACAGCAGCTGGCCCCACCCACAAATGCACATCTGCTTGACCACATCTGGGGAAGAGGGCTCAGGCCCAGACCACTTTGGTTAGCTGGGTGGGCCCTCAGCAAGCCTCTGGGGAAACCAAGGCAGCACAGCAAGCCTGCAGCACGGAGGGGCTCAAATCCAGGGCTGCCCAGCCTACCATGGACCCCCAGGGGAGTGACATCCCTATTCCAGCCTCAGTCTCCTCACCTAGGATACCAGCTGGCAAGGGCAGAGGCCACCTGCATGAAAGGCCTGGTGTAGGGGAGGCCCCAGCTACAGCTGCTTCTCCCACTCTCCAGAGCCCACAGGAGCCAGGGGTAGCAGTGCCTTCTAAACAAGGCAGCTCCCAATTACGCCCCCGGCTCCTGCAGCCCCGGCCTTGCTGGGCCCATGCCTTCTTGATGTCCGGGCAGGATGGGGCTACTCCAGGTACAGGCAGGCCGGGCCATGAGCTCCCGACTCCCTCAAACCCAGCCTGCTGGGGTCCGGTGTGGGGAGGGAGAGGACAGTGTTGGGATGAAGTTGGAATGAGGGTGGGAGCACAGGCAGAATCGGAGAGGAGAGGGTCAGTCACCACTCACGAGATAGAAAGGGACAGTGTCTCTTCAGCCCCCATGAACTCTGGAGGAACTTGCTATGACAAGTGTGACGAAGGAGTGTTTCAGGTCCCTTGCTAAGACCCTGCAAAGCCCACGACCCTCCTGCTTTCTAAGAGTCCCCGAGTGTGGGGTCATTTGCAAGGGACCTAGGGAGAATATAAAAAAGTCCTGTCAGCTCTGCCTTCAAAACCTATCCCAAATATGCCCACTGTTACCTTTGCCTCTTCCGGGTCCAGCTCCATCATCACCCACCTGGGCCAATGCACTCCCACCCTCACCCCCCATAGTCTGTCCTCACCCCAAAGCCAAAGGACCCCTGTGAGCACCTGGGTCACATCCCATCCCTCCTCTGTCCACAGCCCTTCTGGGCGACCCACCTCCCTTGGGGTAAAAGCCCAAGTCCTCCCCCAACCCATAAGGTCCTGCAGGACCTGCCCCTGCCCCTCCCTGCACTCTTCCCACTTGCTCACCTGCTCCAACCACAATGGCCTCCTCGCTATTTCTCCAACAAACAGGTATGGTGCTGCCCCAGGACCTTTGCACTGGCTGTTCCCTTGCCTGGATCTCTCTGCCTCCAGATTTAATGTTAATATTATTACTTGGCTAAGAACTAAAAGGTGAATGGAAATGGGGGTGGGTGTCATCCAACAAGAAACAGCAAGAAGCAGTACCTAGAGGCCCTAGGAGAGAGATGGGAAGAGATTAGGGCAGAAACACAGGACAGCAAGGAGCCCTAGGCAGCTCTGGGCAGGAAGAGACGTGGCCAGGATGGCATCCAGCCAAGTCTCCCTGCACCTCCTTCAAGAAATCAGCCTGAGACACCAGCCCTGCCACTGTCAAGAAAGGGAAACTGAGGCAGGCGCAATGGGGCTGCATGATACCACAATCCCCAAGTTCCCGGAAGATGGTGTGGCTGTTTAGAAGGGAACAGCCTCCCGTGGGAGTTGTAGGAAGTAACGGGCAGCAAATGAGGCTGGAGAGGAAGGAAAGGAGCAGCCCCGGGACCTGGAGCCCAGGGTGCAGGGAGGGTCCTGCCCAGCTGTCAGCTGAGAGCTCTCTCTGTGCCAGGTGCTGAGCTGCCCACCATTTGCTCCCAGCAGCCAGTTTTGGGGGGAAGGGGTATGCCCTCCTTTCAAAGATGAGGAAACTGAGGCTCACAGAGGAGTCCCTAGCGACTTGCCCCCGGTCCCCAGCTGGGTCCTGTCCTCTGGACCTTGGATCCAGAGCCCATATTTAATCACATGACTGCCCTTCCTTGGCCACTGGGATCTCAGGAAAGTGAACGACCCTCTCAGGGCCTCATACAGCCACTGGGGGACCCCAGACTGCTAATGGGGGACGAGTGGGCGCCCATTCCAGCCAGGCGCCGGGGCGTGGGTCACGCGATCCATGAGCCGGCCTTGTGTACCCACGCAGAGCAGGGAGCATAAAGGGGTGATTATGACCCAGGACTGCGAAGCGCACAGGCTCTGTCACCCGCCGAGGCGGGGTCTCCTGGGGCCTGAGGATGCCCAGGGCCTCTCTGCCCCACCCGAGTGTTCATCCTGCGCACTCTGACCCTCAGGAGACTTCCCACGGCCTAGGGCCCGGGGAAGGGAAGGCTGGTGATGCTAGCAGTGGGGCCGAAAACACCTGGTGCTGGACCCCCTCTCCGCCCTCATACCCACCCCCTACACTTCTCCCTCCCCACCGCCTCCCTTCTGGGCCAGGAGACTTTCCTCAGGACAAAGCCCCAAAGTCCCCCAAGGGCAGGAGCCGGGCCTCGCTGGATAACTGTGCCCAGCAGGGTCCAAGCTCTAGCTCTGAGTCACTGGTGGGCCTCCACGCCCCCCACTGGGAAACGCTCAGTGTTAGGCCGGCCCCACCACCTTCCCAGGAACTGGGGCGAGGGAGCTGCCTTTAATTGACTATGGGTTTGCATTAGGGGCTGTCCCAAGAACAGGAGTGGAAGGGCGAGCAGACAGGGAGCCAGCCCCAGAGCGGGGAATCAGTACCCCACCTAGATGTCCCTGTGTGCCAAGCCCTCTGACATGCTCCTTGAGATTCTTCTGTTTGACATATGAGGAAACTGAAGCTCAGAGAGGGGCTGCTGCTTGCCAAGGCTCACCCAGCATGGAAGGGGCTGGGCTGGGGTTCGAAGTCTGAGACTGGTTCTCATTCGAACCCAGAGCCTGCACTCCCTGAGGGCCCAGGACGTCCTAACCAGCATGTGCCCTGGCTTCATAGAGGAGCATGAGATACCAAGTTCTTGGCGCACCCCTACCCTCCAGTGCTCCCCAGCTCCTCTGCTCAGCGTTCTGGGACCTTCCCAAAGGTTACAACTATTCCCAGAATGCAGTGGTCTGCCTGGGGCCTCTGGGCCTTTCTTAACTGAGTCCCTCTAACAGGTACACTCTTCCCCAGTGGTCCACCTGTCAACTCATCCTTGAAGCTGAAGCCACAGATCCCCCCCACCCCGGGACCCTTCCTCAGCTCAGCTCTGACCCACACCCCTGCAGCTGGGAGTGGCTGTGTCTGCTCTAAAACCTCCCATGGGTCTCATCTATGTCCATTAAAATCCAGAACTGCTGACCCCATCAGGTTGCACCCCAGTGCCTTGCTTTCCCCACTGCCCTCCTCACTGGCCTCTGGTTCACACAGGGGTATTTGTGTATCTTGTTCCTTTCCCCAGCACATCCTTCCTCCTCCCCCATCAAACCTCAGCCTTCACGCTTATCATCAGGTCTCAGCTGAGCTGTCACCTCCTCCAAGAAGCCCTCCTGAACGCCCCATGCTGGATCAGGACCCACTCTGGGCTTCTCCAGGACCCTGTGTCTCCCCTCACAGCTCTGCTCCCGTCATGGGCCTGTCATCCTCCAGGATGGGAGCCTTCTCCCCACCCTGAGAACGTGGCAAGGCCCCAGCATATACTGGATGCCTACTGCATGCCTGGCCCCACTTGGCACTTTACCCACATCATTCTTGTGGTCATGTCCATTGCAGAAGTGGAAACTGAGGGAGACACTGCAGGCAGGGGAGGCTAACACAAACATGCCACCAGCTGCAAGTTACATCTGCTCTGTCAACTTGAGCCTTAAGGGGTAGAAGTGAGACTAGAGGAGGGGCAGGCAGGACATGGGGGGGCTGGGCCCCTGGCGGGAGAGTTGCAGGAAGTTCCTCTGAAGAGTGGCCCAGGACTAAGAAGAACCTTGGGAAGCAGGACTCTCAGGCAATAAAAGGGATTGCTGAGGCATAGGTTTGGTCAGCCGATAATGGGAGGTACTAAGGCATGGAGCTTGGGGTCAGGAATGGGAGGTGAGAAGGTGGGTACTAATGTGTTTGCCCTGACCCCCCAGTTTATTAAAGCCCCAACAAGACACAGTGTCAACCTGGGATCCACAGGCCAGGAGGGCGCAGGGACAGATGAAGAAACTTTCCGTGAGTTTTAGGGGTGACTAAGAGCAGAGATCTCAGTCACATATCCCCCCACCCCACCCCCATGGTCCAGCCGCTTCCTCCAAGGTCCAGGTCCCGGAGGAAGGATGCAGAAGCCCCCCAGCAAAGAGCAGTGGGCTGGCAGCTAAGGCTGCCCAGCCTGGCTCCACCTCCAGGAGGTGGGGAAGGAGAAAGGGCTGGGGGGCAGTCGGGGGAGGGGACCCTGCGGAGCATAACGGTCAGGAGTTTTCCAAAGTGAGAGGGACAGGCCTGAATGGGGGCGCACCCGGCAGTGTGGGCTAGAGCTGTCTCTGGAGCTTGGCTGGGCCAGGCCCGTGCGGGAGGGAGGGAGTGGGGAACGCGAGAGTACCCCTCCCCTCCCGGGAGCCTAGAGGGGGGGACAAGGAGGGAAACAAAGCCCAGCGCAGACTTGCCCTCGAGGTGGAAGAGAATCCCAGGTGCACTCACCCCGCGGTTCGGCTCAGAGATCGGGGTGCTCCGCTGCAGCCGGTCCCCCGGCCCCGCGTCCACTCTGAGCGGCGTCCACTCTGAGCGCTAGCGCCGCGCGCGCAGGGAGAGGCCGCGGCCCTAAGAGCTCGGCCTGGGGGCGGGGCCGGGGGTGGGGCTCCGGACGGAAGTGGGGCGGGGGACCAGCGGGGGAGCCCCATCAAGGGGCCCTGGAAGCCTCCAAGGGGTTCCTGTGTGCGGAAAGCCTTCAAGAGGGTACTATGCACCCCCACATGCACATGCATGAGAGAACACCCTGAGACACCCTCCCCTTTGGAAACCCGATGACAGAGGGAACCCCTATCCTGCTCCCCCTCCCCTTCCAGGTGCTGATCGTGGCCATGGCAACGGATGAAGGGACTGGAAGCCCTAAACAGCAGAGGGCTCCCCAAACACACCCAAATACTGGAGGTCGGATAAGGGGCAGAAAAAGCCCCACCCAGTCTGAGTTGGATGGCAGAGGCCGCGCCCCCACATACACAGAAAGCCCCAGAGGGTGGGGGAGGGGTGCTGGCACAAAGAGGCTGCCCCCTTGGTTGGGGTCTGGGGGGGATGAATGGGGACACGGTGGCAGAGGCCCCCACCTTAGGCACAACCCTGAGGAAGGGGCGGAGAGCGCAGGCCCAGATTGGAAACAGATGGGGCCACCATGCCAGGCCGGAGACACCCGATCCACAGGAGGGGGAGCGGGAGGGGCGGCCCCTCCCAGGCAGCCAATCCTGGCCGTGCTGCTGCCCCGGTGCGGGTTTGAAAACTCCAAGGCTGAGACAGGGAACGCTGGAGGCCCCTGGGGTTCTGGGAGCTAGGAGAGGCGTTTGGAGAGGGGCGGAGACCTTAATGGAGAGCCAAGGGCCACCGCAGGGGGCTGGCTCCCCATCTGCTCCCACCCCTGGCCCCGGGCGAAAATGCCTGGTTCCACCATTAGTGCTCAGGATGTCTCCCATAGCTAACAGGTATTGAGCTCCTGGTGTATACTAAGTGCTGTGCCTGCTCACCCCACCCAACATCACCCCCATTTTCCAAAGGGGTTAGCGGAGGAATAGAGAGGTTAATTGTCCAAGGTCAAAAAGAGCAGGGACTGTGGAACCAAGGTTTGGATCCAGAGGATGAGCTCTTACCCACAATGCTGCAGGAGGCCTGGAGTGGCAGAGGGTTGGGGGAGGAGAAATGGACAAGTTGCTACAAATTTAAAGCGTCCAGGGACACAGCAGTGTTGGACAGAGACGGCCCCACCCTCAATAAGCTCACTGCACAGTGGGGCAAAGGACAGGCTTTGATGGGGACACGCAGGCAGCTGTGGGAGCTCAGGAGGCCCTGATAAGGGTTCAGGACAATTCACTTCCCAAGGTGGCCTATCCATGCTCTGCTATGGCTGCCTTAGAGGTTCCATTCCCCACCTCTCCTGGGTAATCTGCCCCTTTCCCAACCTGTGCCTCACTTCTCCCGTCTGCAAAACAGAGTGTATAATGCCACCTCCCCCAGCACTGGGAAGGCCTGCACTGGAGTTCCCAAAGCCCCGAGCGCACAGTAGGTTCTCTGTGAATGTCTGGATGTGGACTCTATACAGAACACATAGTAGGTGCTGCTAAACATAAGACACTCCAATATCTCCCCTCCCCACAGCCCAACTATGAAATGCACACAATAGGTACTTTATGAGGTGCTACACTTGGCACCTCAGCACCACATGGCGCACACAGGAGGTGCTCTGTGTCAACATGGATGTGAAATCATGCAGTGTAACCTCCTCCTGCTTGGCAGGGTACACAGTGGGCCCTCAGGAAATGCCACCAGGAGCATGGTGGGTGCTTTGCTTGCATTTGCAGACTGATGGCCCAGACACAGGGCTCATACACACTCAGGAATGAATCCAAGCTCGCCCATGTGACCTCAAGGAAGAACCTGTTTTCCCAGCTTTATTAAGAACCAGGCCCACAACAGGCGCTCAATGAATCGAGATGTCAGGGTGCCTGGGGCAGAAGTGCCGGTCTGGGTTGTCCAGGCCCCAGGGGATGGTGGCTGAAGACCTGCCATGCCCTCTCCAGCCAGTCCTGCCCTCTCTGGGCCTCTTGCCCGTGTCTCCTTGGAGATGACCTCTTGCCTCCATGCATGGCAGTGACCACATGGGCTGGGAACACAGCCACCTTCGAGGTAAGTGTGGGAAAGATCTGGGCGAGGAATGAGGCCTGCCTCTGGTCTATCCCAGCGGGGTGACTCCATCCACACAGCAACCTGAATGTCCCCATCACAGCTCTAATCACCCCATTCTTTAACTGCTTGGTCCCGGGCCTGCCTCTACCACCAGACTGACCTCTGAGGGCAGGGCAGGGTCTCTGTCTTGATCAGAGCACACACCCTGTACTGGGTCCCCAGCACCCAGCAGAGGGCCTGCATGGAACACAGCAGGTTCTCAGCAAACCTTCACATGAACAGCCAGGACCCTCCTCACCCAGGAGAACCCGCTCCAATCTTATTCTCCCCAGGGGCTACAGTGCACGGCACCCTCATCACAAGCAGGCATCTTCACCCACCTTCTTTCTTTTTCACCCACCCTTTTAAAATAAAAATTTCTGAGCACCTACTGTAATAAGCCATGACTGGTTTGAGGCACTAGGGACATAGCAGTGACTAAGTCTGACAAAGATCCCTGCCCTCATGGAGCTGATGTTCTAGCGAGGGCAATGGAAGGGAAACAGAAGAAATAAAATACACCAAGGATCAGTTAGCAGTAAGTGCTATGAAGATGGACAAAGTGGGGGAGGGGGGGCGGAGGGAGAGAAGATTTCAGTCTTAAACACGGTCAGGGAGTAAGGAAATGACATTCTACCGAAGATGTGAAGGAAGTGAGAGAATGTGAAAGCGGTATGGATGCTTGGAGGAAGTGCGATAGGGGAGGGCATAGCACATGCAAAGGTCCTGGGGCAGGACCATGCGTGGCTGGTGGAGGAACAGGGAGGAGGAGGCGTGTGTGGCTGGAGCAGAGTGAGTGAGGGGGGGACAGAGGGAGGAGGTGAGGGCAGGGAGGGGACAGGGGCAGGGATACAGGGCCTTGTGGACCCCCAGGGAGGACTTGGGCTTTTACTCCTTGGGAGGGGGAGCCCTGGAGGGATATGGACAGAGGAGGAGCAGGACCTGACTCAAGTGCTCACAGGAGCCCTCTGTCCACTGCAAAGACATACTGTTAGGAGGTTAGGGGGGTCCAGAGGGGAGGTGATTGCACATATTCAGGCCAGCAATGAGGGGGCTGAATCAGCTGGAAGCACAGGAAGGGAGCAGGGGAGGAGTGGGCACATTCTGGATAGATTGAGAAGGCAGAGCCAACAGAATTTTCTAAAGGACTAGTTGTGGGGCATAAATTAAAGCAGGGACGCAAGGACAACTTCAGGGTTTTGGGCCTGAGCAGCATGAAGGTTAAGAGTTGCCACCTCGGGGAAGCCCTCCCTGACTGCTTTGCCCTCCCAGTGCTCTTGAGGGCTGACCCAGGAGCTCCTGAATGCTCAGTTATGTCCTCTATATACACCCAGGAGGAACTGTCCTTGGGGAGAAGCATGGGGTTTGATCACGTCAGCCCCTGCAGCTGCATTTGGGGGGGGTAATTTTTTTTTTCAAAATAACTTTTCTTCTAATTATAAAATAGGCGCGCGCAGCAGAAAATTTAGAGAAAATCAGCATAAAGAAGAATATAAAAATTGCCCACATTGCACGCCTCTCCTGGAGAGAAAATGCGAGCATGTGGTCATTTTCATTCATTCTTTCCACAAACATGTATTGAGTACCTACTGTGTGCCAAGCCAGTGGGGACACAGCAGTGGGCATGATAAAGCCAGCACCCCTGCCCTCAAGAAAAGTGAGGAAGACAGACACTCCTAGGGAAACCAACAGTGTCAGTAGCATAATGCTGGTCAGTGCTAAGAGATCCCAACAACAACAAATGCACAGGGAGGCTCTAGACACCTGGAGGGGCCCAGGGGGCTTCTCAGAGACCTGGTGACGTCAGTAAATCAGACATCCAAGCACCTATGGAACAGACTTTCAGGCAGGAGAAAAAGCAAGTGCAAAGGTCCTGCGGCCAACTGTGTCCTTCTAGTCTTCTATGTGTGCAAATTGGTACTTCCTTTTGAAAATGGAGATCACCGTTATAAGACCATTTATTTATCTGTGTCCAACCCACGGAGTTCAACCAGTTCCTACTTGTTCTACATGACAAACAACACAGAGAGGGACATCCACATATGAACCCGTGGCCTGTCACTTCCTGCACAAAAGTTCCAACCAATTAGTATCTCTGTTGGGATGTCCTACAGCCTTTGACACCCACCCTGATGTGGGGCCTTGAGGCAAAACCACACACACCTAGGTAGGACCGCCCCCCCCCCCCAACACACACACACACACACACACTCCTATCCCTCTCCCAATCTGTCCCATTGTCCTCACATTTGGAGCCAAAATCCCTCAAAGTTCATTTACAGGCAACCGACAAACTCCACACTCTTGGGATCCAGAGTGAGGGAGAAACTGGTTGGGCAGCTTCCTTTCCCAGCACAGTATCCATGACCTGGGGCAGTGAGCGTGTGCCAACCAGCCAGGAGCCTACTTCACCCACACTCACATCACGGTCCTGGCGCCATCTCTGCCTGCTAGCTACACCACAGTGGGCACACTGCCCACAACGGGCATGTCCCAGCTCCTCAGCTGCCTTTTTCACCTGCAGGTTCCCCAGGCCCAGCTACCTTCCTCTCCTTCCAGAGAAATCCAGGATGCCTTCAGGTGCAGCTGGATCCAGATGCACCTGCTCTTCCCATGTTCTCCCCTCTCAGCTGATGGCAGCTCCATCCTTCCAGAGGCTCCCTAGGGGCCAGCCCGACTCCTCCCCTCATCGGCTCTGCACACGCTGCTGATCTGGAATTAACTACTCCCAAGTCTCCCTCTTCAATTTCTTATGAACTTGTCCATCTGTCTCCAGGTGCCTTCTTTGTCTAGTCCCCATTACTGCCTGCCTGGACCTAAGTCACCCCCACCCTGGTCCTCCAGCTCTTGCCTCACTCCCCACAGTCTGTCCTCCCCGCAGGAGCCAGAGGGTGCTGAGTCAGGTCCTGGGTCCTGTCCCTCCTCTGCCCACAGCCCTCCAGGGCTCCCACCTCCTTCCAGGTAAAAGCCCAAGCCCTCCCCACAGCCCACAAGGCCCTGAACAATCTGCCCCATCCCCTCCCCCCTCACCCTTTCCCCTTTGCTCACTACACTCCAGCCACACGGCCTCCTCTCTGCTCCTCCAACATGCCAGCCACAGTCCTGCCTCAGGGCCATTGTACAGGCTATTCCCTCTGCCTGAAACACCCTTCCTCCACATTTTCATGGCCGTTTCCTTCTCACCATTCCAGTCACCCTCAAACATTACCTCCTCACAGCACCCCAACTGACCTCACTACCATTCAGGTAGCACCCCATCACCCTTTATCACACCTTCCTCTATTTTTTTCCTTTTTGGCACTTGCTTTCATCTGAAATTACAGGGTGGGGCAAAGGTAGATTTAGAGTTGTGAGTACGTGAAACAGTTTATATATATTATTATGTATTAATTATTGCATTAGTATTCTCCATATGAACAACTGTAAACCTACTCTTGCCCCTCCCTGTATTTATTCCTTGTTTATTGTCTAGATCAGCACTCTCCAGCAGGGAACCAATAGCCACGTATGACTAGTTAAATAAAATTAAACAAAATTCAAAATGTATTTCCTCAGTCACACCGGCTGAGCTTCCTGCATATGAATGAGGCCCATGGCCAAGGTACTGGTGCAGATCTAGTGTACTTTTTAAAAAATATATATACGTTTTTATTTATTTTAGAGAGAGAGGAAGGGAGAAGGGGAGAGAGAGAAACACTGATCAGCTGCCTCTGGCACCACCCCTACTGGGGATCAAGTCTGAAACCAGAGCAAGTGCCCTGAACCTTGACCTTTCAGTGCATGGGACGGCGCTCCATCAACTGAGCCACAACTGCCCAGGTGACACAGTGCATTTCTATCATCACAGAAAGTTCTGTGGACGGCTCTCCTGGAGACCAGGAGCCAGGAAAGTGGGGCTGGGCTGTATTTGGTTACTGCTGGGTCCCAGGGCCTGGCAGAGCAGGTGCTCAATAAATGCTCTCTAGACAAACGAAGGAACAAATGAATGGCTAAGAGGCTTTGCAAAGCCTGGAGGCGCCGATCTGCAGGACAGGCCGCCTGCAGCCACAGGTCCACAAGCTGGGATTAGCACCAGGTCTATCTGAGTTGCCACCCAGGTACTCTCTGGGGGCTGCTACTCCAGGCCCAAGGGCATAAATTTGTAAAAAGCTGCCCTGGCCAGCGGCAGACTCCCAGACTCCTTGTTGCAGCCCAGCGCCATCATACTGACCCCGCCAGAAGCAGGGAGGGGGTTGGGGGGAAGGGCATGGTCCTCTAGGTTGGTGCCCCTACCAGGCCCACCACCACCATTTCCCAAGTTGAGCCACCTGTGGCCGCTTCCATGGCTCCGGCCACATGCTCTCTGCAACGTGCCTCTACGATCAGCAGCTCCCCAATGAGTAGCTGGAGCTCTCTAAACGCCCCCCTCCTTGCTCAGGCCTTCTACCACATCCCAGTGCCCTCAGTCTTATATTCAGCTCATGCCTTTCCCTTAAGCCCGTGATTTTCAGCTAGTGTGCCGCAGCACACTGGTGTGCCCCAAGAATTTTGAAAACATGCAATACCTGACTAATTTAGTCAGGGGCACTGACCTCTTTCCTTAGATTATCAAATGAAAAACCGACAACAGGCAAAACAATAGGTGTGGTGTGAGAATGGCCTGTCTTGAACCATAAATACACTGAGTAGCCAGATTATTATGATCTCTGAATGCATAATAATCTGGCCACTCAGTGTATACCCAATATAATAAAAAGCTAATATGCAAATTGTCCCCTCGACCAGGCGTTCGACCAGCAGGCAGGCCGGCCAACCACTCATGTCCCTTCCCCTGGACAGGCTGGCCGGACCCTACCCATGCACGAATTCATGCACCGGGCCCCTCTCTCTCTCTCTCTATATATATATATATATATAGAGAGAGAGAGAGAGAGAGAGAGAGGCCAGATTATTATGATCTCTGAACGCATAATAATCTGGCCACTCAGTGTATCAGTGTATATAGGTCATACAATAGAGCCGCATCTTATTGGTCACATTGTATAATAAGATTATGTCCAATTGGTTAATTCTTGGTACCAGAAATCCTTAAATACAAGTATAGGCACCTGATTTTTTTTTTTTAAAGTCACTTTGGAGTAATAAAAGGTAGGTAAAATTTTTTTTTTTGGTAAATCAATCAAAATTATACCTGTTTTTTGTCAGACCAGCAAAAATATATATTTTTGGTGTGCCATAGAATTTTAGTGATTAGTAATTAGTGCCATGAGATGAAAAGCGTTGAAAATCACTGCCTTAACCTAATTTACTTTAGAATCTAGTAAAACTAGAAACTACTCCCTAATGCATGGCTCTCCCTGCCTAGCCTTGAAAGTGACCAGAAAAACTGTTACAATGAAAATATGTACAGAGTTCTTCCATTTTCCCTGGATACTGCTGCCGAAGGCAGCAGCCTAAAAGGATCTGGTCATAAAGAGGTTGGATTAGCAGGTGTTGGTGTTAAAGATCGCCCTGCACCTGACTGAGTCTCTCTCCTCGCCTGTTCCATATGAACCGCAAAGGGAGTCACTGCTAGTCTGTGCCACCGGACACTTCCTCCACGGTCACCCCGGAACAGCCTCATTCTGGGCCAGGCCCCACTTTAGAAATTACTGTCCACAGGAGGCAGGAGGCAGGAGGCAGGAGGATACGGTTCTTTTCCCAGCTCTGTCCCTGGGAGCCACGTGGCCCTGAGCTAGTTCTTGCCACTCTCTTGCCTCAGTTTCCCTACCTGTAGAGAGGAGAGGAAGATTGGTTTTTTTAGTGCCTGAAGCTGATTTTGTAGGTTCAAGGTCTTTGAAGATTAGGGAAACTGAGGGAAAGGCCAGCGAGGTCCCAGAGGCAGGGTGAGGGGGGCCCGGTCTTGGTCGGTCACTACTCACACCTCAGCATCTCCCCTGCACCAGGTGCTATCCCGAGTTCTGGGGACACAGCTGGGACCAAAGCAGACAACCGTCCAGGGCTCTCCTCTAGGGAAGAAGAGTGACAGACACAGACAGCCAGGCAATGACAGGGGTAAGGAGCGCGTTCTGGGCAGAAGACACAGCATATGCAAAGGCCCTGGGGTGGGACTGAACACACTAAGTTCTAGGGAAAGAGAGGTGGCTGGTAGCTGAGAAACGAGATTAGGGGGTAAGGGATTACAGAGCGTTTCAGTTGAGAAATGAATATACCTGAGGCATGAACAATCATCACACTCCTGTAACCATTTCCTTTCACACCCCACCTGCATTAATAGAGCCCCTGTACCCCAGGCTCCAGGCTGAGCGCTAGGGACACAGAGTGGCCCAGGCAGCCCCAGCCCATCTTAAGGAGTTCACCAGCCTGTGCGGGAGGGACATAGGGGCTCCAGCAGCTAAAGATCAGATCTGTGATGGGGGAATTCCTCTGGCCTACCAGTGGGGCAGGCTTCCAAGAGGAGGTGATATTTAAGATGTGAAGAAAGAGAAACAGGGAGAGGAGACCCAAGTAGCACTGGACAAAATGGAAGAGGTGGAAATAGGAACCTTGGGCCAAGTCCCTGTCACATCCCCCAGGTGAGAAGATAGGGACTAGGGAGCTAGCTGCTGGGGTGGTGGACCTGCTATGTGAGCCCAGGTGCAAGTACAAACCTTCACCTCCCAGAGCTCTCAAGTCCAGGGAGAAGGTGACACCTCTAGGCAGGAGTTTGGATTTGAACCCAACCCCATCTCCCCCCAAACCTAAAAATGTTCTTTAAGCACTTAGTATGGGCGAAGCACTCAAAACTGAGTCAGGCACACAGTAGGTGCTCAAGGAACACTGGTTATTATTCCTATCTCTTCCTGAAAGCCAGGCATACACAAACAGCTCATTGAATCCCCTCAATGAATAGTAATACCCCCCAACACACACACACTTTTCAGTTGGGGAAACTGAGGCACAGAGGTTGAGCCCAAATTCTCACTACTAATAAGGGACAGAGCAGGGACCTGAACTGAAGCTGGTTCTTAACTCTTCCCCCAACCACTCATCTGAGCCTCCGTTTTCCATCCCCAGCCCTCACCGCCCTGCTTCACTGGGAGGTAACAGTCCCAGAGTTCATGGCACCTCAAACTGAGCCCATCTGCGACTCACAGCTGCACAGGGCCAGGGGCTGGCAGCCACCTGGAGGCATAAGGATGGACCACTGGCTCCCAAATGTATTTATTATTATGATTATTTATTAATTGTTCCCTAGCAGCTGCCCCAGCACTGGGAGCCACAGGCAGCACAGGCATGGGCGAGGACAGTGGCTCAGATGAGGACAGTGTGTGGACTCAGCAATTATCCCAGGAGGACTCCACGCCAGGCCTTTGCACTCTCTATCCCCCTGCCAGGACCCCTTTCTCCCCAGAAACCCACCAGCTCCCTCCCTCACCATCTCTGTTCAAATGTTACCCTTTCAACCAAGGCTACCAGGCCCCCTATTCAAACTCCGCCCTCCACTCTAGCATTTCCCTTCCCCGTCTCTGATTTTTCTTTCCTAGAGCAGCGTACCACCCTGACATGGGATGTGGTTTTTCTTCTGTGCTTTGTTCATTCTCCATTCCCCCAACTAAACTGCAAGCTGCAAGAAGACAGGGTATTTGTTCTTTTAAATTACCCGTGCCTGCCTGGCCGGTGTGGCTTAGGTGGCTGGGTGTTGTCCCCATGCACCAAAAGGTTGCCAAGGTTAGAGCACATGCCCAGGTTGCGGGCTTGATCCCCGGTAGGGGGCATGCAAGAGGCAGCCGATCAATGATTCTCATCATTGATGTTTCTATCTTGCTCTCCCTCTCCCTTCCTCTCTGAAATATATATATATATATATATATATATATATATATACACACACACACACACACACACACACACACAGCCTCTCATATATATATATATATATATATATATATATATATATATATATATATATATACACACACACATACTAGAGGCCCAGCGCACAAAATCATGCACGGGTACAGTCCCTAGGCCTAGCCTGCAATCAGGGCCATCTTCCGCCCATTTGCAGTCCCCAGTCCCGGCCCGCCGCCAACACCCACCCTGGCTCCCCATTTGCCATCTGGCGATGTATCGGAGCCTGCAGGCCGAGGGGAGGGACCAAGAGGTCTGCCTTCCGCCCGCTCGCCAGTCCCCAGTCCCACCCCCCCACCACCCACCCCGGTTTCCCGTTGGCCATCCAGTGATCGGAGCCTGCGGCTTGGGGGGGGGGGGGGGGAGGCGGTCCAAGAGGTGGTCAATGCACCTCACAGCAACTGGTGGATTGGTCGTTGTGGTTGTTACTCCGTTATGGCGCTGGCCTTTTATTATATAGGATATATATAGAGAAGCGGGGGGTGGAGAGAGAGAGAGGCTGCACCCATTTATTACAATCACCCGTTGCTCACCCGAGGCCATGCTGAATCTGCATCCATGCCTCCCAGGCCCTTGGGAAGCATTTGTCTCTCTCTCAGTGCTGAGAGGTGCAGGGATGTTTTCACATTCCCTTTGAGCCTGCAAACAACACCTCCAGAAATGTATCTGATAGACACGTTCTCCTGAAATGGCACACTAGACAGTCCTCACCCCTGAAATGACACATGTAGAAAAATCCTCACAGCAAGACTTGAAATAACATAAGTGCCCATTAATAATGGATCCGTTAAATATGCAGCAGTCCAAGGGACCAAATAATGCCACAAAAACATTAGTATTTCTTAGTATTATGAGATTAGTGTCACAGCTGTAAAAAGGCATGGGGTTTTTCTCAGTGGTTAGAGCATCAGCCCTCAGACTGATTCCAGTCAAGAGCACATACCTCGGTTGCAGACTCAATCCCTGGCCCCGGTCCCCGGTGCATGTGGAAGGCAACCAATCGATGTGTCTCTCTCACATCAATGTTTCTCTCTCTCTGTCTTCCCCTTCCTTTCACTCTCTCTAAAAGTCAATGGGGAAAATATCCTTGGAATGGAGAAGCTAGATGTACAATTACAAAATTACTTTTTAAGATACGGTATTTTAAGTGGGGGAAGAAAACGCCAAGGTACAGAACAGCATGTAAAGGACACTACCCTTTGGCTAAACAAAGGAGTATAAATCTGCCCGCCCACTGAATGTTCGCAGAAGAGCTCTACAGAACTGCAGTGTCCAAGACGGTAGCCATGACTGCAAGTGTCTGCTTATATTTAAATGAAATAAAACAGAATACAATTTAAAATCTAAGTCCTCAGTTGCACTAGCCACATTTCCAATGCGTAAGAGGACATTTGGCTAGTGACTACTTTATCAGAAAGTCCAGGTAGAGAGCATTTCTATCACTGCACAAAAGTTCTATGGGACTGATGCAGAACCAGGTGCAAGCCACGCCCCCCCCAGGCCAAATTAAGTTTTATTGGCACATGGCCACGCCCATTCACCTGGCTCCTGTCTCTGGCTGCCTTCTTGCTACAGTGGCAGAGTTGAGAGGTAGAGACAGGACTCTCCACCGGGTAAGGCTGAGAAGATTTACTATCTGGCCCTTCACAGAAAAAAATGTACTGACTTCTGTTTCTGGGGAAGGAGAGGGGGAGGGAATTGAGGACCCGGGGGGACAGCAGAGGCATTCCACTGTGCACTCGTCTGCATCTCAACTGTGCCCCATGCGTACACATTATCTGGCCAGAAACATAAATTAAAAATTAAAGATGTTGCAAAGTGGAGATGCGTATTGATTTTCCTGCCGGTGGCATTCTGAATATTACCAAGCTCCAGACAATTTTGTCAAGAGTGGGCAAAAAACGGTTATCTCGTTGTTTTAATTTGCATCTCCTGGGAATCTTTAAACACAGATAAATAAATGTCCAACCCCAGACTCCTAAGGAGCAGAGGGCAGGGACCCCATCCATCTCATCTGCCGCAGTGCCCCAGCATCCGTGCGGGGTCAAGCAAACAGTGGAAGCCCAGGAAGTGGGCATGAAGGACTGAGGGAACTGGGCCCAGGGATAGGGCCGCAGTACAAGGCCGGGGATTGTTGGGACTGGCGGTGGGCACGGAATGCCAAGCCATGCTTCCCCGAGGCCGTGTCAGCAATGGACACGGGGCCAGCCTGGCTCCTGGGCAGGAGCTTATGTACAACCCTCCTGGGGAGAGTGCTCAGCAGAGGGGGAAATGGGCAGGGTGGCCGGGGGACCTGCAGCCGCTGCGGGGGAAGGAACCGCAGGCTCCAGACCTGGAGAGAAATTATATATTCATCAGAATCTTAAACAAAAGCCCCACAGCCGCCTGTCAGCCAGGCTCTGGCTTTTATGGTAATCGGCGATGAATTACCCACAATGCCCAGCCAAGCGCAAGTGGTTCTTGGCCCGGATCCTAAGCTAATTTTTATATGTTCGTGTGTATATAATTTCCCTCTCTCTCTCACATTCCTCTTCCATCATTAGTGGGATTGTGGGGGGACAGGGGGACACAGAGGGAACCCTGGGTGTAAGGCAGGGGGTGCTCAAGTCCCTCGGGCCCACCTGGCACCAGCCCCTGGGCCTAGAGCGCATGGAGGTTGGAGTGCAGTGCCAAGCTGGGGCCAAGGGGAGCCTGAAGCCACCAAGAACTGAATGGGGAACCCAGGGAGTGGAAGACACACAGAAAAGAAGGAAAAAGAGGAGCCAAGAGGGGAAGGGCGGGAATGCAGGCCCATGAGTGGGGTCGAACCCCTGCCACGTGCTGTGTGGCCTGGGGCAAGTGCCTTAACCTCTCTGGGCTTCATCCTCCTGGTCTGCAAACCAGGACCCACTATATCCCCAAATGGAGGCCTCCGTGAATCTCTGAATTTCTGCCCCAAGAGCCCCAGCAGAGCTTGGAATTGGCAAAGTCCCAACGCAAACCCCATCCAACCCCAAAGGTACAGCTGGGCACTATTTGTGCGTAGGCTGAGAAAAGAACGTGCCTTGCCGAGGGCACCGGCCCCCATCACACCCACCACTGCAGGAGGCCCACACCAAGCCTCCACAGCCCCTCCGCCTTCTGGGAACCTTGGTGGCTGTCCTGTAACAGCGGGGTCTCCATGCCTGCCCCTCTTGTCCTTGCAGATGCTCAGGTCTAAGATCTAAGTCATCCTTATTCCTTTCAATCCCACCCTCCCCCAAACACTTGGCCAATCCCACTAGCTTTCGTGAAAAATCCTTCCAGAATCCACGCACTTACTCCCCCTCTTCTGCCTCCATCTGGTTCAGCCCCCATCATCTCCCACTTGTTCTAGTGCAGTCACCCTCGCACTAGTCCCCCGGATTCTGCCCTTGCCCCCACAGTCTGTCCTCCCTGCGGTGGTAAAAATACACCTGAGGACACCTGAGCCCAGTCCCATCCCTTCTCTGCCCATAGCCATCCACGGCTCCTCCCTCCCTCAAGCTAAAAGCCCAGGCCTGCCCGCAGACCACAAGGCCCTGCACGACTGGCCCCACCCTCTCCTCCCTCTCGGCCTCACTCGCTCTGCGCCAGTCACACAGTCACACGGGCTTCCTTATGACCCAGGCAAAGTGCAGCCTCAGAAACCTTTCCTCCAGGACTCCGCATCGTCTACTTCCTCACCTCCTGCTAGTCTTGACTCGAAGGTCACCTCCTCAGAGAGGCCTGCCTTGATTCAGTAGCTACAATAGCCCCTCCTCATCACCCACCCCTTCCCCTGGCTTCATTCTCCTTAAAAGCATGGCATACAGGAGGCCCTTAATAAATGCTTAGCAACACTAAGCATTGAGATGGCTTTCGCAACACTCAGAAGCTTTTCTCAGGGTCCAAAAGAAAAAATTAGAACTGAACCATCCCTGGAGGAATGGGGGGAGGGCAGGGCAGCGGCACTGGCTCAGTGGCAGCAGCCAGAGAAAGAAGAAAAACATGCCTGTCCCACCAAGCTGCCACAGGAGGCCTGCACGGGCTCACTGGTGACCGGAGTGGAGACTGTAAACACTCTTTGTAGATGACCAGGCGAGATCCAGCGAATGCTAATGTGGGCGAAGGACGTGGAAAAGGGAGAAGAACAGAGCTACATGAGCTAACGCTAAAATAATAGTAGCAGTGATAATAACTGCTAACATGTAAGACCATGTATCATGTGCTGGGCACTGTTCAAAGTGCTTTCCACATAACACCCCTCCTAATTCTCTCCATTTTACAGACGAGGAAACAGTTTCAGAGAGGTCAGGACACTTGCTCGAGATCACACAGCTCAGATGTGGCAGAACGGGGTATGTGGTGGCAATGCCCCCCAGCAGCCAAGCTCCATGCTTGGTACGTGGTAGGTGCCCAATAAATGCCATGGATGCCCAAGGGCGAAGTGAGCTGAGGTGGAGATGGAGGGAGCTGTTGAGCAGTCAGTCGGGTGCTTGCTGGGGAGGGGAGGGAAGGCTCAAGCAAGCAATACAAACACAGAGGGAATTGGGCCTCGGGGAGCAAGGCCTGGCTCGGAGGATAACAATTGCCTGCCAGTCTCATTTCCTCTTGTGACTGAGATGGGCAGGCCTGGCCAGGGCCCGTGGCTGGCATGGAGCCAGAGTCAGCAGGGACCTCCCCACCTGTCACCCGTGATGTGTTCATCAAGAGCAAAGGAAATGTCATAACCATCTGGGGTGGGTGGCAGGAGTGGGCATGAGGGGGCAATTCTTGGGTGGGGAGAGGTGAGCCTGGCCCAAGCGTAATGTGGCCCCTCACAAACCCGTTTCCCTCGCTGCCTCAGTTGGACCAACCTACCATTTACCCTGTGTCTACGGAGAACCATATGGTGAGAGGTCCGAGACTACAGGTTTGATGAGAGTTCAGTTCCAGGCTCTGTTCCTTCCTTACGGTGTGACCTTCAGCAAACCATTTCCCACCTATGAACCTCGGTTTCCCCCTCTGTAAAATGGAGCTGTCGCCCGCTGGCCTGGGACAACCTTCCCAATGCACAAACTTTACATTCACAGCAACTCTGGGTCTGAATTTTGGCCTAACCTCCTCCTAGCTCTATGGCCTCAGGCAAGTGGTTTAAGCAATCTGGGTCTGCTTTTCTTCTGTTTGCACCCCTGGATTGAGCCATGCCTGAAGGTGGTATATTCTAACACAAGCCTTCTCATTTACAGAGACTATCAATTCATCTGTTGTTGTTTTTTAATTGACAAAAAAAGACACACACACACACACACAAAGAGAGAGAGGAGAAACACTGATGTGTTGTTCCACTTATTTGTACATTCATTAGCATTAGTTGATTCTTATAAGTGCCTTGACCGGGGATCAAACCCATAACCCTGGTGTATCGGGATGACACCCTAACCAACTGAGCTACCTGGCCAGGGCCCAATTCATCTGCTTTTATACTAAAGTCAGTTTGATCTGGGTTTCTTCCCGTTCAGGCTGCAGGCCCACTGTGTGTCTGAGGCTGAAGCCTCATTAGTAGTGGGGTAGGGACTGAGGGTGTGAACCCTTGAAGGTTACTGCTCAACAGTCAGCTTGTTGAAGGACTTCAGACAGACCCAAACCTCTGGGTCTCGGGTCTTTCAAAACACAGTCACCGGAAAGCAACACCCACATGGGTGTCATCATCCAGATCTGGGACAGAGAGCATCAACCATTACATCTACTCTGTGCTGGGCCAAGGGCAAGATGCAAGATTAAACAACTTCACCTTGAGGGCTTCACTTTGTACAGAAAGGGAAGTCTGCCAACACTGTTCCCTCTTCCTTAAACACCCTCCCTTCCCCACTACCCAGCTAACTCCTACTCAACTTCCACATCTTAGATCAGCAGCCACCTCCTCCAGGAAGCCTTCCCTGACCTTCCCTCCCATCCTTTATTCCCCTCCCTCACCCCAGTTCCAGGCCTGGCAATTGCCATGCTTCACTGAATTTAAGGTGCACAGTTATATTACTTACCAATAAGAGAAAGAAAAAAAACACTGCCAATTAAATTGGACACGACTTCCTTATCACAGAGAATTATCATTTGATAGCTACTAAAAGAGCTTTTTAAACTTCTTTGAACAGAGATTTTGATGACTTTTCCTTCCTGAACTAGGTACAAAATGGAAAGTATAAGTAAAATATAAGGTTCAAGTTTCCCTAAAACTCCTCTGAACTGCTTTTCAACCCAGACTTGCCACTTTGGGGTTTTGTGCACGGCACCAATCTCTGTGTTGCCAGGCCCCAGTAGCCTAGCATCTCCCATGGGCAGCTGCCCCGAGGCTTCCCTCCGAGCTGCCGACACCCCCTTGAAGGGATCCACAGAAGGTACCAGCGATGGGGCTCCTGCCCGCCATCACGTGGCCCAAGCACTGTGGTTTGTCAGCTGACACTTTGGAGGCTACAGTGATCAAGGCAGGAATAACCACTCTGACTAAAACTGCCTGGTGCATAGCAGGTGCTCAAAACATATTACTGCATGAACAAACAAATGCAACAGAAAATGAGAGTTGAGAGAGGTTGGGCACTGGTCACAAGTCACACAGCTAGGCAAGAGCTCAGTGAGGGCAGACTTGGAACTGAGGTCTAACGGAATAGCCAGTTCTGCACTGTTCTGCATGGCTCATAGCACTTAGAATGTATTTTCCTACAACAGGACGGGGTGTGACACCCGGCAAACCCCTCAACTAAGCCTTTAAATGCACGTGGTTAATCTGTAAATTAGGGGAAAGTGATGGCTGTTAAGGACTTGGGGAGCAAGCTGCACCCCATCCACACCCAGCAGTGGGTTGGCTTGCCTGGCTACCCTGTCACTGTGCAACATCTGTGCGACATTTGTCAAATGACTTCGCCTCTCTGAGCCACGGCGTTTTCATCTGTCAAATGGGTATGAGTCTTTCCCTCAAAGCTCCTATAAAGATTAGACTCACAAAAAGTCTGCCTTCAAATTCTATCTCAAATCTTACCACTTCTCCCCCCTCCTCCCCCCCTCTTTCTCCACCTGGTCCAGTTCCATCATCACCCACCTGGAAGAGTGCAGTCTCTTCTGCCCTTGTCCCTGCCCCTCTGCCCTCAGCCCCCAAAGGCTGTCCTCCCCGAAGCAGCCACCAGAGGGCGCATGTGAGCATCGGAGTCAGGTCCCAACACTCCTCTGACCATATCCCTCCAGGGCTCCCACCTCGCAAGGGTTAAAAGCCCAAGTCCTCCCCACAACCTGCCGGCTCCCTCACTCACTCTGCTCCAGCACATGGGCCTCCTTACTGCTCCTCCAACATGCCAGGCATGGTCCTGCCCAGGATTTTTCATGGGCTACCCGCTCTGCCCAGAACATTCTTCCCCCACATATCCACCTGGTTCCCTCCCTCACCCCCACCTGGCCTTGACTCAAACTGTCACCTCCTCAATGAAGCCGTCCCTACCATCCCATTTAAAATGACAACCCTCATCCCTCCACTCCCAAATCCCTTTCTTCCCTTTGCTTCCTCTTATCACCATCTAACATGACACATATTTTATTTTGCTTACTGTCTCTGTGATCAGAACACGAGCCCCACACGGCAAGCACTTCCTCGCCAGCCAGTCCCCGCAGAGAGCCCAGCACACAGTAGGTGTCTGAGAGACCCCTGGATGACTGAAGGCACAGATGTGGGGGAGGCAGTGGCAGCAGCTGAACCAGCCGCTGGGCTAGCATCAGAAGCATCCGCGCCTCCTCCAGTGGGGCCCTTCCTGTCCCCATATCTGAGGCATCCCTGGACCCTGCCCTCTGCCCCCTTTCCTGAGCCTCCAGCTCCAGCCTGAGCCATCCGGTGGCCCAGCACCTGCTGAGCACACACAGGAAGCAGAGGCCCCTGCACAGTGCCTGTAGCCTGGGCTGGGCATGTCCCTCCCTCCAGTTTAATCCCTGCCCTGGTGGGAGAGGAGGACCTTGAGGTTGAGCCAGGACCCCGAAGTCAAACAGCTGGACTGGAGAAGTATACATCTCGCTGATCCCGTTTCCAGGAAGAGCTGGCCCACGGAAGTTCCCTGATAAATATTTAGCAAATAAACGTATTATTTACAAGCGCCATCTCACCCTCACTCTGAGCCCAGCGCTGCTCTAAGAAGTTCACCCTTAGGAACTCACTGGATCCTGCCAAGGACCCTGGCAGGCTGGGGTCATCAGTATCCCCATTTTACAGATGGGGACAGTGAGGCCAGGAGAGGTGAAATCACAGCAAATATGGAATAGAGCTGGGACTTGAACCCAGGCCACCTGGTGCTAGAGTCCAGTTCTTAACCACTCATTTACACAGTCTCAATAAATGACAAGAATAAAACATAAGAAAATGCCTATAATTTCTACTGAGTATTAGCTGTGTTGGAGGCCCAGAGAACTTTAGCCATTTGCTTAAGTCCTGAGATGCCCCCATTTCACAGACAGGTAAACTGAGGCTCAGAGAAGTTCTGACACTTGCCCAAGATCAAACAACCAGCAAGAGACAGTGCTGCGGCCCTAACTGGTTTGGCTCAATGGATAGAGCATCGGCCTGTGGACTGAATGGTCCCAGGTTCGATTCCGGTCAAGGGCATGTACCTTGGTTGCGGGCACATCCCCAGTAGGGGGTGTGCAGGAGGCAGCTGATTGATGTTTCTCTCTCATTGATGTTTCTAACTCTCTATCCTTCTCCCTTCCTCTCTGTAAAAAATCAATAAAATAAAATAAAAAATAAAAAAAAGAGACAGTGCTGCGACTCAAACTCAGGGCTTCCCAACTGGTCTTGGGACTGTGGAGCTGTCATGAGCCTATGGCAGAAGCTCTTGGCTCTGCAAACCAGACACCCCTCAGTGGCCATGCCTCGATGAAGTAGTCATAGGGACACACAGAGCAAAACCTAAATGACAAGTATCGGGAATGGGAAAGCAGCCCTGTGAATGACAGGGCTTCTTCAGGCATAAAAGAGGGGTGAAAAAACCCACCTAACACCAACTATATTTTTAAAATCCCACAGCAGTAAAGAGACTGGCCCGTCAGCAAGGCGTCACATCCGTGGGCAGGCAGAGGCCCCGGAAGGCTCGCAGGGACACGGCTATTTTAAAGGGGCTATTTCTGGAGGCTGAGGTGAGAACATGGGGGCGAGAGAGAGGATCAGGAGCAGCCACTGGGACTGACTCGGCCCGCCTGGACTGGCCAACTGGTTGGGGGCAGGGTGAAAAGAGAGAACTCGGGAGCCACCTGCTTGGTGCAAGTGTGGGTACTGCCACCAGCCAGGTGGAAGACCTCAGACCTCATCTTCCCGTGACCAGAGCTCTGTTTGTGCAAAATATATGCATTGAGCCCTACTGTGCACAGGTGCTGCTATGGACATAGCAGAGAAGACAGGCAAAACGCCTCCCTGGGGAGCCCCAGCCAGAGCAGGAGGCAGATGATAAGGAAGATACAGATAACATGGAGATGGTGACAAGTGCTTCGAGTAAAAGCAGAGCCGGAGGGGGAGCTGGGAAGCTGGGGAGAGAGGCAAATTTTGCAAATCTTAATAGGGAGGTGCGGGGAGGCCTCAGTTAAAAATAAGCAGAGCCCTAGCCAGTTTGGCTCAGTGGATAGAGCATCGGCCTGCGGATTAAAGGGTCCCAGATTCAATTCCGGTCAAGAACACATAACCTGGTTGTGGGCTCGATCCCCAGTGGCAGGCGTGCTGGAGGCAGCTGATCAATGATTCTCTCTCGTCATTGATGTTTCTCTCTCTCTCTCTCTCTCTCCCTCTCTGAAATCAATAAAAATATATTTTTTTAAAAAATGTGAGCAGAGCCCTGGCCAGTGTTGCTCAGTGGGTTGGGCGTCATCCTGTGCACCAAAGGTTGCCAGTTCGATTCTCGGTCAGGGCACATACCTGGGTTTCAGGCTCGATCCCTGGTATGGGCATGGAGGCAGCCAATTGATGCTTTGCTCTCACATTAGTGTTTCTCTTTCTCTCTCCCCCCACCCTCCCTTCCTCCCTAAACTCAAAATTTTTTTTTAAAGAAATTTGAAGAGACCTGAAAGAGACAAGAAAAGCACCGTTTACTGAGGGGCATTGTACTGTTACTGTTAGATCAAGTTGCGCTGCGGGTGCCACAAAACTCACAAGAGAGGCGGGATCTCTCTCTTTACATCAAGTACGCTCCTCGGTTGGCCTTTCAGGGCTTTTGTGCCCACCCCACAATCCTAGGGGCCCAGGCACCTTCCATCTCTTGGATTCCCTCATTCTTACCCATGATACCTGCCTCATGATCCAAAAGGGCTGCCTGAGTGCCGACCATCACCTCTATATTCCAGCTGGGGGGTAAAAGGGAGCATGCACCACTTCCCATTTCCCGGAAATCCTGCTTATTTATCCCACTGCTCAGAATTGACCCATAGAGCACAGATAGCTTCCAAGTACAATGGAAAGAAAATGCTTCTTTTCACCAGGTGCCCATGTGCCCGGTTAAGTCATGGGATTCAACTGCTATGGAGAAGAGAAGGGATACTGGGACACCCTGCCACAATCATATGGCCCCGTGGGGTCAGGTCTTAGGTTCCAAACCAGTGCGTCGGGGACACTTTGGCCTGGAAAGTGAAGATGGAAGTCACTGGGGCCAGCCCCCTGCCTCCACACCAGGATGGTTTTCACCCATCCCAGGATCCACCTCCCCAAAAACCCCAAGGTCAGAAACAGTGCCCGCAGCCCAAGTTCAGGCTCTGCGCTTTGGAGGCTCCCGAAGGCAGCACCCCGTGTGCAGTCTGCGCTCCCCGAGCACCAGCGCCCAAGGCACCAGGCATCCCCATCCTCCCTCCTGCCTGCCTGGTGAGGACGCCTGACCAATTCATCTCCTTCTCCACAGTAAACAACTGTCAGGGAAAATAAATAGTTTTTAATAGGCTCATTAATTGAATTCAGGGAGAAATAACCTTCTCCCCAGGCCGTTGAGAAGGAATACTCAGATGCAAACAAGAAAGTCCAAGCAACTCAGTCGGAAGGCAGGAGGGGACCTGGCCTCCCTGCAGGGCTGGGAGACCCCAAACAGTTCCAGCCACATTCAGCAACAATGACTCACCCGGCAGGGGGATGGTTCCTATCCCGGCGTTTTACAGCCTCTGAGGTTGGAAGTCTCCCCTGAGTCTAACGTGGTTTTAACGTCTCAGTCGCCCTCGGCCTTTGCTCTAAGCCTGTGGTAGCAGCTAAATGATTTAATGTCTTTTTTTCCTCCCATCACATTTTTTGTCAAGTCCCACCTACTTATGTCAAGGATATACCAGTTTTCCATCCACGAGTAAGACAACGTTTTCTCTTTTAAGTTTTTAAAGAGAACGGGTGTAAAGAAAACTACGCAGTCCTTAGGAGGACTGACCAGGCAGCCAGGGCAAGAGGCACAGGTCATAGTGAGTGACTAAAATTAGGGTGGTGTCCCGGCAGAGCACTGGACAGGGAGTCCAGAGGTCTCGATGCAGCCTGCAGGGTGACCTCAGCACAGACCTAGAAGGTCAGGACGACCCCCAACCCCCATACCTACCAAGACTCTGGCCACACTAAGGTGACTTAGTTTCCCCACCATGACTCAGGTGGTTCTGGGGTAGGCCTCCTGCCAGCGTCAATCTCAATGTCAGCCTGGCCAGTGGTTGTATCTGCCCGGGGCTTGCTATTGGCTCCTGCCAGCCTGCTCTTGGCACTGCAGCAGGAGGCTCTGTCTAGGCAGACTCCACACCCTTGAGAGAAGTCAGACCTGGCCCAACAGCTCCCCAGCTCCCCCAAACCCTACCCTCCAAAACTCTATACACAGGTCTCCCAATTTGCTCCCAAAGGCCTTAAGCATCACATGGTACTGTACAATGTTTATGCCAGTACTTTCCAGGCATCCACAGTATGGGTCCTTCTAACCACCCAAGAGAGTCTCACACCCATTTTACAGACCAGCAGACTGAGGTCCTAGCAGGTGGGTCCACTGGCCCAGGGTTTCACCGCACATGAGGCCAAGTCAAGACTCCAATGTGGGTTCTTCAAATGTCAAAAGTGATCCCCCAAAGAAAGCCTAACCCATTCCTGGGGGCCTCTTTGGTGTCCTCTCCAGCAATCTGGCTAGACACAAAGGGTATCAAATTGAGTCTTAAAATCACCTCGCCTGGCTGCTGTGCACTTTTTGGAGTCCCGGCTCATTTGGGCCTCTCCCAGATGGGAAATCTCATGGACTATTTTGAGGTTCCCTGACCCCCCTCCTCAAAATCCCTGGCTCTCAATGGCCATTCATCACTGCTTCTGTGCCAGACACCTCAGACATGCAGAGGCTCAGAGATGGCTAGTGAGTAGCCAAAGTCACACAGCGCCTCCACTCCCGGTCTCCTAGCCTCCCTGCCCAGGGCAGAGTGAGCTGAGCAGGGTTGTTTGAGCTGCTGAGGTGGGGCTGGGACAATTAGTATGGGATGGTGGTGGCTGCAGAATGAGCAAGAGAGGGAGAGGGAGGAAGAGAGAGCGTAGAGGCTGGCAAGGACTTTGTTGCCAAGGGGGGAGTTTGGATGTGCCATCCAGACAAGCAAAGCTACTTCCCTAAAGTCACAAAGCTTATGAGAGGCAAAAGCAGGTTTGGAACCCAGACCTGGCCAACAACATCCTTCCCTCTGCTCTGATCCCAACCGCCAGGGGAAGCAGCCTTCTGGCTCCATAATTGCTACATAATTGCGGGGCCCACTGCAACATGAAACCATAGGGCAACTGAAAGTTAAGAATTTCAAAAAAATAACAGCAAAGCATTAAACCAAGTGCAGACCCTCCTGAACCTCCACAAGCACAGAAATGACACCTCAGTTTGGTGTGGGGCAGGGCCAGCCCTGACAAAGGGCTCCAGCCATTCCAGTCTCTCACCCCCACTGTGTGCCTCCATGTCCCTATCCCCCTATCCACAAGTGGGGGCCACAGCTGCCGCCTCTCAGGGCCATTCTAAGGATGAAAAGAGAAAATGCCAAGAAAGCTGAAGCCCAAGGCCAGGGATGCAGTGTGGGCTCCATGACAAGGGCTCAGTCCCTTCCGTTGTAATAGTTGGGAAACCGTAGGTTTGGGACTCGTCCTCATCCCCCTAGCTGTCATTCAGCCCCTAAGTGTGCACCCCAGGCGCCTGGCACCATATCAACGTCACACCACTTAATCTCCAATGACGCAGCAGGCAAGCTTCGTCCCCATTTCACAGATAAGAAAAATCAAGGCTTGGTGGCCAGAATAACAGGTTGCCTCATACAGCTTGGGAAGATCAGTGTCAGATCGAAATTAGAGGTCTCACGTTTCCAAAAGCCCTTCCCCAGTGGGGACAGAGTCCAGGCTCCCAGGGCCAGGTGGGACGAAAGGGGAAAAAAACAAAGCTGGACGTGACAGCCCCTCCACGTTCCAGATCCAGCACCATCGCCAGAAACCTCAGCCGTTCCCGATTTCCAGATCACACGTCACGGCAATTACACGCTTCTGATAATCAACTGGGCAATGGGGCCAGGACCGGTGCACAGTGGAACCCATCAGTAACCTCAGCGTTCAAGTCCAACAGGACCCTGCCCAGCGTGGGAGGTGGGCATCCATGGACAAGCCCACAGCCTGATTTCTCATGCTGCTCTGCAACTTGAGCAGGAATCAGGGTCTGTCTTCTCATCAGCACTGATGACACTGGGGCCGGGTCATTCCCTGTGGGGGGTGTTGAGCAGCATCCCTGGTGCCCACCCACTCGATGCCAGAAGCATCCCAGATGTTCCCATTGTCGCGTGCCATCCAGGGAGCAAAATCACCCCTGGTTGCAAACCACTCCAATAAATTCTACAAATGGCACTGGTGACCCCCATACCCCAGCCTTGAGAGCAAATAGGTATGTTCCGGAAAAGACGAGAGTGTGAGGAACAGGTCCTGCAGCCAGAAGATAATTCACAGCCCTGCCCCACGGGACCAGCCGGCTTCCTACAGCATTTAATTTAAGTCAAGTTTATCGTTATGACCAATATTAATATAATCAGAGCCAACATTTATCGAGCGCGGACGTTGGCCCAGGCCCTGTTCTCAGCCCTCCCAGGAGTTATCGGGCCAGTGCCTCTGAAAAACCTATCGAAGTGATTTCAAATCTTAAACCCATTTTACAGCCCAGGAAACAGAGGCTCAGCGATGGCAAGTGAGGTAGTTCAAGGTAACACAATCAGCAAATGGAGGAGCTTTAAGAAAAGATCCAGCCCTGGCTGGTTTGGCTCAGTGGAGAGAGTATCAGCCTGCGGACTGAAGGGTCCCGGGTTTGATTCCAGTCAAGGGCACATGCTCGGGTTGTGGGCTCAAGCCCCAGTAGGGAGCGTGCAGGAGGCAGCCAATCAATGATTCTCTCATCATTCATGTTTCTATTTCTCTCTCCCTCTCCATTCCTCTCTGAAATCAATGAAAATGTAATAAAAAAGAAAAAGATCCAAAGATGTAAAATAGGGCAATTTCATGTAAAATCTAGATTCCTGGTTTTTCTCAGAAAAACTGGCAGAGCTGGCTATGGAGCCATTCGGGGCTGCCCAAGAGGCTGGGGGAGCCTGCCTGACCCACACCACCCACTGGCATTACCTGCTGAGCCCTGATGGGCAGTGGGTTTGAGAATGATGTTCCTGCTGCCTTTCTGCTTCAGTTTCCCCTTCTAGGCTGGTGAGAGGGGACCCAGCCCATCTTCCAGAGGGGCCATCCACCTTTCACTTCTGCTTCCCTCACCTCCAGCCACACAAGTGGGTCCCCCCAGAGCTTTGCCCTTGCTGCCCCCACACCATCTCAGAGAGGCTCTCCATGTGCCCCCAGACGAAACAGTGGCCAGGTGAAGTACTAGGTGCCACTGATTTTCAGCCTCAGAACCCTTATTTATGTACTCACTATCTCCCCAATACACCACAGGGTCCAAGGGACCCAGCTTGCTTTGTTCACTGCTGTAGTCCCAGAACTTGGTTTTTATTTGCTGGTTTGTTTTTTTTTAAAGAAAGAATAAGTACTTACACAGTGCCTTCTCTGCCAGGCTTATTTCATGTGCCTCTCACAATACCCCTACCATGAGGGAAGCAATGCCAAAGCAACCATTTTACAGATGAGGAACTGAGTGAGGCACAGGATGGCTATGTAACTAGCACAAGGCCCCACAACTAGCCCAAGGCCCATAGCCAGAGAGCAGCAGAGTCTGGCTCTCAAGTTCTCTGGCAGCTGGTATTCCTTCAAATACTGATTGGCTGAAGGAATGAATCGGCAAATGAATGAACGGATGAATGCTTGCACATCAAGCTTGTAAACTGACCCTCTCTTGAACACTGCTCAGTGAGGCCATGGTCAAAGCTGAGGCCTTACAGCTGTGAAGTGTCCCTGACTGCCCCCCCACACTTGCTCAAAGCCACCGTGGATCCTGGCGGTCAGAGGTCACCGCCTGGGGTCTCAGGAGCACCCAGAGCCTCCAAAGCAGCCGCTTGCCCTCCCCACCAGCTTCACCTGGCCTCCCATGGCTCAGATCCTGCCAGGCGCCTGGCCTGGTCCTGCTACAGAAGTGGGGCAGCCTTGATTAGGCAGCCAGTGACGGGGAACGCCCCAGTTTGCAGTGGCTGAGTCATCCCAACATTTCACCCATGCTGAACCACATCGATGGACCAGGGTGGGGGGTGGGGGCGCCAAGGATCCCCTGCAAGGCAGGTCCCACTAAGTCACAACGCATTGCTTTATACATATTAACTCATGTAATCCTCCCAATAACCTGCTTGGCGGGTACTATTACTCTCCATTCTACAGATGTGAAAATGGAACCACAGAGAAGTTGAGCAACTTGCCTCAGGTCACACAGCCAGCGAGTGGCCAAGCTGGGATTTGAACCCAGGCAGCCTGAGGAAGGCAGCTGGGAGCCCAGAGCCTCCAGAGTCACTCTCAGGTGCCCCCAGCAGGTGAAATGTCATTAAAATGACTTCTTTGAGAACTGGGCAGAGCACCTGACTCTGCAGCAGTTAAGACTTCAGATTCTGGCATCCCTTGACCCTGGGTACGATTTCTCACTCTGCCACTTACTTACAAGCTGTGCAACCCCAGGCCAGTGAAGACCCCTCTCTGTGTCTTAGTTTCCCTGAGAAATTGGGCTCCGAGCACAGCAACGGAGCTCACAGGGGGTGTGAAGGTTAAAGACACGAGGACATGCTTCGTGTGCTTACTCAGCATAGGGCCTGACACGGGGCACCAACTCCAAATAAGTCGGAGCAGCTATTATTATCCCCCCGACATCCCCTCATTTGCCGATCACAGGTTAATTGTAAGCGGCATTAAATTATACACACAGATGTGTCAACCTTGCTTCCCCAAAACCCCTAAATTTCCACCAACACTTAATTACCCACACGACAGCAAGACAACAGACCATCTTCCCAGGCCCTCTCTGCCCCATCCCCTACCCCTCCCCACCGCCTTCATCCGGGGGTCCCACACCTCGGGCTACGTCTGACACACAGCATCTCATGTACCAGCTCGCCAAGAAAACAGGCTGCGATTGCCCTGATCCTAGAGCCGAAGCAACACAGAGGTCAGCTAACCAGCCCAAGTGTGCACAGAAGAAGCAGGGTATGGGGGAGAAGTCAGGGCTCTGACCCCGAAGCCAGAGGCCTAAACTCATTTTGCAATCGAGAAGGTTTCCGCGCAAAGAGGTTACAGGGCAGATGCAAGGCCATACAGAAAGGGAGAGAGGAAGGGACAATGGGGAAAATGGGGATTTTCAGTTCCCCCAGGAAGAAGACCAGGGACTCCCAACCTTACTACAAGGGTCTAACAGCAAAGATTAAAAAAAAAAAACAAAAAAAAAAAAACACCAAAAAAAACCCCACCTCAAAAGTCACAGGGACCACCCAGAGAGTTCTGAACAAAATCTGCCCGTTGGAAAGAAAAAGGACATTTTGCAATTCGGCTCCAGTTCAGACATTTCAGGGGAGGAGGGTCACTGCAAGCCAGAAACCTCGCCAGAGTGGAATCCATGGGACCGAGAAGGAACCAAAAGGGATGCGAGACAAAAAAATTGGAAGGATCTTCAGCTCTGGGACCCCTTTGGCCTCAGCAACTCTGGGGTTGCCTTGATATCAGAAAAGAAAAGAGGAGATTCCTGGACAGGCCTGGGGAGGGGCAATGGGGATCGGCAGCTCCTCAGAGAAGGGGGCAGGGGTGGGGGGGGGACAAGGAGACAAAAATAAAGCGATGAAAAGTCCAGGCCCTATCCGTGAGTCACTCCCACCCGCTCACTAATTTTCACCTTTGCAGAAGTGTAAGGCAATTGATTTTTTCATATTCCCCATACACCCCCTACACACACACAACACTTCAGAAATATCAGCCGGAGACAAGACAGAAATGATACCTCGGGACTCCCCCCTCCTCCTCCTTTTTTTGAGTGTCTTTTATTTCCTTAAAGCAAAAAAAGAAAGGGATAAAATGAGCCCACATATTATACTCAGTACCCTTGAGCTTCTGAAAGGCAGAGGAGGTGACAAACTGAACCACAGGGCTAGGAGACCCAGGTGTCACTACTTCCCGTGTATCTCAGCACTAAGATCTGCCCGCCTCGGGACTGTCCATCATCCTTGTAATAGGGTAGCATGCACTTGAACCTCAACTCCCATCTTCCCCAAGCCAGCAGCTTCCTGGTTCCAGACCAGGTGGAAATAGACATTTTAAAACCGTTTGGAAAATCCTCGTACCCTGGTTCTCCCTAATACAGGAAATGATGTGCCTTTGTCCAAGCACCCATGGCAGGTTTTCGTTGGCTTGGCACGTGGATCCTGTACAGGCACAGCAGTTATGCCTTCATCTCGTCCCCTCCTGTCTTCACTGAAGGTGGAGCCACCCTACCTGGTGAGCAGGTGTGTGTGTGTGGGGGGGGGGGAGGGTGTTTCTCTCCAAATACCTGACCCTCGGCATCTTTTGCTGCACAGAAAGGACAGAGCAAGGACAGCCTGCACCCGCTTCGTGCGAGACAAATCTCCTTACAAATTCTGGAAAAGGGGATGCCCACCACTGGAGGGTGCTCCAGGAGGCTGCCCTGGATGAAGAGAAGCCGGAGACTCTGGTGTCTCAGCGCCCTTGCTGTCCCCCTCCCCCCTACATCCCTCCAGAAGCATGAGACCCGCCCCCCGCCCCCCCCCCCCCACACACACAAAGAGGCCCGGCCTGCAAGGCGCCTGCCAAGCCCACCGCACTCTTCAAGAACCTTCAGCTGGCTCCCAGTGACTCCACAAATGGAGCCTAATGCAGTCGGTTGGGGGAAATTGCTCTCAGCTGAAAACATTAAGCTTCGTCAATTATTGCCCAAACCTGCTGGGTTTATAAATATCCATTTTTATTTTTAGGGTTTTCCTCCCCACCCGGAACTCTCTCCATGCTCCTGCTCTATTTCCCCACGCACAGTCGAGGTAGGTACCAAAGTCACGGTTAGCAGGTGAACGCAGAGGGCGCCCGGGTGGAAACGTCACGCTGTGCCTCAGAGTCACATCGTCCCTGCCGGTCCCTGCCCAGCCACCTCGCTCCGGCCATGTGGCAGCAGACATAATCAGCAGAGCCACAGGTTTCCTGGCGCCCGGATGCTGGAAGCGGCAGTTGGAAGTGTGAGCTGCGCTCTAACACCTGTGAAATGAATGCTGCTCAATGCTGATCCAGAAGACAGGAGGGGAAACTGAGTTATCCTTGGAAATCCCTTTGTCCAGCAAAGGTGGATCTGACTCCTTGACCGGGCCCAGGTCCGGGAAATGCCAGGCAGAGGCGTACACGCTGTGCGACCCAGATACAGAGAAAATGGGGGGATAGTGATGGCTCCCAAATCATCCACCCAGAAGCCACCACTCACCCCCGAGGCCCAGGGAGCTTCTCCCTCCCACCCACTCCCTGGGCCACAGTCCCCGTGCTGGGAGAACGCCTCGTGTCTCCAAGTGGATCCGCAGACACAGAGATGCCCGGGATCCCCTGGGAAGCAGGGAAGAAAGCCGGGCTCTGAGGGGGAAGACCAGAAGCATGGTCAACGGACGATGATTTCTGTGCAGCAGGCAGGCACCTGGTTTTCAGTGACCCTCTCTTGGCACCCACCCCAGGCCTCGATCAGGGGCTTGCTTGCAAGGAACCTTGCAGAGAGGGTTCGCTGAGGGGCCAGGCACACTACCCCAGCATTGCCCTCCAGTGCCAAACCTGGGCCACACCAGAATGACCATCCCCCATCTCCCAAAGGGAGTGGATCAGGCTTTCAAAGTCCACTGACATGACAGACCTCCCCCCCACCCGTTACCCCCTGGGGGTTCGATGTCACCAGCCCAGGTGGTAAGAATAGAAAAACGCATGAGCTCACCAGGCAGGCCAGGTCTCCCTCGATGTGTTGTTTGCCTAAGCCCAATTATACCAACTCTCAGTGTGACAGAGTATGGCCGGTGGCAGCCCCCAAGGGGCTGGGCCCCATGAAGAAGTGCATAGTCATGGTGAAGGTGCCCCCACCCCACCCCCGCTGCTCCGAGGCCCCGGGGACAGGGCAGAATAAAGCTTCCTGGAGAGGAAGAATGGAGACATGGACAGACAGCAGGCAGCACAGGCAGCAAAAGATGCCCAGTGAAGGGCATCTTGGGGGGGGCAGGGGAGTCCAGCCAGAGACATTGGCCCAAATTGGTGGTCTCTGGGATTTGGGGGCACAGGACGCAGCCAGCCCTAGCCCCAGCTGCCTACCATCCTCAGCCAAAGTATCAGCTGGCAGAGGAAGAAGTGCGCTAAAGGGCAGAAGGCAGGCGAGATTGGCAGGGGGAGGGGGTACAAAGGAAAGAGACCCTGGGAGGGGGAGGGGAACTATGCAAATAGCAGAATCAACTGGGTTCCTCAGCCATTAATAAAAGCTTCAGCAGCAGCAGCTGGTATCATAGGAGTAGCGGGGAGGGCTGGCTTCCTCTCCTGGAAGGCAGCTCATCGGGGGAAGCAGTATGCCCCAAACAAAGAGGGGCCCTCGTCCCCTGCACCCTAGGGAAAACTGCGATGGGGGTCATAGAAAGAAAGCCAGAACCCCAGAAATTAAAAGTCTGGATGGAGGCCACGGGGGGCCCAGAGCGGGTGGATCCCTATCCTGGGGACCCTCCAGAACCCTCCGACTTTGTCCCACTTCGCATAGTCCTAACGCCCAACCTGGACACCAGACACCCGGCTCCACCAGCCCGGTTCCCAGGCTGTTTGTTCAGGGGTTTGACTAGCGGCAGAAGGGCCCCATGCTTAGAGTAGGAACTCCCCCTGATGGAGATGGGGGGAACCGGGGAATCCCAGCTGAGCCCAGAGGAGGGGAGGTGCCCCTCAGTGGGAGGCGCCGGGGAGGTTTGTTAATTTGAGGGACGAGGTCCCTAGGGGGTGGCTAAATTGGAAGAAGGGTTGCAGAGAAAGGGGCCTCTCAAAAGCTGCATTTACGCAGCTACTAGAGGAGGATTTGAAATCGGGAAAAGGTCACTTCGGAGGAGGTTCCAGATTGGGGGGTGTGGCTAAAAAATCCAGTTTACGGGGTGTTCCCTGATTTGAAAATTTTGAAGAGAAAAGCGGTTGAAGGGGAGTTCCCCGATTTAGGGAGGTTCCGTGGGGGGTAAGTTTCCTAGATTTGTGGGGGTAAGTACTAAGGGGGGGGGGTCCTGAATTTGAAGGGTTTCCATAAGGAGCAGTGAATTTGGCCGCAGCTTAGACGAAACCCTTGAGCCAGGGCACGGACCCTCTAACTCGGGGAGCCTCCCCTCAGGGCAACCCCCATCCCCCTCACGCCCCCTTCAACCCTGTTCCGACGACTCCGCCCCCCTGGATGACGTCACCGACCCTCTCCTCCCAGCCCCCAGGGGGCTCCAGCGGCGTGCAAAACCCCAGGGCAGGCGATGTAGGGGCGGCTTCTCCTCTCCCGGGACCCCCAGCGCCCAGAGGAGGTCGGGTGCCGGGCGCGCGCTCGTCCGTCCGCCAGAGTCCCTGGGGCTGGGGGCTAAGCCTCGCCTCGCCTGGGGGGCTGGAAGGGGAAGCCAGGGCGGCAGAAGGGTGGGGCAAGGCCAGGGTGATGGAGGGGCGCTCCCCTTTCAAAGGAGAGACGAGGCCGGGAAGGCGCTCGAGGGAGACGGCATTGAGTCGGGGGTCTCCAGGGGATGGGGACTGGAGAGGGAAGGCGTTGGGCAAAGCAGCCAAGCTGGACGCAGCTGCGGGTCCTCCCTTGCTCCCACCTGGAGCCACCCGTCCCGGGCTGGTCTCCACTCCGGGGCGCCCGCGCACCCGCATCCCCAGCCCCCAGCACAGCGCCCCCTGCCTTCAGGGCCCGCCCGGGGTCCCTCGCCGGTGCTTAGGGGCCAGCACCCCCTCCACACACGCACGTACCCCTGCGCCCGCAGCCCGGGGTGGTGCAGCCGGCGGCGCTGGGCTGCTTCCAACGCCGCGCTCCGGGCGAGTCCAGCCCAGCCCCCTCCCCCCGCCGCGGCGAAGCCCCCCGCCCGCGGAGCCTTCCCGTAGCCCCCGCCCAGTCCGGCCCTCGGGGGCATTGTTCGGACGCAGCTGGCCGGGCGCAGCGACTGGGCATGCAGCCGGCTGCAGCGGAGCGTCCTCCGAGCACAATGGCCGTGCAGGCTTCCCCAGCACAAAGCCGGCGCGCTGCCCACTTCGCTGCCTCCGAGACCCCCATTGGAGCGCTTGCAATTTTAGGGTAATTGGGGATTTTTGTTCCCCCTTTACCTGGAGGCTGGCTGGGCTGGGCTCCCCCGGCTCTGCCCCGCTTCACATCCTGGCTGTTACAAGGGATCCGAGCGGAGCCCAAGCGCCAGCGGCTCGCGGCATGCGCGCGCCGGCCGGGCTGCCGGGCGGGCGGCGCGAGGACACTCACTGCGGCTCGCGCTCCCTTCGCGCCGGCTCGCGCGCCCCCCTTCCAGCCGGTGACGTCATCCCTTCCGCCAGCGCCGCCGCCACCGCCGGCGGCCGCGGGGCGGGGCCGGCCCGAGCGCGTCACTGCGCAGCCGCGCACCGCCACGCCCCCCGACCAATGAGGTGGCGTGGTTGAGCCACGTGGCCGCGGGCGTTTAAAGGGCCGCGGGAGCACGTGGGGCGCGGGGCTTCGCGTGACACGTGAGCGGTGGCGTTAGCGCGAGGGACCGCTCTGATCACCGGTTGGCGCGTGAGCCCCAGGGCTATTGGCACAAAGACCATGGTGCTTGCCATGCCCTGCTGTAAACTCTGCTAAGGCTCCCCAGTGCTCTTCGAATAAAATCCAGCCATCTTCTGTCCGCATTTGCACCCATGACTCTGTCCCTAGAGCTCCGCGCTCCAGAAAGGTGGCTCCTTAAACAAACTGCTCACTCCTGACTTAGGGACCCTGGCCGTGCTCTTCCTTTGTCTGAAATAGTCTTCCTCCAAGACCTAATTTTTGCTCAAATAGCAAGTCTTCGGAGAAGCCCTCCCTGACCTGGGCCACCAACCATCTCACGCCCCATTCTCTATCCATCATCCTGGTTTTATTCTGGTCAAACTAGAATGTGACTCCATGGGATCCCTGTGTATTGGTTGAATGAATGAGGGAATGGACGAGGGAGCATTTCCTGCAGAGTAAACACTTTACAAGCATTCTACCTAAGTATCATTGTCAGCTGCCCTGGCGTCAGGACAAACCACCACAGGAACTCCAGCTCAGGAACTTACTAGCTTTGTGGGACTCTGAGCCTGGGTTTTGCCACCTGCAAACTGGGCTTCCCTCTCCGGTTCTCAGTTTCCCATCTGTAAAATGGGGCAAGGTAGCTAGCTCCCTGCTCACATGAAGAAAGTGTAAGGATGAATTGTGATAAGGTGCCTGCCTAGCCTGTAGTTGGTGCTTGAAAATGGGATGAGACAACAAAATAAAAATAAAAGGAAAGGATTACCACGGGAGATGTGAGTGCTCTGACACCAAACAAGATTGCATGTGGAGTCATTGTGTTTTGAACATGTTGAAAGAATTTTATTTCTTCAAGGTATGTATTTGGAAAGGGCCTCATACCCACAAAGGAACTCAAGTTTAGAATTTGAGGTTTTTTCTTCCAAAATCGTTGATTCATTCATTCCAGGCCAAAGATGCAGATATAAACAAAAGGCATTAACTGGGGAACAAAATGAGAAGGCGGAAGTCATAAATAGGAGGAGAGGAGAGAATGAATAATTAAACAAGGGACCTAAATTAAGCTTGGAGTTTCCCAGCGGCCAGTGCAGTGGCCAGCTTTGCAGAGCCTATTTTGTCCTTCCAAGCTCCATGACCTAGCCATAGGCAAACTGGCCTCGGTTTTTGTCATCCAAGCAGTGGGAATATAGCCCCAGTTTGAAGGATCAAGTGGTATGGTCCCACAAACTCTGAGCATGGTTTCTCATATACAATAGGCGCTCAGGCCTTGCATGCTTGATGGAGGCAGAGTGAAATGAGACTGCAGGCTGATGGATGTGGCATGAGCCCCAGCTCTGCCTATTAAGGGGTGGAACCTTGAACAAGTCACTCTGAGCCTTACTCTTCCGGCCCTGGCTGGTTTGGCTCAGAGGATAGTGTCAGCCTGCGGTCTGAAGGGTCCTGGGTTTGATTCCAATCAAGGGCACATGCCTGGGTTGTGGGCTCAGTCCCTAGTAGGGGGCGTGCAGGAGGCAGCCGATCAATGATTCTCTCCATCATTGATGTTTCTATCTCTCTCTCCCTCTCCCTTCCTCTCTGAATTCAATAAAAATATTGAAGAAAAACAAAAAGAGAGCAACTGCATCTACCTGTTTCTTTCAAGCAACAAAGAGAAACGGATGTAAATACGGTACAGTGTGTGCCTGGGAAACCCATCCCTTCAGGCCCTTAATCTGTACCAGGCTGTTTTATGGTCTGGGACACAGATGTAAACAAAACAGGTTAAAACAATTCCTGCCCTCCAGGAATTAAAAGTCCAGGGGAAGAGATAGACAAAATCTCACTCCAGGTAAAAACCCAACTCGTTGGTGAAGCCCACAAGGTCCTACCCGACCTGTCCATGTCCTCTCTTTCCTCTACCTGTCTCCCTTGCTTACTCCACTCCACCCATGCCAGCTTCTTCCATGTTCCTTGCAAACACCAGTCAGTCCAGCCTCAGAGCCTTTGCACTGGCTGTTCCCTCTGCCCAGGATGCTCTTTCCAAGGCTGGATGCTGCTCACTCTTCATCTTGGGACCAGATTATTTATTATCATTTGGCATGATTTTGTATTTTGGCCAGTTTGCTTTTTTTTTTTGTCTGCCCACTCTAGCTGTGCCTCTGTTTGCCCATCTATAAATGGGGGATAGAAATAGTCTCTATCCCCCATTTATAGATGGGCAAAGTGAAGTGAGCTGCATAACGCCAAGCCCCTGGCACCAAGTATAGACTCAAGAAGGACTTGCTTGATGAATGTGGCCACTGTCAGTGGGAAAGTCAGGATGGCTAGCCCAGGTGACCGTAGAGATCAATACAAGGAGAACAGAACATTCTAGTCTGATATTGTGCTGGCCTCCGGGCAGCTCCAGGAGGTCGACAAGTGTCAGAAAGGCATTGAGGATTCAGTCACACCAAACCAAGACTTCCTGCAAGCCAGAGCTTGAGGAGAACCCAGGAGAGAATGCTCTCCCCGGGGGGCATGGCTGAAACCTCAGAGTTCCACACTGTGCCAAACGCTGGAATCCGGAGGTGGGCTCTGCGTCTCCCACAGCCTCTGCACCTGGCCAGCAATGGGTGTAACTCATTATTTGTTGGGTGAAAAGTGCAGTCACTAAATATTCCCATCTCTGCTTGGGGTGGGGAACTCTCCCCCCACTCCCAGCCTCCTCCTCCTCCTCCTCCTCCTCCTCCTCCTCCTCCTCCTCCTCCAGCCCAGCCTGCCCAACTCCCAGTGACTCCCCGAACCTAGTAATTAACTCCAGTGTGTTTTTGTTGAGACAACTCCAGGGAAGCCATCAGCTGCCCAATACAAACAGGACTCCTTGTGCCAAGTTCAGGATTGTCTGCATAGAACCCAGCCTTAGATCCCTATGAGAGAGGTCTAAAACATCCCCCTATGACTTTGGTGTGCCAGAGATTCCACCACCATTACACTTCCTTCAAATTAAAAATGGTTCTCTCCCTCTCCCTTCCTCCCCCTCCCTCTCCCTCTTTCTCCCCCTTCCTCCCTCTCCCTCCCCCTCCCCCTCCCCCCTTCTCCTCCCTCTCCCTCTTCCTCCCTCTCCCTTCCTCCCCCTCCCCCTCCCTCTCCCCCTCCCCCTCTCCTTCTCCCTCTCCTTCTCCCTCTCCCTCTCCCTCTCCCTCTCCCTCTCCCTCTCCCTCTCCCTCTCCCTCTCCCTCTCCCTCTCCCTCTCCCTCTCCCTCTCCCTCTCCCTCTCCCTCTCCCTCCAAGTTCACTTCAAATGTTAAAGAGAAAAGGGGCACATGGGAACACCACATTTGCTGAATATCAGCTCTTTACTGGGTTCCATGGGGGCTCCTTTGGGAGTCCGCTGATTTAGTGCAGCCGGTAAGTGCTGGGGCATTGGAGTCAGAGAAACATGGGTTCAAATTGTGACTATGGCACTTGACAAAATTCAGCATCCCTTCATGATAAGGCACTCAACTAACTAGGTATGGAAGGGCCCTTCCTCAACCTGGTAAATAAAGGGCACTACAGCCGACATAATACTTAATGGTAAAAGACTACTAGTACACGTTGTCCCTCTAAGACCAAGAGCAAGATAAGGATGTCTGCTTTCACCATTTCTGTTCAAAACTACTGGAAATTTTAACCCGGCAATTAGGCAAGAAAATGAAATAAAAGGCATCCAGGTTGGAAAGGAAGAAATAAAACTATCTCTATTTGCGCATGACATAATTGAGTGTGTAGACAATTCTAAGGAATCCACTAAAAAACTATTAAGACTAGTAAACACGTTCAGCAAGGCTGCAGAATACAAGATCAATACACAAAAATCCATTTTATTTCCTATGCAGTGGCAATGAACAAACAAAATGAAATTAAGAAACCAATTCCATTTGCAATTGATCAAAAGAATAAAATACCTAGAAATACATTTACCAAAAGAAGTCTATAGCTTATACTAAGAAAACAGCAAAACATTGTTGAAAGAACACCTAAATTAATGAAAGACAACCCATGTTCATGGATCAGGAGATGGAATATTGTTAAAATTTACAGATTCAACTCAATCCCTATCAAAATCCCTATTGGCTTCTTTTGCAGAAATTGACAAGCTGATCCTAAAATTCATACAGAAATTCAAGGGACCCAGAATAGCCAAACAATCTTACAAAAGAACAAAACTGAGGGGCTCACACTTCCCAATTTCAAAAATTATTACAAAGCTATGCTCATCAAGACACCATGGTACCAGCATCAGAACAGACATGTAGGTCAATGGAATAGAACCGAGAGTCCAGAATAAGCCCTGGCATCTTCGATCAATTGATTTCATCCAGGTTGTCCATGCAGTGGGACAAGAATGGTCTTTTCAACATGTGGCACCGGGAAAACGGCATATCCACATGCAAAAGAATGAAACTGAACCCTTACCTCACACCGTATATAAAAATTAACTCAAAATGGATCCTAGCCTACATGAAAGAGGTGAAACTGTAAAATTCCTGGGTGCAAACAGGCATAAACCTGCATGATCTTAGATTAGGCAATGAGTCCTTTTGGGGTTTCTTTTGGGGTGAGGAACTACTCTAAAACTAGATTGTGGGTGGTTGATGATCATTTGGGAGTATACTATAGATATTGAATTATACCCTTTAAACCGGTGACGTGTGTGCTGTGTAAATTATAGCTCAAGCTGAGAGGCTCTGAGAGGTGACATCACTGGCCCAGGGACAGTCTGAAACAAAGACCAGCCTGACCGATCTGTAGAAGCCATGCCCTTTTCTTCTCCAATGGTCCTACCTCTGGAGAGTTTGCCCAGGCTGTGCCTACTTCAGGCTTGCCCTTTCTGTCGTTCCACATTTTCCCTAACTCCGACAAGCCACCTGCAGGAGGCTCGACTGACTCTTCCAGCTGGAGCAGCCCCTGGTCTTAAGTCACTGTGACAGCTGGGCTGGGGGCCAGGATGGGCAGGGAGCTTGGTAACCCATCCCACAGAGCCTGGCATACCCTGAGGCTGGCTCAATACCTGCTGGGTGTGGGACCTTCCTGAGTGTGAAAAGGGTTAACTCACTTCATTTGCATACTGTGCCCAGATGAGATGCTTCTTGGGAATAGACTGCACCACAGCTAGGGGTGGGGTGGGGTGGAGGGGAGTCCTGGATGAAGGGGAAAGGGCTTATTCTGGGCAAAGCTAGAAGGCTATGAGCTGGGGGGGGTGGTGGGAGAGGAGGAGCCAGGGTGAGGTCAGAGTCCTAACTGTGGGATCAGAGTGACATCGCTTCTCCCCATCACTAGACAACCATAAGGGCATCCAAGGGGGTGTATTTTACCCCAGGAGGTTATAACATTGTTCTCAGCTTACCTATCTATAGTTGGTATACATGGTTCTCTCCCAAAATCTAACCAAGCAGCAGCCACTGCCAGGCAATGCTACCCAGCCTGGTTAACCACTGCGCAGTCACTAAGTCAGTTAACAAACATCCAAGAGCAACTGCTAGTTGCCTTTAATCCTGGGCAGTTATCAGAGACGTACCTGGCACATAGTAGGCACTTACTGGATACTATAGTGATCCTTCACCCCTCCAAAGGAAACCCAGTCTCAGGGAGGGGGCAGCTTGGCCAAGACATGGATGCCCCAACACTGCCAGAGCTTAGCCCTCCACCTGCCATCCTCTGCGGCTCCCACCCAGCCGTGCGGCTGTGAGTGGGATTGTCCTGGCTGCGGAGATGTGCAGGATAAAACGGGAAGTGCTAAATAAATCTGCTCGCCTTGCGTCCCAATTACCCATCAGCTTCTTCTCTTCGGGTGCCTGGCACTCCAGGGCCCTCAAGGGGGGGGTGCCTTTCCTGTGCCCCAGGGTTTCAGAAGCAGTACATGGACCCCCCCAACCTAGGGTTACTGTTCTTGTCCCCTAAGAGGACATAACTTTTCTTGGAACAGAGAGAAACCAAAACATTAGACCTGTTTCTGAGCTAGGACCAGGCTGCCCAAGGAAAGAGGAAGGTCAAGGACATGGCACAACAGAAACTTCCATCTGATGAGCATCTGCTGAGTGCTGGGTGGTAGGCTGAGAGCTTCCTGGGCAGCCGAGCAGTAAGAATCCTCCCCAGGGTGATTTCTCCCTATTTTACAGCCAAGCAAACTAAGGCTCAGAGTTGAAAAGGATGTACTGGCATTCGCATAGCTTGGGAGAGACAGGGCTGGGCTTCCGGCCCCAGGTCTGATTCAGCTCATTCTAAATTTATCCATGCATCCGTCAATTACGGGGCACCTAAGCTGCCTTCTTAACAGAAGAGATAGATGTGAACCAGATAAATAAACCTATGGTGAGAAGTGCTGGTGGGTGAAGAACACCTCAGGCAGCAGGAACAGTCCGTGCAAAGGTCCTGGGACAGGACGGTGCTTGGTGTGTTGGAGGAACAGCAAGGAGGCCCGTGTGTGTGTGTGTGTGTGTGTGTGTGTGTGTGTGTGTGTGTGTGTATGTGTGTGTAGCAGAGTGAGTAAGGGGGGGGGGTAGAGGGAGGAGGTGAGGGCAGGTTGTGCAAGGCCTTAGGAGCCACAGGGAGGACTTAGGCTTATACCCTGAGGGAGTGGGCAGAGGAGGAAGGGGGACCTGACTAAAGTGCTCACGGGCGCCCTCTAGTGGCGGCCGCAGGGAGGACAGACCATGGGTGGGCGATGGTGGGAGCTAGGACACCAGGTTGGAGGTGACAGCGCTGCCCCAGCTGGGTGATGACAGGGTGGACCAGGATGCAAACAGCTTAGGTGGAAAGTGGCTAGACTGGGGACAGACTTGGGAGACAAAGTCACCCTTGGCCTGGATGACCTGCGGGGACTAAATGGGGCACATTTGAATCATTAACCCAGATGACAGAGTCCCAGGACTGGGCCTCCAGGCATGACTAGTCAGCAGTGTATACACAGCACCAAGTCCTCTGACTCCTGCAGCTGCTGCCCCAGGGGCTGTGTGATGAGGTTGAGGCACGTGAGCCCCTCACCCACAGCCCGGACAGCCTGTGTCCCCAATACCCAGTAAACAGGAGCCCACTCCACCCTGAGCCCCTGAGCAGGAGTCTGCAGAGGGCTGAGTTGGAAACACAGCGAAATTACTGCTGCCAGCCCTCCCAGTGTGTGCCAGATCCCACCAGCCCTTAGTAACAACCACAGCTCCTGATGACCGAAGCTGGAAGTGTCACCAAAATCGGCATTTCCAGAGTGCACGCTCTGTTCCAGACACTGTCCCCTATGTTTTTCCTGGGAGGTCTGTGCTGTTATGGCTCCGGTGAGGCACAGAGAGGCTGAGGACCAGCCTAGACCCACAGAGCGGAGCCTGGACTGGAAACCAGGACTCTGAGAATTGAGTTGCGCTCAGCCAAGGCTGCCCTGAAGTCTCAGGTCAGGGTCCCCTCTGCCCTTCCATCACAGGCTGTTAGAGGAGTGAGGGGCCTGGAGGTCAGGGGATTTCTCAGAGTGGAAACCCCTCCCTGACACAGGCTGGCCTTGCACACTCATTCCTGTATGGGAGAGCCACCTTGGTTTGGGGTTATGCTAAGGGTTAGTTTTTCCTTTACTCTGTTTGTCTCTGTCTCCCTTTCACCTCCCTCCTCTGGCCCTGGAGGCTGCTCAGAAAAAGTCTCCCTCCTTTATTCATTCCTCCTTCTTCTTTCTCTCCTTCCTCCCCTTACCACTTTTCTCTCCTCCTCCAGGCAGCCCTCCAGCTTTCACTCTAGGGACCAGAATTGGGGAACAGATGACTCCCAGGGTTTAGAGTCAGTACTCCTGCCCCTTGGCAGCTCTGTGGCCCTGGACAATTCATGTTATCTATATGCTCTTTGGTTTCCTCATCAGGAAAAACAAGGGTCCTATCCCCTATCTTGGTTGCCCCTGTGGCCCCAGCACCTAGCTGAGCCTGGCACACAGCAGATGCTCAATAAATGTATATTCAATGGATGTTTTTCCTTTTAATTATTCGCCCATTGATTACTCCTTGTATGCTCAAAATCTGACACTCCTAAAGAAACTCCCAGGACTCCCAGAGTAACACTCACCTCCTCCCCAGGACCTGCAAGGCCCAGCCAACATCTCTCTGCTCCTCACCAAGGCCAGCTCCTTCCCAACTTACGGCCTTTGCACATGCTGTTCCTTCTGCCAGAAATGCTCTTCCCACTCACCTGCTTTGCTTTTCATCCTTAATAGGACCGCTGAGAAGTTACATGAGGTTCCCCCTCTGGGCTCCCTCCCCTCCTGTGTCCAAGGGTTTACATTTAAACTGTGATGGCCCAGCCGGTATGGCTTAGTGGTTGAGCACCAACCCATGAACCAAGAAGTCACCAGATTGATTCCCAGTCAGGGCACAAGCCTGCGTTGCGGGCTCAATCCCCAGTAGGGGGTGTGCAGGAGGCAGCCAATCAATGTTTCTCTCATTGATGTTTCTATTTCTTATTCCCTCTCCCTTCCTCTCTCTCTCTCTCAAATCAATTTAAAAAATAAAAAATAGCCCTAACCGATTTGGCTCAGTGGATAGAGCATCAGCCTACAGACTGAAAGGTCCCAGGTTCGATTCCGGTCAAGGGCATGTACCTTGGTTGCAGGCACATTCCCAGTAGGAGGTGTGCAGGAGGCAGCTGATCGATGTTTCTCTCTCATCGATGTTTCTAACTCTCTTTCCCTCTCCCTTCCTCTCTGTAAAAAAATCAATAAAATATATATTTTTTAAAAAGCCTTGGTCAGTTGCTCAGTGGTTAGAGCATTGGCCCATTGACCTGAGGGTTGCTGGCTTGAAATTGGGTCCAGGGCACATACCTGGGTTGTGGGTTTGCGCCCCACCCCCCACTTAGGGCATCTCTCTTACATCGATGTTTCTCTCTCTTTTCCCCTCACTTCTCCCTTCCACTCTCTCTGAATAGCAATGGAAAAAATATTCTCAGGTGAGGATTAACAAAAAATAAATAAATAAACTGTGATGGTTAATTATGTAATTGACTGCTTAACTCCTGTTTTCCCACACATTCTCCATGTCAGGAGGGCAGGACTTGCTATCTGCTCTTTCTGCACCTTGGACTACAATTGGCACGCATTAAGTGCTCAATAAGTGCTTTTGAATGAAATGAATGAGTGACACGTTATACACTCTCCTGCCTGATTCCTCCCTGTGCTCCAGTTTATCAGAGTTTTCCGAATTAAACCCACTCCTCTTAGTGAGGTTCCAAGCAGAGAAAGTGGCACAGTCACCTCCCTATTTTTCCACTCCATGCTCCTGTTAATATAATCAAAATGTTTTCACTTTTTTCTCCCCTTTTTATGTTTTTCTCATTCAAGAGAGGAAAATGTTAAATTGTGTTGATGTAGTCAGAAGTGTTTTAAGCTTCCAAACAATTCAAACTTGAGAATCAAGTGATCGCAGAAGAGCTAAAAAAGCACATTCTCGTTTATTAGGAGGAGAAATAAAATGCCATTTCAATGTGACAGAGGCTTGTTAATGCCGGAATATAAAGATAGACACTTCCTGTCCTTCACACGCAAACTTCACCCACAGCTGTCGGTGCCAGGCCCTCCAGAGCGGTGGAGGCAGAGTAGCCACAAAGGGAATGTAATTGCTCGGAGCTGAAGCCCGACATGTTCCTGGGGCCATGCCAAGATGGAATGAAGGTCATGGAGGATCGAGATGCTGTGGGAGGGAATTGCCCTTGAGGCCCTTTCAGGAGATAGGAGGGCCCAGGCTCCGTCTCCTGGGGAAGGGATTCTCATTTCCTGTTGCATATTATGTGGGGGTGGAGGGGGAGGGGTGGAGGGCGTTCTCCTATTGGTCAGGTCTTGAAGGAACGTATGAGGGAGGTCTCTAGTGAGCATTTGAGTACTCACTGTGTGATCTTGGGTACATTGCATTCCATCTCCTTGTCTCAATTTTCCCATCTGCCAAATATGAACAATATTTTCATTTTAACATTGTAATATGAGCTATGATTATTTGCTGTTATTATTAGCTCTTCTTATTGTTTTTGTTGTTGCTTTCACAACCCAAGTGGGGTGCCTGCCCAGCCCATGGACTTTTCCTGAGAATTGCCCTGACCCTCCACCTCACTAACACAGCACCCCTGCCTCATTCACACTGTGACCCCCACCTTCCTGTCTTAACAGGTGGACCAGGCATAGGCTGAGCCAATCAGATTCTTTCCTCTTGGATTTGGGAGTGAGGACCCCAACACAACCATTCCAGGTTCCAGACACTTCAGACCACACCCCTGCCTTGTGGGAGGGACAAGCACACTGAGGAATAAAGATGATGTTGAAAATTGTGACACAAAGAAAGAAAAGCATCCTATATAATAAAAGCCTAATATGCAAATTGTCCCCTCAACTGGGAGTTTGACCAGGAATTTGACCACTCACTATGACGTGCACTGACCACCAGGAGGCAGCACAGAACATGGTGGACGTCGGCGCTGTGACACTGGCAGCGGGCGGCAGTGGAAGCACTACCAGCCTCGATAGGCCCCAAGGAGAGCGGGACCGCAGCGGGATGGTGGAGCAGGTGAGCAGGTGGCGCCAGGCCAAGGTGTGTGCGAGTGGGGCCCAATCACCCCGCTGATCACCCAGCAGATGGCGTCCAGCAGCGGTGGCGGGGCCACCTCCTGGCTTCCAGGCGCTGAGGGAGCCGGGCGGGGGCCCGATGACTCAGGTGGAGGGGGGCACGTGGGGGATTGGGGACCCAGGTGCTACCCAGGGCCCAGAGGTCAGATGGGACCTGCCTCTTTCCACGCCAGACACTCATGCTTCAATCACCAGCCAGGCCTAGGGACTGCACCTGTGCACGTATTTCATGCACCCGGCCTCTAGTGGTAACATAATGGAAAGGTAGATGTTGGGGAGACTTTAGCCAGAGTGGCTGGCTGTGGGGAGCTCTCTGAAGAGTTAAGAGATGGCATGGAGGGCAGGAGGGAACAGCAGGATCAAAGGCAGGGCCAGGAATTTGGATTTCACCCTCAGGGCAATGAAAAGAAACTAAAGGGATTTTTAACAGGGAAGGGATTAAACCTGTGGCTTAACAGTGTCCATCTGGAAGATGGAGGAACCTTTGTCAGTCTGTGTTCACCTCACAATTCCAACTGCACACCCACTCATTTATGGGAAGTTGCTCATTGGAGGCTGGATTTTGAACCTGTGTCCCAGTTCTGCAGGGAAAGGTGCTGTAATTGATTAGTGATGCCTGGGTCTTATCTCCTTGGGATAGTTTTATTATTGATTAGTGATGCCTGTCATGGGGAGCTGAGGAGAATATGGGGATTTGTGTGTTACGTTTGCCATCCCAAGGTTAAGGGGCTGCTTCTGCTCAGAGAAAACCTTCTACACTCTCCTGGAAAAGACAGTAGGATGAATCCTGGACTCAGACAGATCAGGGCTCAAATTTTGGCTGAACTGCATCTTCCCTATAAGACTTTAGGCAAGTCACTTCCTGTCACTGAGCTTCATTCCCTCCTCTGCAAAGAAAGAACAGAAATCTCTCCCTCCTGGGGTTGTTCTGTGGACTGTGTGGTATGTGTGCCATGCCCAGCATGCAATAGTGCTTGGCTATGGTTGATGTTAGCCTCTCCAGACCTCCCTCCCTGTAGCCCAGGGTCTAAAGCTGACTCAGTTTTATCTCCAGACCCAGCTCCAGGGTTGGTTCCAACTCTGTTCTCCAAATCTGGCAGATACCCTCGGCTGCATCTTGCACCTGGGTTCTGTCTCCAGAGCTCTCAAATCTTTGGCATCCACCATCCAGTTATGCCCCCACCCGGTGGCAGTGCACATAAAACAAAGCAGGCACAGGGACAGATGGGCTTGGGACTCAGTTTGGGAGGGGTGTCCCACACCTGGCCCCAACTCACTTCCCTCCACCTGGGCCTGCCAGGGAGGGTGCTCCTTGCCAACCACAGTGGGGGCTGTCCCCATGCCTGGCTGCCTCCCAAGTCTTGGCCTGGTGTTACAACCTCAACATTTATGTCTGCAGGTGACTGAGATCACGTTACCTCCTTTGTTACCTGGCATGGACTAGGGCAGTGGTCAGCAAACTCATTAGTCAATAGAGTGGCAAACCGCGGCTCGCCAGCCGCATGTGGCTCATGAGCCGCAGTTTGCCGAACACTGGACTAGAGGGACTTTGGGGAACTGTGAGGAGGAGGAGGAGGGGATACCTCCAAAGCATCTTGCTGGTGCCTGAGCCAGGGTAACTTTGGGAAGCAACAAATGCTCAGGATGAGACAAGGGTGGACCAACCTGGGATACAAGGGGCAGAGGTGATCTCCCTCTGCTACTCAGTTCTCACCTGGTCCCTTAACTCCCATCCCTACCTCTCACCCCAACACTCCATCCTCCACTCAGCAGTCAGAGGGAACATTTCAAAACACAAACTGTATCCTGTCCCTATTCTGCTTAGTTCCTTCTGTGGCTGCTTTTGCCCCCGGGGAAATGAATGGATGGATAGATGAGTGAATTAATTAATGAATTAATTGCACTTGTCAGCCTGTTTTACACATGGAGCCAGAGAAGTCTCTGTAGAACTTGAATCAGAATATTAGGTCACTGGGTCCTGTCTCTCTTCCACAGGTCCCCAGTGCTCTCTTAATAAAGTCCACATTCTCCACATGGCCCACAAGCCCCTGCCCTGCCCTCAACTCCTCCCTCTCCCCCGTGCTCACTTTGCTGCAGCCATATGGCCCTCACTCTTTCTCCAACATGCCAACATGGTCCTGCCCCAGGGCCTTTGCACAGGCTGTGTCAGTGGCCTGACACACTGTTTCCCAAACTCTTTTCTAAAAATAATTTTTTAGTCTAGCCAGTTTGGCTCAGTGGATAGAGCATCGGCCTGCAGACCAAAGGGTTCCTGGGTTCGATTCCAGTCGAGGGCACATACCTCAGTTGCAGTCTTCTCCCCAGCCCAGGTCCTGGTGGAGGCAACCAATTGATGTGTTTCTCTCAAATTGATATTTCTCTCTGTCTTTCCCTCCCTCTTGCACTCTCTCTAAAAATTAATGGGAAAATATCCTCAGGTGAGGATTAAAAAATAAATAAATAAATTTTTATTTTTCAATTACAGTTTATGTACAATATTATATTAGTTTCAGGTGTACAACCCAGTGGTTAGACATTTATATAACTTACAAACAGATCACCCCAATAAATCTAGTACTCACCTGATGCCATACATACTTATTAGAATATTATTGACTACTAGAGGCCTGGTGCACGAAATTCGTGCACCGGGGGGGGGGGTTGTCCCTCAGCCCAGCCTGCACCCTCTTCAATCTGGGACCCCTCGAGGAATGTCTGACTGCCCGTTTAGGCCCGATCCCTCTCACAATCCAGGACTGCTGGCTCCCAACTGCTCGCCTGCCTGCCTTCCTGATTGCCCCTAACTACTACTGCCTGCCAGCCTGATCACCCCCTAACTGCTCCCCTGCCAGCCTGTTTGCCCCTAACTGCCCTCCCCTGCAGGCCTGGGTCCCTCCCAGCTGCCCTTCCCTGCAGGCCCAGTCACCCCCAACTTCCTTCTTCTGCTGGCCTGGTCCCTCCCAACAGCCCTCCCCTGCAGGCTTGATCGCCCACAACTGCCCTCCCTTGCAGGCCTCGTCCCTCCCAACTGCCCTCCCCTGCTGGCCATCTCGTGGTGGCCATCTTGTGTCCACATGGGGGCAGCCATCTTGTGTGTTGGAGTGATGGTCAATCAGCATATTACTCTTTTATTAGATAGGATATTCCCTGTGCCGTACTTTACATCCTCATGACTATTCTGTAACTACCAATTTGTACTTCTTGATCCCGTCACCTTTTTCACCCGTACCCCTAACCCCCTCCCACCTGACAACTGTCAAACTGTTCTCTGTATCTGAGTCTGTTTCTATTCTGCTTGCTTGCTCATTTATTTTGGTTTTTAGAATTCACATATAAGGGAAATCATCTGGCATTTGTCTTTCTCTGTCTGTTTTATTTCACTCAGCACAGTACCCTCCCTGCCCATCCATGTTATTTCAGATGGCAAGATTTCATTCTTTGTTATGCTGAGTCATATTCCATTGTATGTGTATGTACACACACACACACACACACACACACACACACACACACATAATTCCCTTCTTCTATATTCATTCATCTATTGATGGACATCTAGGTTGCTTCCATATATTAGCGAATGTAAATAATTCTGCAATGAACATATGGATGTGCATGTCTTTTCAATTAGTGTTTGGGGTTTCTTCAGATAAGTACCTAGAAGTGGAATTGCTGGGTCCTTCTCTCTCTCTCTCTCTCTCTCTCTCTCTCTCTCTCTCTTTTAAAAATATTTTTTTATTGATTTCAGAGAAGAAAGGAGAGGGAGAGAGAGATAGGAACATCAATGATGAGAGAGAATCATTGATTGGCTGCCTCCTGCAAACAGCCTACAGGGGATCGAGCCCACTACCTGGGCATGTGTCCTGACCTGGAATGAAAGCCTGACCTCCTGGTTCACAGGTTGACACTCAACCACTGAACCACACCAGCTGGGTGAGGTCTTGTTTTATCTATTCATATGTCTTTTGATTGAAGCATTCAATCCATTTGCATATAAAGTAATTGTTGATAGATAAATGTACTTATTGCCATTTTATTATTCATATTTTTTTCTTTTTCCCCCTTCTTCTTAAAGAAGACCCTTTAGCATTTTTTAAAATATATTTTTATTGATGTCAAAGAGAAAGGGAGAGGGAGAGAGATAGAAACATCAATAAGAGAAAATCATTGGTCGGCTGCCTCCTGCACGCCCCCTACTGGGGATCAAGCCAGCAACTCAGGCATATGCCCTTGACAGGAATAGAACCTGGGACCCTTCCGTCCACAGGCCAATGCTCCATCCACTGAGCCAAACCAGCCAGGGCCCTTTAACATTTTTTTATTGAAATTATTTATCACCTTTTAACTTAATCAATTTTAATGCAAACATTTAATAGGGCATCTTTCCCATTGTTCCCAAGATTTCATCTCTTTCTGCTGCTGTTGGCATTGTTGACTTCACTCCATTCTGTCTTGTCTGCACCATGATAGAATTCCAAAATTTCCGGCAGTTTTTGTACTTCAGGAAGTAATTGGAACACCTTTCCCTGTCATAGTTATTTTTATCCACATCTCTATCTGGTAGAAGCATCAGATTCCAACAAGCAAGAATGTGTGTCAGGACCTCTCAGTCTCCGTGCTACCACTGGCATCCTAACAGTCATCTTACTTGCGGTGTTGCGCTGCCAGACACTGGCAGTCTCCAGCTCCGGACACTTCCGTCTCTCATGCAGCTGGACTCGGTGTGCATCCCAACGTGCTGCCCTTTCTTATTTCCTGTAATACGGGTTTGGTGGTGATGAACTCCTTTAGCTTTTTCTTGACTGGGAAGCTCTTCGATTCTAAATGATAGTTTTTCAGTAAAGTAATCTTGGTTGTAGATCCTTGCTTTTCATCACTTTGAATATTTCTCTCCACTCACTTCTTGCCTGTGAAGTTTCTGTTGAGAAATTAGCTGAAAGTCTTATGGGAGCTCCTTTGTAGGGTAACTAACTGCCTTCCTCTTGCTGCTTTTAAGATTATCTTTTTCTCTTTTTAAATCCTCACCTGAGGATATGCTTATCGAGTTTAGAGAGAGGGGAATGGGGGAGGGTGAAGAGAGAGATATAGATACAGGGGGAGAGAGACAGAGAGGGGGAGAGAGAGAGAGAGAGAGAGAGAGAGAGAGAGAGAGAGAGAGAGAGATTGACTAGTTGCCTCCTGTACATCCCAACCAGGGACTGAACTCACAACCTAGGTATGTGCCCTGACTGGGAATCAAACCCATAACCTTTTGGTATATGGGACGATGCTCCAGCTGAGCCACATTGGCCAAAGCTCTCTTTAGGTTCATCTTGTTTGGGACTCTGCACTTCCTGGACTTGTGTGTCTACTTCCTTCACAAGTTCAGGTAAGTTTTCTGTCATTATTTTTTCCAATAGGTTTTCAATTTCTTGCTCTCTCTCTTCTCCTTCTGGCAGCCCCCATAATGCAAATGTTGGTATGCTTGAAGTTATCCCACAGGCTCCTTATACTATCCTCATTTTTTAATTCTTTTTGCTGTTACGATGTGATGTTTTCTGCTTCCTTATCTGCCAAATCACTGCTTCTACTGTTGATTCCTTGTAATGTAGACTTCATTTCTGACTGGTTCTTTTTTATGTTTTCTAACTCCATTCTTATGTTTCTATCTCTTTGTTGAATTTCTCACGGAGGTCTTTGAGCATCCTTATAACCAGTGTTTTGAACTCTGCATCCGGTAGATGGCCTGTCTCCATTTTGTCTAGTTCTTTTTTCTGGAGTTTTGTTCTGTTCTTGCATCAGGGACATGTTTCTCTGTCTCATGTTGGCTGCCTATCTGTTTGTCTTTATGTATTAGGTAGAGCTGCCATATCTCCTTGGCCTCACACAATAGGTGTCCTGCAGGGCCTAGTGGCGCAGCCTCCCCAGTGCCCCGAGCTGGGCGCTTTGGGTGCACCCCTTGTGTGGACTATGTGCACCCTCCTGTTATAGTTGAGCCCTGACTGCTGTTGGTACATCAACAGAGGGATTTACCCCCAGGCCAGTGGGCTGTGAGGACTGCTCACGACTAGTATGAAAGGTCTGCTGTGCAGGGGCTGACTCCATAGAGCAGGACTCCGGTCAGGGGCTCCGTTGCCTGCTGAGTCCACCCCTTGAGTGTGTCGCTTGTGGAGTGGTCAGGTGGTGCGTCAGCATGGTTGGTCTAAAGGAGTCCACCAGGTTCGCTGGCTCTGGGGCCTCCTGGGAGGTGCAGGCCAAGGTCAGCCACCATGTGTGCTCTGCCTGAGGGCACTGGGCCTCAGCACAAAGTGATCTGCAGAAGGCTGCTACTTGTCCTGGGCTTGGAGGTGCCCAGGAGAGGCCAAACAAGGCTGGCTGCCACAAGCATCAGACCAGAGCTCACTTAGCAAGAGGTCTGTGGTACGTCGAAGCCAGTACTGCCTATTTGAGAGATTTTAGAAAGCCCACAGCATGAGCCAAGATAGGCCGATTATATGGAAAAGCGACTAGAAAGGGCCTGCAAGTTGGAGGGGGTCTCAGGAAATCACCGGAGGGGGTGAACAATGTCAGCCAGGTTGATGGAGACTTAGCTATGGTGCCTGTCTGCTGGCTCTGTCGGGGAGGGCTCAGCAAAAGAACAATGGCCTCTGCCAGGACTTCTGTCTGGGAGAAAGCCCTCGCCAGACAATGCCATTCCTCCCTGTATGTCCCTGGCGCCTTTTGAGCTGCTGTGAGTCCGAGTAAGTCTGTGCGCGGGGCCCTTTAAGAGGAAAGCCTGGGCCTCCAGCAGCCCTCGGTCTCACTCAGCCACAATCCCCACTGGTTTTCACCAGCAGGAGTTACGGGGACTTCTCTTCCTGGTACTGAAGCCCTGAGCTGGGAGGGCCTGGTGTGGGGCTGGAACCCCTTGCTCCTCATGGGGGCCCTCCACAGCCCAGATATCCCTCTTGATTGTTAACCACCACACGGGGTGGGGCCAGCCAGTTCCAGGTCTCCGCCCCTCCTGCCAGTCTCAGTGTGTCTTCTTCTGTATATCCTTCGTTATGGGGCTTCTGTTCAGCTTGACTTCAGGCGGTTCTGAGCGATGATTGTTCTGCAGTTTAGTTGTAATTCTGATGCGGTCGTGGGAGGGGCAAGGACAACTTTTACCTATGCCACCATCTTGACTGGAAGCCCCCCAAACTCTTGACTGAACCCCCAGCTTTTTCTCATCACTAAATGTCTTCTCCACTGAGAAGCCTTCCTGACCACCCTATCTGCTTCTATTCACGCCCTTCTCAGTTCCAATTCCTATTTGTTAAAAATCCATGCATCTGTCAGGGATTACTTACCTGTTCAATGGCTGTCTCTCCTGCTAGAACCAGTCACCTTGGGCAAGTCCCTGCCTTCCCCTGAGCCTCAGTTTGTTCATCTGTCAAATGGGAGTATGAGCCACCAGACACTAAGACCACAACAGGCTAACTTGTTCCCTGCTGGGTCCCAGCACGTAGGACAGCGTCTGGCACACAGTAAGTGCCCAATATATGCACGGATGAATAAATAAACAGGCCAAGTAGCAGATTCATTCACGCTCATGCCCAGCACGGCTGCCTCTCAGAGCGGCCTTTCTGGGGCTGGTGAGTTGGGTCTGATTGAAGAGGCACAGGTACAGATGTCACTGTGGCATCTGTGTCCCCACCTGTGTCCCTTCTCCTGCCTGTGCCGGAAGGCAGATGAGCTCATAATGTCCAGTGAATCTCAGCCGCTACTTCCCTGACCCGGCATATGCCCAGCCCGCGCGTCCGAGGGCACACGTGGTAGTGTGTGCCAGGCCCCACGTGGCCGCCTGGCCCTGTCACTCCTGTGAAGTACCAATCTGCACTCCTTTCCATAGTTTCTCCTCCCTGCCAGCCACATTCAATCAGCCAGCTGCCTCCTGGATCTTGAGGTTCAGAAGCTGACACTCTGAAGGGGGCAGAAGAGCAAAGCGCTTCCGAAGGTCCCAGGAGGACGAACGCTAATTGAGCGCTGACTGCGTCCAGGCCCTGTTCCAAACCCTTTGTTACAGTTTCCACAGTTAGTTCGTCCACAGCCCCATGAGGTAGGGAGTATGATCAGCCCATGCCACAGGTGCGGAAGCAGATGTGCCAAGAGACGAAGTGACTTGCCCAAGGCACCGCGCTGGTAGGAATGCTGAGTGCAGCGTGCCTGCGATGGCAACAGGAAAGTGCAAACAGCCCAACTGTCCGTCCGCAGGGACGAGTTATAACAGCCTACTCTCGATTCCAGTAATTACAGGCTGTTGTTGTTCCTTGTGATTAAGCCCCTATCCCAGTGGTCGGCAAACTGCATGTGGCTTGCGAGCCGCAGTTGCCGACCACTGGCCTAGTGTAACCCCCTAAAGAACTGCAAGCAGGTGCTCCGACGGCAACGTGCACGTGCACGCTCACAGCAGCGCTACTCACAACAGCCCAAAGGTGTCCGTGGGTGAACAAACAGGTACACACAACCTGGTCCATCCAGACAATGGGATTCGGCCTTAGAAAGGAAGGACACTCTGCCCTGGCTGGTGTGGGTCAGTGGTTAGAGCAGGTCTTGGGTTTGATCCCTCGCCCCAGTTGGGACGCATGCAGGAGGCAACCATTCGATGTGTCTCTCTCACATTGATGTTTCTCTCTCTCTTTCTCTCCTCCCCCCCTTCCCTTCACTCTCTCTCAAAATCAATGGGAAAAATATATCCTTGGGTGAGGATTAACAAAAAAACACAAAAAGGAAGTTCTGACATGTGCTACAACATGGATGAACCTTGAGAACATGGTGCTCAGTGACATAAGCCTGTTACAGGAGGACACATACTGTGTGATTCCACTCACAGGAGGTCCCTAGGGGAGTCAGATCCACAGACAGAAAGTGGATGGTGGGTGCTGGAGGTGGGTGGCAGGGATGGTTGTACATGGGTGTGAATGTGCTTAATGCCACATAGCTGAACACTTAAACATGATAGAGATGGGCCCTGGCCAGTGTGGCTCTGTTGGTTGGAGCGTCGTCCCATGCACCAAAAAGGTTGCGGGTTCTATTCTAGTCAGGGCACATACCCAGATCAGGGTGCATATGGAGGTAGCCGATAAATGGTTCTCTCTCACACTGGTCTCTCTCTCTCTTTCTCCCTCCCTTCCTCTATCTCTAAAATCAATAAATATATATTCAGGTGAGGATTAAAACATTAAAAAAATTTTTTGGCATTTTGGGGAGATGGAAAGTTTCTGGATCTTGATAATGGTGGTGGTTGAACAATATTGTGAATGTTCTAATGCCACTGAATTGTACATTACCATTTTAAATAGTTAAAATGGTAGATTATATACAGTGTCTCTTTTGCCATATTAAAAACTGTGTTTATTCTCTCAGAGGAGGCGCTGACAGCAACATAGAGAAGGAGAAGCCAGGTACCGATGAGCAAGATCTCAAAGGTGTATTGCTAAGTGATAGCAAGGAGAGGGCAGGACGGCACTTGAGTGCACGCGTGTGAGAAAAGCAGGCAGGAAGGGAAAGCGCACATCTCCCCAAAATGCTCACGCTGTCCGGGAGGGACAGGGACCTGTGACCATGGCTGCCTCTGGGGTGAGCGCTGGGGGACTGGGCCCCGGGTGGGGAGGAGAATTATTTTTCTCCCTGAACTCTCATACCTCGAAAGGCAGTGGTGAAAAGCCCAGCTTTGCCTTTGACCAGCTGTGTGACCTTGGGCTAGTGACTGAACCTCTCTGTGCCTCAGTGTCATCACCTACAAAACAAAAATGGTGATGCGCCCTTCAGAGGGATGTTTGGATGAGGAGAGAATGAATTAATACCAATCAGGTGCTGAGAAAAGGGCTTGGCATAAGGCAGGTGCCGTCCAAGCATTGCTCTTAACTTGTATACCCCGACCCACCTTCCCTATCCAAACAAAGAAGTATGTAAGACTCTATTTTTTGGACTTTGAATGAATCGTGCATGTAATTCTTAGTGCCTGGCGCCTGGTCCATGGTTGGCATCTACAATCTCCAAACTGCTGAGCTCACCCCTTCTCCGCTCTGCTCCCAGCCAGGGACCCAGCCTCCGAGCAAGTGATGCAACCTGGGGAAACCGCATCCCTCAGGCCCCGGTTGCTCCCGTAACACCTTGGGCATCTAGTTCTCTGAAAAAGTCCAGGGTGGGAATCTTCTCCTATTTGCCTTAATTAGCATGTCGCAGGAGCAGGTTGCCATGACTTCAGGAGGAAGTCTACGGGGGTGGAGCCTGGCCAGGCTGCCCCGGGAGGGGCGCCCTCCTCCCCGCAGTGGCTAGCCTGGCCAACCACCAGCCTCTGCATCAGGTTGATGGGGTCGCATCCAGACTTTCTTTTCGGTGCATGACCCTTTTCCTCTTCTGTGGATGAGGACTAATAAAAACATCTCCTTTCTAAGCTGCTAGGAGGATAGAATGAAATATAAACGCCCAGCTCTGGGTTAGGAGGCCTAACTATTATTGCAGTTATTAATCAATTGGAAGAAAGTGGTTTTAAATAGAATCCCACTTATGATCCCCAAATTGTTTCTAAGCAGAGAAAAATATCTGAGGATCACACATCACGACATCAGGACTGCTTATGTCTGGGGGCTGCGATAGAAATGACCATAATAGCTGGTACTTAGGAGTCACCTAAAATGTCCTAAGGGCATTAGATGTATTACTCATTTAGTCATGAGGTGTGGGGGACTGTATCCCCATTGCACAGATAAAGAAACTGAGGCTCAGCAAGAGAGCACAGCTTGCCCACAGTGCGCCATGACAGAGCAGGGATATGAACCCAGGTGGCTGACTCCAGCATGCTGTGCCCACCACGTGGCTGTGGGTAACTCTTATCCAATGTCATTTTCATTGGGGTTCTTCTATAAACATCTCCCCACTGGAAGATTAGAAGGCCATTCGTCAAGCACCAGCTGAGGGCCCCGGGCCCCACCCCGCCTCAACAGGTGGGCACGTCCGTGTAATCTTGCCTCCTTGCAAGAAAGCATTGCTTCATCCCACCATTAGGGAAGCTGAGCCCTAGATTGAGGACGTGCCTTAAGGTCATGCAGTAAGGCAGGGAGGGCCGAGCTGGGACAAGACTGTTCTGTGCTGGTCTCCACTCTATCTATTCAGTTCTGTCCACTCCTCAGGGGATGGTGAGAGAAACAGAAACAAGACAAAGTGATTCGAAGAAAAATTGGATGCTGGTGCTAAGAGGTCTTCTGATCAAGGAGGATATCAGTGAGCCAAGTTTGGGGTGCATGGGGAGGTTGTCTCTCCAACCTGGCTCCAGGGCCAGAAAAGCTCCCCCAAAGGGATATTTTTCAGCTGATATGAATGTTGTGAATCCCAAGACTTGGACCCCAGAACTGGTCCTGCAGAGAGGGCTGTGTGGGAGGGAGCTCAGTGTTCCACCCTGAGCACAGCCCAGAGCCGGGGACCAGGAGGGACAGCCTGGCTGGCTCTGGTCCTTTCAACAAACTCAGGCTGTTGATGGCGTGCAGTGCCCAGGATGTAGTGGAGGGAGGCACAAAGTCAAACCTGGGCGCTGCTTTGAGAACATCAAGGAATGGCCAGAGATGGCAGGGGAGTTAGCAGGACAGGCGAGAGGGAACAGAACATAGAGCTCAGCAGGTGTAGACACAGAAGGGTTGAAAGGAAGAATGGATGGATGGATGGTTGGTGGGCAGGTAGATGATGGATGGATGGGAGAATGGACGATGAATGAATGGATGAATAGATGGATGGATGCATGGGTAGGTGGATGAATAAGTGGATGGGTGGATGGATGGATGGATAAGGGATGGATGGGGGGATGGATAATGAATGGATGGGTAAGGGATGGGTGGGTGGATGGATAAGAGATGGATGGACGGGTGGGTGGATGGATGGATAAGGGATGGAGGGATAGATGAATAGATGGATAGGTAGATGGATGGATAAGTGGGTAAATGGGTGGATGGATGAGTGGGTGTCTGGATGGTAGATGGATACATGGATGAGAGGATGGATGGTGGTGTAGATGGATGGACAGACAGTACTCCTACCTATAACAATAGTAGCTCAGTGATATGAGCTCTGCCTTGCCAAGCAGAGCATGTGCTGAGAACATGACCTCTCCAAGTCCTCAGATTGACTTTGGAGGTAGTGGTGGTGGGGAATGTCTCGCTGATACTTTCACTCCAGATGTGGGGCATCTGAGGCTCAGAGAGCTAAAATCTTTCCTTAAACCCTCAGCGGTGCATCCTTCCCACCACTGTCCTGAGATTGCCCTTGTCGGAGTGACCTCCCAGTCCAAATACAACGGTCACTTCTCAGTCCCCATCCTGCTCTCACTCCCAGCAGCATCTCACCTGGCCGGTTCCTCCTCCTCCTGGGAACAATGTCCTCACTTGGTCCCTGGGAGCCCGCAGCCACCTGGCCTCCCCCATCCTCTGTTGGACCCCCTCAATCTCTGCCAGCTTCTCTCCTTTTCTGCTCAGTTTCTAAACACAGGACAGTCCTCGGGCATCGTCTCTCTCCCCACCTGCTCGTCCATCCCCATGGATTAAAATTCCTACTTCCATCATTGGCCAACAGACCTAGGTCTTCATAAGGCATCTGACATCTCTGTGTGAGGCCAGGCCAGATCTCTATTCTTACCCCCTTCCCCTCCAACCTGCCCCTCCCCATACTTCTGTCTCTTCTGGTGCATCTCCAACCTTCCAGGCACACAGGGCAGACACACTGGCATCATCCTCGGCTCTCTTTCCCCACACCCTACAGCCAGTCCCTTGGAAAATCCCATTGGCTCTGCCTCCACAATCTATCCAGAAGTTGTCACGTCGTCCCCCTCTTCTACATCCTCTGGTCCATCTTCATCACGGCACCGCCAGCCTGGACCAGTGCAGTCGCCGGCTCCCTGGTCCCCAGCTTCACCCTCTTCTCCCACAGTCTGTCATCCTGGCAGTAGCCAGGAGAGGACGCCAGTGAGAACCCGGGTCAGGTCTTGCCCTCGCCTTCCCCCAGTCTGTCTACCCAGCAACAGCTAGAGGGCGCCGGTGGGCATCTGAGTCAGGTCCCATCCCTCCTCTGCTCAAAGGCCTGCAGAACTCCCAACTCCCTCAGGATAAAAGGCCAAGACCTCCCTGTAGCCCAGAGGCCTTGCATGACCTGCCCCAATAACATCCCCGCCTTTACCTCCTTCCTCTCCCCCTCGCTCACGCTGCTCCAGCCACAGGAGCCTCCTTGCTGTTCCTTCAACATGCCGGCCTGGTCCTGCTCCAGGACCTTTACATGCGCTGTGCCCTCTGCCTCCACTGCCCTGCTCCTTTTGGTCTCTAGTATTCAAATGCTGCCATCTCACTGAGGCCTCCCCCAACCACCTGTGTAAGACATACCTCCCCACACGTCTCCACCCTCTTTTTCTTGGTTTTTTCCCTTCATTCTCACCACCCACTGCATATCTGACATGTTTACTTTTTAACATACAACATCAGCTCTTAGAAATGGACACTTTCATTCTGTTCTGTTGGCCATTTCCTCCCAGCACCTAGGACAGCGTCTGACTACCGTTCAACATCTTTGTTGAATGATTGAATACTTATGGGAAGCCCCAACCCATTGAGCTTCTGCTATTGCTAGACCCTGAAAGATCTGTCTAGGAAACGGGAAACACGATGAGAGGCGTGGGGTGGGGAGGGGGGTGGGGGACCATGAAGAGACCACACTCAAAACTAGTGCAGTCCAGATTTGCCTGACCTTGGCCCCCAAATGTGGCAACAAGGGAATTCCTGCCCTCGGGCCTCTCCCCGGGGGCTGAGACGAGCCTTCTGTTCCTGCAGAGCCTTGGACCTGCACCCTTAGCCTCTGCTCTTCCTCTTACCTCTGCATTCCTTCTGCTTTTGAAGACGTTTCTCTTCTGAGAACATTCCACACCCTGGGCCCGCAGCACGTGAGCCTGGGGAAAAACATAAAGGTCAATGTCTATAATTGAATTTTCCCCGAGATAAAAATAGCATCTTTGTAATCGTTTAAATGGTTCTGAGGGAAGAAGGAAGAGAAGGAGGGAGGGGAGGAAGGAGGAAAGGAGGAAGGGAGAGAGAGAGAGAGGGAGAGAGGGAGCTGCCTACTGTTTAAAAATTAGACTGGTCGCAAGCGGGACTGGCGCCAAGGACCCCTAGCTGAGTGACCTTGGGCATGCCATGCACCCAGGCTTCTCGGGCCAGTTTCTTTCCATGTGACCTGGGAGGGGTGTCTGCGTGCGAGTGCACATCACAGACACCTCCAACTGTGTGCTGACAACGTGCTAAACGGGAGACGGGGCTCCAGCGGGGCTTGACCTGAACGAATGGACACTGCACGGAGGACCCTGCTAATCAGGGGAGGGGGGAGGGGGGCTGTGCCCTCTCCTCTGGGTTCCGTTTCCTCTCCAGGTTCCTGGTATGGGACTCGATTCTCTCTCTGCCCTTCTAGAGAGTTCACCCTTTACTTTGCTGAATCTGGGTTCCCTGTTTTGTCCCCCATTCTGAAACACCCCCCCCCCCGCCCCACCATGTGTGTGGCCTGGGGGAGGGAGAAAAGCAGGAAAGGGACATCCACATGGCACTGAAATAAATTTCCTCCCTATTAATTTTCAACACGGGAAGATTTATCATCACCTCCCCTGGGCTCTCCGCAGAATTGGCAGGCAGCCAGAGAGCCTCCCTCCTCGCCAGTGGGTCATGGGCCCCTCACCTGAGCCCCCCACTCTCGCTCCCCTCTCTGGACCTCCGTGTCTCTACTTAAGCAAATCAGTTCTCTAGACCAAGCCTGTTTCCCTATCTGTCAAACCAACCCCTGGGGCTGTTTGAGGAGGATGGAGACCAGGTGTGGGAGCACCCACCCAGAGGGCTCTGATCATATTTGTGCCCCATCCGCCTGGCCCACCTCCGAGTCTTTGCAGGAGCTGTGTCTCCCACCTGGCTGCCCTCTCTTTCTTCTCACCCTTTGAACTGATTCCCTCCCCCTCTCTGAGCCTCAGTTCTCCTGCTCTGAAAATGGGTATGGTAACAACAGTGCCAACCTTACTAGAATGTCGCCACAGTCAAAAGAGATAATGTATGTAGAGCACAGCGCCTAGCACATAGTAGGTGCTCAATACGTGCTCCAAAAAACAATACATATTATTATTCTCAATCCCACAGGGCTGCAGGACCTGAGTTTTCAGCAAGAGTGGGCCTGGGCCAGGGAATGCAGACAATAACCAAAAGGGTGAGTGACGAGCAACATCCCAATCAAATGTCACCCATCGGAGTCACTGTCCTTTGAAAACAAAAGGGACTCTCTCTTTATTTTGCTGTGGCTCTTGGAGCAGAACATTCCCCCTTTCTGGGCCTCAGTTTCCCCAGCTGTAATGGAGAATAGATTGGATGCTTTGGTGACACCGTGAGGTTCCACTAAGCAGGCGTGTGACAGCAGGAGACACTGGGGGTGGGAGCGGCCTAAGTCTCCACTGGAATTAAGGGTCATCTATTCTTGAGCCTGTACTGATCCTTTCATGCCCATACTGACACGCTGGGGGGGGCAAGTCCTATAATGTTAGCACACTGGGTTGCAAAATAAAGCAAGTCTTGAGATGTTGCTCATGAATTAATCCACGACGTATTTACTGAGTCCCCACGTGCCAGGCTGCGCCAGGCACCAGTGGCCCCGCGGTGTCCAGGACAGACAACCCCCTGCCCTCACTTTAGTGATTGATCAAATTAGATTTGTAATGAGGGGGGAGATGAAGCAGACGTAGAGACACCAGGAACCCACATCCTATAGGAACAGAAAAAAGACTGGAAGAAAACACATCGAAAGAGTAACAGCGGTAACCCAGGGGGCGGAGGGATGTCTGAGAACTGGGTAATCTGCATGAAAAGGAAACATCCCAAATCTATGATCATTGTGTGGATTTCACCGCAATTAAAGTAAAAACAATGAGGGCAAAGCCAGAGCAGCCCTGAGAGAAATGCTGATGGTGAAACTGACAGTACAGATCAACATCTCCCTCGATGAGTGCTTACAGGAGGGTACCCTGGATACATCTCAAAAGCAAGAATCAGTAAGGGCCTGGCTGGTGTGGCTCTGCGGTTGAGTGTCGACCCAGAAACCAAGAAGTCCCTGGTTCAATTCCCAGTCATGGCACATGCCCAGGTTGCAGGCTCAATCCCCAGTAGGAGGAGTGCAGGAGGCAGCCAATCGATGAAGTTCCTCTCTCATTGATGTCTCTCTCTCTCTCTCCCTCTCCCTTTCTCTCTCTCTAAAAATCAATGAAACATATTTTTTTAAAAGTTATCATTAAAAAAGAGTCAGAGGGACAGGGGTGGACTAGAATGGAGGTAAAAGGGGACATATGTAATACTTTCAACAATAAAGATTTTTAAAAATAAACATTTTTCAAAAGAATCAATAAGGGAAGAATATATTTCTGAGGACAAAGAGGAAATCAGGTCCCCTCATTCAGGGTCACTCGAAGCAAGGACTTCATCACACAATATTTTGCATCAAGAACCTTGACCATCCCACTTTGCTAAGAGGAAGTAGGCCACTATGCTTTCATTTTTGTATGTTTTTCGTGTGGAAATCTACTTGATACAAAGAGGTCCCTGTAAGGATTCTTATAAAGTTGTTTTAAATTAGTAAAAGAAAAGAAAGGGAAGGGAGGGAGGAAAGGAGGAAAACCTTATAATTATGCCTGCCCTCTGACTAGTCATTCTAAGACATTTTCCCAAGAAAATAATTGTGAATGTGAACATATACTATGTAGCTATAACGGTGTTATTTCCGGGTCTATAATAGCAACCCATCAAACACAACCTAAACACTTAACAATAGGGAATCAATTAAAAAACAGTGTTGCCCAGCTGGTGTGGCTCAGTGGTTGAGCATCGACCTATGAACCAGAAGGTCAGGGTTCGATTCGCAGTCAGGGCACATGCCTGGGTTGCGGACTTGATCCCAGTGGCATGCAGGAGGCAGCCAATTAATGATTCTCTCTCATCATTGATGTTTCTATCTCTCCCTCTCCTTTCCTCTCTCTGAGACCAATAAAAACATATTTTTTTAAAAAATCAGTAGGTTGCCATTAAATAGATTACAATGTATATAATCACATAGAAAAAAGACTAAAAGGAAACACACATGTTGGCTCCTTGAGGCAGATGAGAGCCAAGTTTATTACTACATTTCAGCTTGTTTAGTTACTTTTGTGGTTAGAGCCGAGATAAGGGGCATCAACAAATTCTTGTTCTTAAAGAAAGAGGGAAAAAGGAAACCCAGGTAACATTGGGGTGGGATGTTAATAAGAAATGACCTTGGATGCCCTGGCTGGTTTGGCTCAGTGGATAGAGTGTCGGCCTGCGGACTGAGGGGTCCCGGGTTCGATTCCGGTCAAGGGCATGTGCCTTGGTTGCGGGCACATACCCAGTGGGGAGTGTGCAGGAGGCAGCTGATCGATGTTTCTCTCTCATAGATGTTTCTAGCTCTCTATCCCTCCCCCTTCCTCTCTATAAAAAAATCAATAAAATATATTTAAAAAAAAAAAAAAAGAAATGACCTTGGGCCCTAGCTGGTTTGGTTCAGTGGGCAGAGTGTTGGCCTGTGGACTGAAGGGTCCCAGGTTCGATTTCGGTCAAGGGCACATGCTTGGGTTGCGGGCTCAATTCCCAGTAGGGGGCGTGCAGGAGGCAGGCAATCAATAATTCCCTCTCATCATTGATGTTTCTATTTCTCTCTCCCTCTCTTTTCCTCTCTGAAATCAATATATCCTATATAATAAAAGCCTAATATGCAAATCAACTGAATGGCGGAACAACTGGTGGAACGACCGGTTGCTATGATGCACACTGACCACCAGGGGCAGACGCTCAATGCAGGAACTGCCCCCAGCCCGCAGGCCCCAAGCCAGCCATGGCAGGTGCCAGTGGGGACTCCCCACTCACCCCCCCATCACCCCGCTGGTTGCCCCGCAGATCGGCCCTGATCACTGGCCTGGCTTAGGGACCCTACCCATGCACAAATTACATGCATCGGGCCTCTAGTATATACATATATATTTAAAAGTACTGATGAGGTGAAAGAAACAGGACTCATACAGCTGGTGTGCAGTTGACAGCATCAGACTGCAGTGCAGCAACTCTCATCCTCCATCGCCAACTCAGAGACACATCTGCACGTGTGTGCGAACAGGTGTGCTCAAGGCTGTGCCCTGAAGAGTTGTTGGTGATGTGTGCATCAGGTGGGCATGGTAGAGAAGCCACAGAACAGGAACTGTATGGAAACATACACCATAAAAAGAAAGAAGCTGGTCCACGCGTCCTGACCTGGCGAGGTCTCTGAGATGAAGGTCATTGAGTCCTACAGGTGGGACACTGGCTTTTCTACAATAGTTGGTTATTTACTGAGACCCAACTAGCTGCCAGGCACTGTGCAAGGCACGCTATGTGAATTATTTATGTGAATCATCTCACTAGACTCTCCCATTTTACAGATGGGGAAATGGAGACACAGAGAAGTTAAGCTTCTGATGCAAGATCACACAGCCAGGGTACAACAGAACTGGGGATAAAACATGAGTTCTTTGATGCCCACCTCTGGGTTCTTACCCTCTCTGCCCCTGCGTGTTCATTTATTCACTCAACAAACACTGATGACCACTGTGTGCTTGTCCCTGTTCCACACACGGGAGACCCAGCAGAGAACAGAAGTGACAATATTTCCCACCCTCCTGGAGCTGCTGTTAGTTGGAGAGAGAGAATGTGCAAGTAAACAAAACAATCACTTCAAACAGTGACAGGACAGGCAGAATTTAAGCAGGGTGGTGTAGAGAAAAGGGATGCGTGGGAGGATGCAACATTAGCTGGGATGGTCAGGGAGGGTGTCTCTGAGGTGACAGTTAAGCTGAGACATGAATGGTGAGAAGGAAGCAGCCGGAGGGACATGTGCAGGAAGGATGTCCCAAGCAGAGGGCACAGCCTATGCCAAGGCCCTGAAGCAGGGCGGTGCCTCGCATATTGAAGGAACAGCGAGGAGGCCTGTGTGGCTGGAGAAGAGTGAGCGACGGGGAGAGAGAAAGGAGGTGAGAGTAGGGAGTGGACAGGAGCAGGTCATGCAGCACCTTGTGGACCTCAGGGAGGACTTGGGCTCTTACGTGGAAGGAGGTGGGAGTCCTGGAGGATTGTGGGTAGACAAGGGGCGGGACCTGACTCCGGTGCTCTCAGGCGCCCTCTGGTGGCTACTGCGGGGAGGACCGACCACAGGGTCGCGGCTGGAGCTGGGGGAGAAGGTCGGAGACAACTGCACTGGTCCAAGTGGGTGATGATGAGGCAGAACCCAGATGGATGCACAGGATGGGAAAGAAGTTATAAACGTTCCAGCCTCATCTCCCAGCACCCTGAGCGGCTCATCCCCAGGGAGGTGGCACATCTCCTCCCCAGCACTGCCTGATGGAGACGCACGTAATTCGTCAGCTTCAGCTGCCGAACCCTCCCAGCCAGCAGTGCCCTTTGAGGTCCATGCTCTCCAGGTCACCCAGCGACCCGAATGCAGGGCCAGACCTTGGGCCCTCAGTGCCAACCTCCTTGCTGACTGAGCCGTGCTCTGCCGCCTCCCCAGGGGCAAAGACTAGGGGTTTGTTTGCAATTATTTTTATTAATTTATTAACAAGTGCTCAGCCACACACACACACACACACACACACACACACACACTCACACACACACAAAACACTCTTGGCTCAGGTGCTCCATGATATCTAAATGAGTCTTTAAGGATGCTAGGCACGGGGCCACTGGGTGTGAAAGGTTTGCTGTTTGATCTTTTTTATTTTTATTTGTTTAAAGTTGTCCTATAGGTGAACAACTCATCCTGGCTTACCAGGAACTTCCCTGGATTTAGCACTGAAAGTCCTGCATCCCCACCTCACAGGGAACTCCGGGCAAACCGGGATGGGCTGATCATCTTAATATCCCTGAAAAATTGTAAGATATATATATACACTGCGGATAGGTGGGGTTGGGGGTCTGCAGCCAGAGTAGACAACAGTTCCTATCTCATAAGGTTATGTGAGGAGTAATTGCAATAATGTCCTACCATGGTTTGGGGCTGTAATAAGGTACTTATAGTTGGACCTCACATTTGAGTCTGAGCTTCCTAGGGTAAAAGGGCAAAGGGAAACATAAGTTTTGGGTTTGTTTTACCTGAGAAACATGGATGTTCTGGCATATATGGTGGTAAGCACCAATCAGTTCTGGCTCTTACACGGTGGGAGCGGGGCCAAGGGCTTCTCATAAGGACACACATTTGAGGGAAGAAGGTGCTTCAAGCTCCTGCCAACTGTATTTAAGCCAAAGTGACTTCAGGCATTCCTGCCCAGGATGGAAGGAAGCTCACGCCAAGCCCCCGTGGGTCTTGGGAATGTAATGTGCAGCTCCTCTATGACTCCACAACCTTCTGCGGCTCCCACTGCCTATGGAGTCAATCCAACACCCTTCTCTTCAGACCAGGAAGCACTATGTGGCTTAGTCCCACCACTCCTGAACGACCCTCAGCATCCACCCGTGTTCCCCCTCCACTTCTGAGCACTCCTCTGCCCAACACCCTTCTTTGCTCACCTGGAGAACTCCCATTTATGCCCTTTCCTTCCGGGAGTCCCTCCCACCAGTGATCAACTATTCCTGGAGGCTTGTGCTGCCCGGCCTTCACTCTCCACCAGGACACTGGCCACCTAGCCATCCAGAGAAATCTTATTCTCGTCTGGAAAAGACAACTCCTATTTCTTCAAGCCCCTGTGCATGCCCTTGAACCCTAGCTTTATCCCTGCCTTGGAGCCCGGATGCAGCCATGCGGGAATTGTGAGAAACATTGCAAGGTGGATGGATGACAGTAGTGAAGACACTGATGTTAATGATAAGAAGACAGCCACCGTGTATCTCATTTTTCCTTTGGGCTGGCCATGTTGCTGATGCTTGTGTGTGATACCTTATTGAATCTGGAGATATGGGGGTGTTAAGTGCACCCATTTCACAGATGAGGAAACTAAGGCTCAGCCAGGGGTAGTACCTGCTCAAACTGGCAATGCCAGGACTCAAACCTGGCCTGTCTGCTCCATAGCTCCCAGCTCCAAGTTCCCAGGAAACACAATTAGGGGCAAATCCAACCCTAGCCCATTTGGTTCAGTGGACAGAGAGTCGGCCAAATGGTCTCAGGTTCGATTCCAGTCTAGGGCATGTACATTGGTTGCAGGCTCCTCCCTGGACCGGGATTTGATCGGGGCTCATGCAGGAGGCAACCAATCGTGGTGTTTCTCTCACGTCGATGTTTTTCTCTGTCTTTCCCTCTCTCTTCCACTCTCCTAAAAATCAATGGAAAAATATCCTCGGGTGAGGATTAACAACAAAAAGGGCAAATCCACATGAGGCAGGGTTATAAGGGCAGGGAGAGGAGGGGGTAGCCCCCTGACTTCCTCTGTATTGTTCACAGTGACTAACTTGTACCTTGTTAGATTCTCCAAGCTTCTGTGTCCACCACTCAATTTTCTTTTCATCATATACACTCTTCTACTCTCACATTGTGTGATCTGGGTAACTAGTATCTTGCACCACCCAGGACTCTGCAATGAGCGCCTCCTAGAAGCCTCCCTGTCACCGCTTATATGTTAAGGCTCATGTGTGCCAGGCGCCAGCAACATCCCCATTTTACAGATGAGAAGAATGAGGCTCAGTGAGGGGAAGTCTCTTTTTCGAGGTCCCGCAGGAAGACTCGAGTCCAGGCAGCCAGACTCCAGTCCCCAAGGCTGTGCCACCTGGCTCTGTGCCTGGCTGCGTGGTGGCATTTTGCTTTGTTATTTCCTGAGTGCCCCATTAATCGTCTGAACCAAGAGATTAGCACATCCTTTATATATGGCCCGATGTCTAATTGTCCAGACTGCAGAGCCAGTGACTCAAAACCTCCCTTCCTAATTGTCTTCCTTGCACAATTAGTACCTTGTTATACATGGCTCTGTGGTTGCCTGCACATCGGTAGTCTTCCAGCCTCGTTTCTAATTGTCCAGACCCGGTAATTAACGCCTTGGGCTGGGGCGTCTTCTGCTCTCTGTGTAGTTAGAGCCACGTACATTCCTGGGGTGGGGGTGGGTGATGCCCACAGGAGGGAAAGGCAGCTCCTGCTGACAGGAATCAAGCAAAGGCAGGACTCACAAGGTGCTCGTGGGAGCCACAAGTCCTGGTTGTAGAGTGGGGCACAGAACAAGGACGCCCTGTGCTGGGGGAGGAGCCATGGAGGCTGGGTCCTACCAGATGCACGGGAGTGTGTGAGGTGGAAAGGAATTCCAAGCGGAGTGAACAGCAGGTGCAAAGATTTGGATGTTGGAAAGAGCTGGGCATTTGGGTGGGGAGGTAAGATTTAGTGAAATAGTCTGGCTGGCATGTGGAATTATTTAGGGGAAAAATTAGGGAGAACGTGAAAGATTTCATGAGGGTCTTTATATGACAACATTGAAGACCAGGTTGAGTGGCTTGGATTTTTGTCTTGGGATACACAAGAGCAGGAGAGAGACTTGACAGGTTAAAATGTTTTAAAAAGGCATAATCACTCTAGATGCTTCAGGGAGAGTAAGGAGGAGGAGGACATGGTGGAGACCATGAGACTAGGAAGGAGGTGATTTCTGTTGTCCAGAGATAAGATTAAGATGAATTGAGTGGCTCAGAGGTTGTGGGGATGGAAAGAAGGGAATAGATGAGACAGATATTCAGGGGGTGGAACCGACAGGCTGTGGAGACTGACAAATGATGGGTGAGGATGTGGGAGGAGGGGCAACAGACCCCCAGGTCTTTGATGAAGGGGAAGCGAGGTGGGTGATGGGACCATTCCCAAGAAGAGGACATGAAGGTTTGTAACAATGATGCTAAGTTCCATTTGAATCCCGCCTAAGTGTGTGTGTGTGGCGGGGGCGAGGCGGGCGGTGGGGGGGAACACTGGCTTTCCTGGTCTAGAGCACAGAAAGCAGTTCAGGGTGGAGTTCTGACTTGGCAGGAATCTCTGAAACTGATGAATTCACAACAAGGTAGAAAGTGGAGACCCATGAGCAAGACACCAATGTTTATTGTTATAAGTCATTGAGATTCAGGGATGGTTTGTTACATGGCATCATCACAGCATTAGCTGACTGCTACAAGCGCCTGTAAACAGACTCTGAGCTCCCTGGACTCCTCTTGATAAACATGGAAATGGAGGCCGAAGACATATGCACCGTTGCTTATTGAAACTGGGGCAGCTCCACCTACATATCTCAGAAATCCCCAACCAGACAAGAATCTGGCCTCCTGCAGCTGCTCTCTGAATTAAGAAACCCAAGGGGTTCCAATAGGTTCTGTGGTAAATTACCCATGAAAGTACCAGGGAAAACGTTGCTCAGGGGGAGAAGAAGATGTGCAATGATATATCTACAGGAAAAAAAGATTTGGGAGCTCAGCAGCGGAAGGTTCTATAAGAACCTTTTAAAAGCAAACACGGGAGACATGAGCAGTTTTTTAAATGACAGACAATACAATGGAAGATAATATATTTAAAACCCATATCAGTTGTTAACAGACCGTAAAAATACAGCTACATTAATCTGAGCTGTCTGTCACGGGCCCTCGGAGCAGCTGTGTGATTTTATAGTTTCTCTCCTGGAGGCTTCCTTGACACGTTCACAAATACATCTCAATTTATTTGGATAAGAACAATGGAAATATTGAGCTTTCCCCCCTTCTTTATTTTCCCTCTTCTTCCTATTGGTTTGGAGAAATGTTTCTGTTGAGTTATGAGGTCCCCGAATCTCAGAGCTATGGGGAAAGGCTCGGTTGGTACCTGTCATCGCCGTGTGTCTGCAGACAAATGCCTCACCCTCTCTGAGGTCTAGTGGAAAATGTCCTGCACACACACACCTGCTGGGCTCTGTCTGCGCGGTGCATCCTCCCCACACAAGGCTAAAGCTGAGCCCTTGTAGGCTCCTCCACGTCCCCCCATCACTACCGCAGCCACTGCTCGCCTCCTGGCCCTCACTCCTCCCTCTCCTTTCCTCACTTGGTTCAAACCATAAGGGCTTCCTTACTGTTTTGCCAACATGCCAGGCACAGTTCTGTCCTGGCTCGGGGACTTTCCACTTGCTGTTCCCTCTGAAAGGTTCCCCTCGTTGGGGGCTGGATCTTCTTGTTTCAGCTCTCAGTTCAAATGCCACCTTCTCTGAGAGGCCCTCCCTGAGCGCTCCCAACTTCCAAAGCTTTCTCGGTTCTTTCTTTTACATCACATATTGTTTCCTTCCCAGCACTTACACTCTTCTAAAATATTTTGCTTACTTGTTAATTGATTACCTGTCTCACACTAGACTGAGACCCCTGAGATCAGGGATTTTTTTTGGGGGGGGGGTCAGGGAGGTCTATTTTGGTCACTGCTATCTTTCTGGTGCCCAGAGCAGTGCTTGGTATACAGCATGTGCTCACTGCATACTTGTTGAGAGAATGAATAACAGCAGTGAGCAGGGCACTCCTGGCAGGAAGAATGGCTGGGCAAAGGCTTGGACGTAGGAATTTGCAATTGGAAATTGTGAGCCCCAAGTGCCTGTTATGGAACCCCAGCTTTCCCCCTTCCAGAGAGGGGTTTATAGCTGACAATTGCAGCAGCACAGATCCCATCCCAAACACCATTTCATCCACGCTGGGTTCTGCTGTCCATGTGTCCCCTCCCCATGAGAGGTAGTGACAGACTCCTGGCTCACAATAAAGGATCCCTCTTTGCCCCAACTCTACCCTGCAGCCTCCCATTCAAGGCATCCCAGATGTTGGACTGCAGACGAAGCTTTCCGGATGCTGGGGAAGGCGCAGCACAGATGTCCCCGGGATGGAACATCTGGACCACATGTCGCCAGCAGCTGGTGGGATCTGGGACGCCGCAAAGCGCAGCAACATCTCCGGGAAGCTGGGTGGCCCTGAGTCGCCTCCTAGTCTCACCATCTGTCTGTGGCCAAAACTTGCCTGATGATTTCTCTTGGCTGGGGAAGAAAGAGCCCCAAACCTGACTGTCATCCCTAATTTCTCCATCTCCCTCCTTTCCTCCCTCCCTACTTCCTTCCATCAGCAAAATTGGGGGCTTGAACTCCAAATTATGCCTTGAACTCAAGCATTTGTCTCCATCCCACTCCCATTGCCACTGCCTGGGCCAGGCCACCGCCATCTCTGGCCTGGGCAAGTGCAATAGCACCTCTCAGGTTTGGTCCCAGCTGCTCCCCGCCCTCACTGCCTCTTGCTCTGTTCCAGCCACATGGACTTCCCTGCTGCTCTTTGATGACTTCCCTGTGCCCGGAGCACTTTTCTGCCCAGATCTGCTCGAATGCCACCTCCTCCGTGAAGCCCTCTTCACTTCCTTTGCATAGTCAATCTCTGTCTCGGTCCATTGGGGCTGCTCTAATAGAACACCATAGGCCAAGGGGCTTATGAACAACAGACTTTTGTTTCTCATGGTTCTGGAGGCTGGAAGTCCAAGATCAAGATGCTGGTGGGTTCAATATCTGGTGTTCTTGGTTCATGAAGGTAAGGGAGCTCCCTGGGGTCTCTTTTTTTTTAAAAAAATATATATATTTCTATTGATTTCAGAGACGAAGGGGGAGGGAGAGATAGAAACATCAATGATGAGAGAGAATCATTGATCAGCTGCCTCCTGCACACCCCATACTTGGGATTGAGCCCGCAACCTGGGCACATGCCCTTGACCGGGAATCGAACCATGACCTCCTGGTTCATAGGTTGACAACCACGGAGCCACGCTGGCTAGGCTCTCTGGAGTCTCTTTTATAAGAGCACTGGCCCCATTCAGAAGGGTTCCACCCCCATGACCTAATCACCTCCCAAGGGCCCCACCTCCTAATACCATCACATTGGGGATTAGGTTTCAACATACATATTGGGAGCGGGGGGCAACACAGACATTCAGTCTATAGCAGTCCCCATGTCCTCCCTGACCCCATGTCCTCCCACTCGCCCCCTTGCTCACTCTGGTCTGGCCACATGAGTCACTTCGCAACACACTGTTCTGCCCCAGGGCCTCTGCCCGGGTTGTTCCCTCTGCCAAGAACCCTCTTCTCTTTTGGCTGCCAGTTCCACTCACCATCTAAGCCCAGTTTCAATGTCCCTCTTCCGATATCATCTCTTCGTCCGGCCCCGTAGGTCCCCTCTCTGGCCCCCCTGGCCCCGAGGGACTGGGTATGTCTGTGTCCAGCTCTGTCTACCCCCCATCCTGGGGCCGCCTGCTTACCTCTCCGCACAGGGCTGAACACCCAGAAGCCATTATATGACACATGTTGCCCTGAATTCAATTTTTCTTCTTGTGCCCCCTTGGCCCGGGTTTCCTTCCAGAATGTGCATGGGGGTCAGCTGTAGCATCTCTCTGGAAGGGACAGCGTGGCTGGAGCCTGAGGGGACTGTCTTGAAACTGGGCTTACACTGTGGGCTCACTTCTTAAACTCAAGTTGTCAGTTTCTGGGGTGGCTCCACAGTGCCTGATGGAGACTTCAGAAGGGTCTGGGAGCCCCCCAAATCACACCCCTTGGCAGTGCCTATCTCTCCTTCCGGCTACCCAGGGTTCCAGCCCCCTCCTGGCAGCCCCTCTCCGTCCCAGGCCCCTGCCCCCACCTCCAGTGGCAGATGTCACCTTCAGTCACAACCATTGGAGCCATCTGAGAGCCTGGTGGTGAAAAATTGTTGACTTTGGAGCCTCAAATCCATGCTGCCACTTGCTATTCGTTCTGCATGACCTTGGGCAAAGCACTTGACCTCTCTGGGCCTCAGTTTCCCTGTCACTGAAATGGGGATAGTGGTGCCTTCACAAGTGCATTACCTGCTGTTAGATTTTTCCAACTCCCTGGGGCCCAGTCCCAGCCCTGCTCTCCTCTGCTCCTGAGTCCAGTGTCCTAGCCCCCAGCTCCTGCTCTGTGGCAGCCACCACTGCTGGGACAAGGTTCTAGAAGAAGAGGGAGAGGCTGCCTGATGGCTCCATTCAGCACCACATATGCAGAGCGAGCCCAGTTCATTGCCTCAAAACAGAGGTTTTGGGGGGCACTTTTGAAGTTTGGGGGGAGTTCCTAAAGGTCCCAGCCCACCCAGGTGACTTTGAGACTCTCAGCCCAGCAGCAAATCGGTTAAAAATCAAGATTACCTAGCAGGCATCCCACTTTCTGGGCACCTTGAAGAAACCTGGATCTGGTCCCTAGAAGTGACCCCGAGGGTGACCTTTGCCTCCAGGCTCTCTAGCCAATGAGGAAGCCTACTGTGGGTGCCTGGAAACCGTTTCCATGACACCCAGGAGGCATGGTCCCTGGAAAGACCTGGTCTGAGGGTGAAGGGCTAGCCAGTGGGGGATGGATGGTGGGGAAGGCTTGTGTGGTAACCATGGCAACGCCAGCAGCTGTGGGAAGGCAGGCCCCGCTGGCACGGAGGCACCTGACAACCCCACCCCATGGCAGCACTGCAGTATCCCCACCCCCCACCTCCGCTCTCCTCTTGGCACAGACAGGGAGACTGAGGCCCAGAAACACCTGCCAAATGCTCTAGCTTGCCCTTCTTAGGTGAAAACTGCACTCTGTGTGTGCCAACAGAGGGGGACCCTCATCAGAAATGGTAGGGCTTTGGAAGGCAAAGTAGAGACCCTGCAGGCTTGGCCAGGGCAATCCAGGAGGGCTTCCTGAAAGAGGAGAGCATTTCCCAAGTATCATAGGTAATGGTTGTTGCCATGTAGGCACCCCACCTGTTTCCAGATTTATTTAAAAACAGAAGCTCTGCTTCTTTCCTGGAAATGAGAGCCAGTTGCACCTGCCACAAATAGAAGGTGGGTGGTAAAACGTGTGTGTGTGGAAACAAAATATGATTATTCCACCTAGTGAGGTGTTGCTACCCACCATGGCTTGGAACCTGCTCTCACTTTGTTTAAAAGAGCATCCGTGAGAGAGATTAAAAAAAGCCGGGGGGAGGGGGGGTTAAACCCCGAGGCCCCAGTGCAGTCTCTCTTCTTCATGGCATCAGAGGGAATGAAAGAGGATTGGAAAGGGGCTCACTTCTCACCATGCAAATTCATGCTATGGACCTCATAGTCCAGAATCACTTTGGAATCCTGACTGACAGAGTGAGGATTTGGTTAGGTTGACAGGAAGGGCATTCTAGGCAGGGGGCACAGCATAAGCAAAGGCTCAGAGGGAGGACTGACTCGAAGATGGGCCAGAAGGAAAGGGGCCGTCTGTTTTTCCTGATGTTTTCCAACAAGGTAGGGAAAAAAGCAAGTAAACAATGAGGTCCAAGTGGGAGCGGGGCTGGGGCTCTGGTTCTATAAGGAACATGTGTTACCTGAGCGGTGATTCCGGGAAGCAGCAGGAAGGGAGGGGAGATGGAGACTGGCAAGGGGAGAGGCCAATGTAGGAGGCATTGATCGTTGTGTCCATCTGGGGCTCAGACCTGCTGGGGATCTCTGGGACACTTCATAAAGCAAGCCTCAGAGTTGTCCCATTTGTATATTAAAGGCTCTGGTAAGTCCTGCAGAAGAGACATCTGTTTAACAAGTTCCTAGAGGAGCTCAAGTTTATCCACAGCAGTGTCCTGGACACATCTGTAGAGGCATTGCATCATACCACTGCCCTCTCCTGGTCTCCCTTGTATCTAGATGGTGACATGACAGAGAAGGGTTAACAAAACTGACAAGAAAGTAAACATTATTCTTTCCCCCAAAGAACATCAACCAGCTTCTGTATGTGAAAAGTCCAAAGGTTCCTGCTTTCAGGTATGGCTGGATCCAGGAGCTGAAAAGATGCTATAGATGCTATTTTTTTTAAACACATGCCTTTATTGAGGCATAACTGACATGTAAACTGTAAAAGTGTACACTTTGGTAGGTGTGGACACATGTATAGTTCCATGAAACCATCACCACAATCAAGATAATGAATATATCATCCTTGTGTCTCTTTATAGTGCCTGCCCAGCGCACAGAGAAAGCCTGGCACAGTGATGGGACGTGGACTTCGAGGGCAGGAATTCTGGTGCCTCCGACTGTGAGCAATGCAACTTAAACAGATCAGAAGAAACAAAACAAAAAGAAATGACTGAAAAACAACAACCCACATAAAAACAGGTTTTGCAACTGTCAGGTCCTGGGTCCAGCTTCAGGCATAGCTGAACCCGGGAGCTGAGAAGATGTTACTGGATCTAGGAGCTGAAATTATGTTTTTGGAAGTCTGTCTCTTTTTGTGTCTCAGCTTGGCTCTCCTCTGAGTGTACTTCATTCATAGTCAGGCTCCCCCATCCCTGGAGTCAAAAGAGACCCCAAGATCCAGCCTTATTTGTCTCTTCCCAGTGGGCAACTCACATAGAAATGGAAACCTTCCTGACTATTGGTTCCTGCAAAGTCCACAGTTGATTCTATTTGGCTCGACTCATGTCATGTGGCCACCTCTGACTCAATCACTGTGGCCAAAGGGTGGGGTTAGGCAGAGAGTGGGGAACTGGGGTTCTCCCAAAAGCAGAGCAGAGATTTGTCATCCCACAGCATCTGAGCAGGCCCAACCAGCCAGGGTTTAAATCTTAGGGTCACCATGACAGGCTGTGTGATCTAGGGAAAATGGCTTGCCCTCTCTGTAAGTCTGTTTCTTCATCATAAAAAGAGAGCTGGGGGGTGGGGAGGGCTGTGATTGGGTCCTTGAGACATGGGGTCATTGTGTCTGAAAATCCCAGAAGCCTGGAAAGAACCCTGCCTCCCGTCCACCTCTGTCCTGTGACCCCATGGACCATAGGCCCTGATTACCAAGCGCTTACTGTGGGCCAGGCCTTGTCACAGGGATCCACACCAGGGGCCACTCCCGAGCTGTGAGTCTCAGCCCACCCTAGAGTAAAATTCATAGACAACATAACCAACCTACACATGTACTTTCAAAGAACATAACTTGCTACTTACAATATAAAGGAGAAATAGAAAGAATATTCTTTATAATAAAATTCCCTGTCTTTCAATATGTAAATGATCCAGCACAGCCATCACAGAGGACACAGTGAGGCTGGCCAAGGCAGCCTCCGCCTGACAAATAGGAGTCACTGTGCCAACCTCCCCCCACCCTCACCCCCCGGTGCCCCACAGCCTGTCCTCCCCACAAAAGCCACAGGCGTTGCCTATGAACATCTGAATCAGGTCCCACCTCCTCCTCTGCCCACAGCCCTCCAGGGCTCCCACCTCAGTGGGGTAAGCATTCAGGTCCTTCCCATAGCCCACAATGCCCTGCACTACCTTTCCCTATCCCCTCGCTGCCCTCACCTTCTCCCCCTCTCCCTCTTACTCACTCTACTCCAGCACACAGGCCTCCCCACTGTTCCTCTGATGAATGAGGCATGGTCCTGCCCCAGGACCTTTGCATGAGCTCTTCCCTCAACCAGAACCACCCTTCTCCCAGACAGCTCATTCTTGAAGTCTCAGCATAAATGTTACCTCCTTTCAGAGCTCCTTCCTGACCCCCAGCTAAATGTCCCCTGCCCTTCTTCCTCCTCTCCCTATCATATCCCCCATTCTCTTAACTTCCCCCCATGGCACTTTTTGATTTTTCTTTAATTCACTTATTTCTTTGTTGTCTGACCCTTCCCCACTGGTCTAGACCCGTGGTCGGCAAACTGCGGCTCGCGAGCCACATGCGGCTCTTTGGCCCCTTGAGTGTGGCTCTTCCACAAAATACCATGGCCTGGGCGAGTCTATTTTGAAGAAGTGGCGTTAGAAGAAGTTTAAGTTTAAAAAATTCGGCTCTCAAAAGAAATTTCAATCGTTGTACTGTTGGTATTTGGCTCTGTTGACTAATGAGTTTGCTGACCACTGGTCTAGACAACCCAGGGGAGTCAGAACAGCACCAGGCGTGTGACAGGCATCTGTGTTCATTCCCTGAATACAAATGCATGTCCACTTTTTGGATAAGGCATCTGAGGCGCGGAGGGGCTGGGGGTCGCCTGGAGTGAGAGCTGGGCTAGAGGCACTCCATGACTAGTATGTCAGTTCTGACGCTGAAACCCCGGTTCCTCCAGGACCCGGAGCGTGAGCGGAGAGGGGAGGAGAGTGGCAGTGAAGGAGTTACCCCCCCGCCCCTCCCCCTCCCGCCACCACTTGAATCACCAAGCCTGGGTCACTTCGTGCCTCAGTTCACACATCCATAAACAGTTTCTGGCTCCCTTGGCTCACTGGCCCCCCCAGGGGGAAGCATATTCGTTTCCATGGCAACCGTGTTGTCTCCTGTCTGACTAGGGCTGAGTGACAGCCACTGGGGCCAGATGAAGTCACTCGCCACCCACGCCCGCCCTGAGAGAAGGGAGCTGGCCCAGAAGTGCCAACAGCGGGGACACACTCAGGGGTGTACTTTACCAGCAGGCAGGAACTGGAGGGGGAAGTCTGCCCGCCGCCTGCCAGGCCACCATTATGGCTCCATGCTTTGGTGTCTTAAAAGACTTTGCTGGCTCTGGGGTTTCCAAGAGAGCTTAGACCTCAGATGTGTTGGAGGGAGTGTCCCAAGGGAGAGATTGTATCTGATCTGTTTTTATAACTCCCATCCCAGCACTTGGCCTGGCATATAGTAGGTGGTCAATAAATGCTTGAGAAAGAAAGGAGGGAGGGAGGGAGGGAGGGAGGGAGGGATTGTTGGCCAAAGCACTTCAGTCCTTACCTACTAACATTGACACAGTTATCTTCCAGTATTTCCAGCACTTCCCTTATCAGTTAACCTTTTACTTATCAACTCACATCTCAGTTATCAGCTGACACCTCAGCTATCATCTTTGTCAGAAATGTTCAGAGAAGCCTGAAGAAGCGGGGAGAGAGCCAGAAAGCAGGATTCCTGCCCTCAAATCCCATCCTCCCAACCTCATGACTCCCAGGGCAGAGGGGTGAACTGGTTTTGCAGGAAGCAGGGGAGGAGGGATCTGAGACCAACAGGAATGGCAAGGTGAAAAATGTGGGCTCAGTTCTTAAGGAAGGATTTTTATACCCGTGGAACTATCTGAAACCTGAATGAGCTGCCTTGGGTGGTAATAAGGTCCCCACCACAGGAGGTAACCTAGGCAAGCCAGAGAGCCTTCCCCAGAGCCCGTGGAGGGAATTGGAGTGGCAGGATTCCATGACTCCTTCCTTCCTGATTCTAAGATTTACTGTTGATTCTAAGATTCTGTGCCTGGGAGTCAGCGGCAAACCCCAAGTTTCCACAAGGCTAGAGGTCGGGGCAGTCATTCTGAGATCTTCTGATTCATCAATTCCACACACATTTATTGGCCACGTACTGTGAGCCAGGCCCTGGACTAAGAGCTGGGGATGCAGCAGGAACCAAAACTGACAGCAATCCCTGCCCTTGAGGAGCTGACAGTCTGGGGTGGAGATGGACAAGAACCAGTTACAGAAGTTGGATATAATCTATGCGGCGGGGGAGACACACCAAGGGGCAGGGAGAAAGCCCACTGCTGGGGCCGCTGACCCCCAGGGGTGTCCTCTCTTAGCCCCAGGAGCATGTCGCTGTCCGTGGTGCTGAACGGCGCGCTGTGGTGTCTCCCAGGTCCTGTTTGCTGCTGCTTTTCCGGAAAAACTTGCCCTGCACAAGGGCAGGGCCCTGGAATCCCAGGTTTCAGGAAACCACGTGGTTCTTCCAAAGAACTCCCACCCCAGCTCCTACCTCGGTGGCCTCTGTTAGGAGGAGTCTCCCCCCGGGCACCCTCACTTCCTAAGCCCCACCTGGCCCTAGCCTTTGTTCTATCTACTCAAGTGAGAATTCAGGGGATCATGAGTTGATAGTAGTAACATCTAATCTAGTCTCCAGTTTCTTTGTCTCTGCATCTTTCTGTCTCTATCTCTGTCTCTCCATGTCTCTCTGTCTCTATCTCTCTGTGCATCTCTGTCTCTGTTTCTCTGTCTCTGTCTCTGCATCTCTTCCTATGTCTCTCTTTGTCTCTGTTGCCTCTTTCTGATTCTTTTTATGTCTCTCAATGGTTCTCAGTGTCTCTCCGTCTTTGCCTATCTCTGCATGTCTCTGTTTCTCTCTCCACCCCATCCCCACCATTCTGAAAACTCCAAGCCCTTCTCACCATTTGCAACAGACTCAACTTTTTCCAGCCACCTGGCAGTGGGGGAGAGAAGGCCCTCACCTCTCCCCACACCTGCCCGTCAGCCACTGCAGGCTACATTGCATTGGAGCATAAATGGGCAATGTGTCCTACCCCAGTCCCTCCTCCGCTTCCGTTACCCAGTGCCTCAGTGTCTCCATCTATATGATGACATGATCAGCAGACACTGTCTCAGCACCTCCTCGATTCCCAAAGGCCATTACTCCCTGACTACAAAAACCTCATCTGTCCCCAAACACCTGGAAGTAGAACATGAGGTGTGTGAATAATTTATTTTGTGAGTCATTTTAATATTTTATAATAATTGTGATGAACCATTTGGTTTTGTGGAGCTGTTTGGGAGTCATTAAGATAGAGCCAGGATGGGCCTTGCTACTGCAGCTGGAGCAACCTGTTTATTAACAAAAAAACCTTCACTTGTGCATCTTTATGAGTGTGTCTATTTAAATTCATCAACTTTGAAAAAGGTGGATGACTCCAATTTCTTGAATTTTCACTTAAAACCTTTAGTATCATGTAACTTGTGGTATTTGTCTGTCTTTCTAGATGCATTTATGATGTATAACCAGGGCGAGGTATAGATTCTTGTATTCTGCTAAAATATTTCTTTTTTGTTTAAGTCCATGTACATGTATAATTCCTTTCAGGAGGCGGGGGCAGTGGGAAATCTGGCTGAGATTTCATCACAATTCCATGACTGAGCTGACAAGGACAGTCACAGTCAATCTCAGGTACTAAAGCACATTACATTTTATACTGAAGTTATGTTCTATATTATAGATTTGTAGATTAGCAATTTTTTCTCCATCTTTTTTAAAAAGAATAATTCTTTATTGTTGAAAGTATTACATATGTCCCCCTTTCCCCGCATTAAACCTCACCAGCCCACCCCCACCCCCCTGCCCCAGGCCCTTACCACACACGATGGGGGCCAGGCTGGGGGAGGAGGCAGCCTCAAGGGATATTGAGAAGGACCAGGTGGTCATGGGCTCTGAGTAGACCAAGGCTGTCGCTATGGATCAGCCTCATATGCTCTTATTCATCCATCCAAACATTTACTCACTCATTCATTCAAACTCTGTTATGATCTGAATGCTTATGTCCTCCCCTACCAAATCCCTATGTTGAAGCCCAAACCCTCAATGGAATATTTGGAGGTCAGGCCTTTGGGAGGTAATTTGGTTTAGGTGAGGTCCTGCAGGTGGGGCCCCCATGATGGAATTAGTGCCCTTATAAGAAGAGGGACTGATGAGAGCTCCCCTCTCCTCCCTGTGAGGACAGTGAGCAGGCAGTCATCCAAAAGCCAGCATGAGGCTCTCATGAGGAACCAAATCTGAAGAACCTTGATCTTGGACTTCCCAGTCTCCAGAACTGTGAGAAATCAATGTCTGCTGTTTAAGTCACTCAATCTATGGTATCTTGTTAAGCACCCTGAGAAGACTATGACACTGTCTAAGGGTCCTTCACTGCACTCAAGTCAAGCTCAAACTGCCCACCCTGGTCTAAGAGAACCCCTAAAATCCAGCTTCTCGGTGACCTTCCTGCCCTCACCTCCTCCCTGCCCCCCACTCTGCTCCAGCAGACCTCCCTGCTCTTCCTCCAGCCCATCTCAGTGCTTTTGCCCTTGCAGTGCCCTCTTCCCGACGCTCTGCCCAGGGCTCTTCCTGTGATGAGCTCCTCCTTGTCTTTAAGCTCCAGCTCACATGTTGCCTCCCAGGTCTCACAGTGGTAGGATTTGGAGAGGGGGTGTACAGTGGGAGGGTGTGCTTGGCAGGGAGCTCTGTGTAGGCAAAGACTTGGTGCCAAGAGTGTTGAGACTGAATCAACTGAATGTAAGGATGTGCAGGTGGAGAAGTAGGCGGGGGTCGGGGGAACCAGGTTGGAGGAGTAGAAAGGCTAGGAGCTGGGCTGGAGATGCAGAGGGTCTTGAAGATCAGGATGAATAATTTAGGCTCCATCCTGGAGAAAACGTTTCAGCCCAATCCTAGCCATGTCCTCCAACCAGAGGACCTCTCTATGATCCAATCTGAGTTGGCTCAGCCCAAATAGCAGCATCTCACAGCGAGCCCCAGTCCACCCCAAAGCAAGAGACACAGGCCACATTTAGCATCAGCAGGGAGCTGGCCAGGCTCTATGGGGAACTCAGAGGACAGGCCCCAGGAAGACTGGAGGCCTGGGTTTGTGCTAGAAATTTTCCATTTGCCCATCCTCCTCCCCAGATCTACTCTTAATGCTTTCCCATGTAGGTCCAGGTCCTGGGAGAGGCTTGTCTGCATAGACAAAATTCTCAGTCTCCTATTGGCCAAATCATGTTGTGTTCAACCAATGGGAGACAGCGGTGGCGTGTGTGTGTGTGTGTGTGTGTGTGTGTGTGTGTGTGTGTGTGTGTGTGAGAGAGAGAGAGAGAGAGAGAGAGAGAGAGAGAGAGAGAGAGAGAGAAAGAGGGAGAGGGAGAGGGAGAGGGAGAGGGAGAGGGAGAGGGAGAGGGAGAGGGAGAGGGAGAGGGAGAGGGAGAGGGAGAGGGAGAGGGGAGAGGGAGAGGGAGAGGGAGAGGGAGAGGGAGAGGGAGAGAATGAGGGGTGGGGTATTTATTCTCCCACCTTCTGTTCTGCTGCACTGCTACTGAGCTGCTGAGCCCTTCCAAGTCTCAATCAACTTCCACTGGATTTCAGCAAACACATTCTCCCTTTGCCCACTCAGACCTAGACATGGTAACAGCTACCCCAAGTATGCACTATGCCCTGAGGGTTTCCATTACCCTGACTACACCTCTGTAAATAACTCCTTTATAACTTCAAATGGGTGCTATAGAGAGGTGCTTTGATATATCTGATTCTTGCAGAAGTTGTGCCAAATTTGACTTCATTTTCTCTAGCTTTCTTTGTGTTGGTCAATATAAAGAAAAATAAAATATAATAAATATGCATTTGTATGAAATTAAAAAACAAACAAACCTCCAAGTAGTCACAAATGTCCAGAAGTATAAGGTTTTTAGCAGTAACAAATAGGGGGAGGGGGAAGCATGTGGTTACACTTAAGTTTTAAAACAGAGACAACAACCCTGACCGAGTAGCTCAATTGGTTAGAACGCTGTCCTGATATGCCAAGGTTGTCAGTTCGATTTCTGGTCAGGGCACGTACAAGAATCAACCAATGAATGCATAAATAAGTGGAACAACAAACCTCTCTCTCTCTCTCTCTCTCTCATCAATAAATAAAAAAATTAAAACAGAGAAAACAGAATGCTATACCATATAACTATTATATAAAAATCATACAATTCTAGTTTACATGTATCTATTATTTCCAAACATCTACCTAGTACTTGGTTACTATATCTAAGTTGAAAAATAATTGTGGAGAAACCTAACAAGCATGTGGGAATAAAAAATAGCTAATCTAATGGAACAGAGTGCAGAATCTCAGAGGGAAGGCTGGGGAGAGGGTGGGTGAGTGGGTGGGAAGTAATCAACCAAGAACCTTGTAAGCATATATGCATGGCCCATGGCCCAGACAATGGGGCGGTGAGGGCCTGGGGCAGGGGTGGGGGTGGGCTGGTGAGGTTTAATGCGGGGAAAGGGGGACATATGTAATACTTTCAACAATAAAGAATTATTCTTTTTAAAAAAGATGGAGAAAAAATTGCTAATCTACAAATCTATAATGTAGAACATAACTTCAGTATAAAATGTAATGTGCTTTAGTACCTGAGATTGACTGTGACTGTCCTTGTCAGCTCAGTCATGGAATTGTGATGAAATCTCAGCCAGATTTCCCACTGCCCCCGCCTCCTGAAAGGAATTATACATGTACATGGACTTAAACAAAAAAGAAATATTTTAGCAGAATACAAGAATCTATACCTCGCCCTGGTTATACATCATAAATGCATCTAGAAAGACAGACAAATACCACAAGTTACATGATACTAAAGGTTTTAAGTGAAAATTCAAGAAATTGGAGTCATCCACCTTTTTCAAAGTTGATGAATTTAAATAGACACACTCATAAAGATGCACAAGTGAAGGTTTTTTTTTGTTAATAAACAAAATAATATACCGCAAGAGTGATCCTGAATGCATTTGGAGTTGGTCTTTATAATTTAAGTTTAGATTTATGTGCACTTTTAAGTCATCACTCCCGATATTGTCAGCTGCTTAGGCTGTTGTAAACCCTGCACGCATGTCACAGAGCACTATACAATGGTGATTATAAAATATTTGTCACCAATCACTTTCCCATACAAAATGAGAATCAACAAATCAGAAATGAGGTAGGCTGAAGCAGTAGCGATATTTGCTTTCGCAAGTCATACAATGAAATGTTATGTGACCATGAAAAGGAGTGACATGCTGAACTCAATACAACATGGATGAACCTTAAAAACATGATGCTCAGTGAGAAAAGCCAGACACAAAAGGTCATATCATATGAATGTCCAGAGCATGCAAAACCATAGAGGCATAAAGTGGGTTTGTGGTTGCCAGTGCTTGGGGCAAGGGGAGAATGGGAATTGACTGCTAATGAGATTCATTTTTTTAATATGTATTTTTATTGATTTCAGAGAGGAAGGGAGAGGGAGAGAGAGATAGAAACATCAATGATGAGAGAAAACCATTGGTCAGCTGCTTCCTGCACCCTCCACCCCCCACCCCCCGCCACTGGGGATCAAGCCCACAAACCAGACTTGTGCCTTGACCAAGAATCGAACTGTGACCTCCTGGTTCATAGGTCAACTCTCAACCACTGAGGCACACTGACCAGGCTAGAATTGATTTTAAAGAGAGAGGAAGGGGGGAGAGAGAGAGAGAGAAACATCAATGTAAGAGAACATTGATCAGCTGCCTCCTGCATGCCCCCTATAGGGGATCAAGGTTGGAACCCGGGCCTGTGCCTGGACCAGGAATCCAACCTTTCCATGCACAAGACAACACCCAACCAACTGACCCACACTGGCTGGGATGTAAATGGATTTATTTTGGGGGTGATAAAAATGTTCTAAAATTATATTATCTAAACATCTACACTAATAAAAGAGTAAGATGCAAATTGACCATACCTTTGCAATGCCCACCAGCCAATCAAGAGTGAGTATGCAAATTAACCCAACAAAGATTGCAGGTTAATTTGTATACACAGGCGCTGAGCGGCTGGGGCAGGGCCTCGGGGCAGCGTGGGAAGGTGGAAAGGCAGCTCCAGCCGGAGTGAAGGCGGTGCCAGCAGCCAGGGGAAGGAAGGCCCATTCTTGCTTGAATCTTCGTGCATCGGGCCTCTAAATATCATATAATTTGATTGATTTAATCAATATTTTTACCATTATATTATCTAAATATATTATCATAATAGTATCTAAAATTATATTATGATAATGGCTGCATTCTGTGAACATACTAAAAACCATTGAATTGTATACTTTAAAGGGATAAGTTGTATGCGCATGAGTTATCTCAATAAAGCTGCTATAAAAAGAAAAATGAATACAGAAGATCTCATGCACCTTTCACTCAGTTTCCCCAAAGACCTGAGCAGGAAACTAACATTAATAAAATCCATCAACTGCCGAAACCGGTTTGGCTCAGTGGATAGAGCGTCGGCCTGCGGACTGAAGGGTCCCAGGTTCGATTCCGGTCAAGGGCATGTACCTTGGTTGCGGGCACATCCCCAGTGGGAGGTGTGCAGGAGGCAGCTGATCGATGTTTCTCTCTCATCGATGTTTCTAACTCTCTATCCCTCTCCCTTCCTCTCTGTGAAATATCAATAAAATATATTTTAAATAAAAAATAAAAATAAAATAAAAATAAAATAAAATCCATCAACTTTTCTCAGATTTCAACAGTTTTACATGCACTCCTGTGTGTGTGTGTGTGTGTGTGTGTGTGTGTGTGTGTATTTCATGTGACCACCACAGAAGATTCCATTACAAGGATCTTTCACACTTATCTTTTATAGCCACAGCCACCTCCCTCTCACCTCCCTGAAGACCGCTTGTCTGTTCTCCATCTTATAATTGTGCCATGTCAAGCATGCTATGTAAGTGGAACTGGCTTTTTTCATTCCTCATGGTTCCCTTGACATCCATCCAAGGTGTTGCATTTATCACTAGTTCATTCCTTTTTATTACTGTGTAGTAGTCCATGGTATGGATGGACTGAAGTTGGTTGAACCATTCACCTATTGAAGTTTTTTCCAGGTTTCAAAGGAAGCTGCTCCAAACATTCATGTACATGTCTTCATATGAACATAAATGTTTCACTACTCTGAGATAAGTACCCAAGAGTGCAATTGTTGGGTCATATGGCAAGTATATGTTTAGGTTCCCCCCCACCACCACACACACATGCACATATGTTTAATTCTGTAAATAAATAAATAAGACTCTGCCAGACGCTTCCAGCGATGTATAGGTGATTCCGTTTCTCTGCATCTTCACCAGCATTGAGCATTTTCGCTATTTTTTATTTGGACAGGTATGTAGGGAAATGCTAACTGTGGTTAGATTTGCATCTCTTTAATGGCTAATGACGGTGAACAAGTTTTCACGTGCTTATATGCCATCTGTGTATCCTCGTTAGTGAAATGTCTGTTTGTCTCTGTCCATTTTTGAACTGGATTGTGTTTCTTGCTATTGAGTTTTGAGAGGCCTTTGTATATTTTTAGATGCACATCCTTTGCTGGATACTTGCAAGTATTTTTCCCAGTCTGTGGCTTGCCATTTTGTCCTTTTAAACAGTATCTTCCACAGAGTAAAAGTTTAAATTTTTATAAAGTCCAATTTGTCCATTTTTTAATAATCCTCACCCAAAAATATGTTTTTATTGATGAGAGAGAGAGAGAGAGAGAGAGAGAGAGAGAGAGAGAGAGAAACATCTCTGTGATAAAAATGTTCAAAAATTTTGAACCTACCAAAGGCACTGTGGAGCCAGATGTCGGTCGCCTACCATTTGTGCCTTGACCAGGAATCAAACCCGCAACCCTTTGGTGTACAGGATGACACTCCAACTAATTGAGCCAGGGCCCAATTTATCCTTGTTTTTGGTCATGGCTCATCCTCTGGGGCCATGCTTACAAACTCTTTCCCTGACTCTAGGACTTAAAGATTTGTTCCTATGTTTTCATCAAGATGTTTTATGATTTTACATTTTACATGTAGATCTACAGTCCATTTTGAATCCTATTCTGAGTGTGATGTGTAGCCTGGTTTTACCCCAGGGACCATAGGGAGCCAATGAAGGCTCTTGAATGAGAGGAGGTGGAGTTGGAAGGAGGCCTTAAGCAAGTAGAGGCAAGTAGCTCACTCTGGGCCTCAGTTTCCCCCGTCAGTCAACAAAGAGAGCAGACCAGAGGCTCTGTAAGGTCGGCTGTAATGAAATGAAGCCACGTCCTTCGATATTTCACTCCATGATCCCTGCTACAGGCTCAGGTCAAACTCTACCGCCTCCAGAAAGTGCCTGAGCGTGGGTCGTGGTGCTCAGACTTTCAGAGCGGCCTGAGGAAGAGCGAGTCAGTGGGACAGAGCAGGACTCCGGAATACCGTGGCTCTTTTCCTCCTGGATGGCAAAATCAGGTCATTTTTCAATTCCAGTCATTCTCCTTCATACATAAAATGTGCCAAGAGCCACTTTCCCGAAAATTTAAATTGAAAGTAAATAGCACGGGGACAATTCTCAGTGATAAAACCGCCGATTCTGGAGCTTCTTGGGATAATATTTATTCTCCCTTCTTGCTAATGGCTTCAGCCGCCTCCCAAGTTATTACAGTAATGCATTTGCTTAACCTGACCGGGGCCGCATCCCCGATGGGCCCGCGTGAAGGCCCTGCCGCCCCCTCCGCTGGACAATTACATCCACCGCTGCTGGTGTGCGATTACTATAAATCAGAGAGCAGGCGGCGGATTTGTTTTCCTTTATTGAAAATGTTTAAACTTCATGCATTGCAAATGTCACTGCCCCGGACTGGATTTAACTCTATGAGACTCGGAAAGTTGGCCCTCAGGGGATTTTTTTGGGGGGTGGAGCTAGAATCATCCTCATTTTCTGGATGAGAAAGTGGAGGTTCCGGGAAATGCCACCTGCTCTGGGTCCCACGGCTGGTGGGGCACTGCCCCAAAACTGCACTGACATTTTTTTTTGTTTTAGGCCCCAATGGAGTTTCATTCTTTGGGGTGAAAATTAGAAAACAAGTCTACAAAAACGTTGAAGTTGCCTGTCATCCCAGTAATATAACAACCACAAATATTGTGTGTGTGTGTGTGTGTGTGTGTGTAGGGGGAATGTTTGTTCCAGAGGTACTTTCTATGGTAAATGTTTGAGTTAGTGTCTACTGTGTGCTGAGTATTGTTTTCCATGCTGGGATATTGGGGATATAAGAAACAAAAACCACTTATATAAATATCAGTACAGGCAGAGGGAACAGCCCGTGCAAAGGCCCTGGGGCTGGACCGTGCTGGCGTGTTGGAGGAACAGGGAGGCTGGAGCCGAGTGAGCACAGGGGGTAGGGGTGAGAGAAGAGGAGGTCAGCAGGGAGCCTACAGGGTGGAGTCAGGGGGAAAGGAGAAAATGTAATGTAATTATTCTTCTTTTTATCCTCTCCTGAGGACATGCTTAGAGAGAGAGAAACATTGATGTGAGAGAGAAGCATCAATCAGTTGCCTTCAGTATATGCACCAACTGGGGATCAAACCCGCAACCCAGGTATGTGTCCTGACCAGGAATTGAGCCAGCAACCTTTCAGTGCTCAGGACGATGCTCAACCAATGAGCCACTCAGCTGCATGAGGACTTAATGTAATTCTTAAAAGTGGGAGGCCAAGGTTTACTGAGGATGTGGAGTAACAGGGTGATTCCAAGATCCTAGCTGAGCAGCTACAAGGATGGGGCTGCCCTCAGCCAAGATGGGGGACAGGGGAGGAGCAGGTTTGGGGGGAAGGTTTGGCATAGGTGGCTGTGTTCAGTAGGAAACCTCCAGGAGCCCCCCTGTGGAGATGTGGAGGGATAGCTGGACCCAACTCTGGCACTCAGGGGAGCCCAGGCTGAAGACCAATCTCTGGGTGGCATGGTCAGCAGGGGCATTAGAGACCCAACAGGCCTCCCAGGGGAGGGGTGTGGTGAGGGAGGAGGTGTGGGTGAGGGGGAGGTGGAGGAGGGGTCGGGAAAGGTAGGGGGAAGCCAGTGAGTACCAGGAGTGGAAGGGGGATGTCCCTGAGGAGTTCTCAGGAGAAGGGGGTTCAGCAGGATCAAACTCGGGTCAGGGGGGTGGAAAAGGCCGTCTCTGACCTTGAAGAGAGTGGTTTCAGGGATGGAGGGCCAGGAAGGCTTAAGAAGCTGGCTAGCGAAGAAGAGCCGGATGGTGAGTGTAGACCACTCTCTCAAGGAGTGTTGTTTTTTTAAAAAATATATTTCTTTATTGGTTTCAGAGAGGAAGAGAGAAGGAGAGAGAGAGAGATAGAAACATCAATGATGAGAGAGAATCATTGATTGGCTGCCTCCTGCACACCCCCCACTGGGGATCGAGCTGCAACCCAGGCATGTGCCCTTGGCCAGAATCAAACCTGGGACCCTTCAGTCCACAGGCTGAAGCTCTATCCACTGAGCCAAGCCGGCCAGGGCTCTCAAGGAGTGTTGACATGAGAGGAGCAAAGCCATGGTGGGTACCTGGAGGGAGGTGTGGAGTTCAGTTTTTCTCTGGAAGATCAGAAAGGCCCTGTGGAGCCAGATGTCAGAGGAGAAGCCATGTCCTTGGGTGGGGATCTGGTGCTCGACCAACACTGTGTTCATTCTGCCTCTGCTGTCTCATCTGCAAAATGGGCACAAGAAAAAGATCTACCTGTGAGCTGCTGGTCCCAGCTCTGTCCAGGCATCCAGCAAAGGCCAGGCTAGTGACACTCCCTCTCCCCTGGGGTGTATCTGGGAGGTGGTGGGCCCCCATTCCGGGTTTTGGCAGAATGCAACACCCCGCCCCTCCAGAGAAGTAGACAGTCTCCAGGTAAAACTTGGTGTGAGATCCCCAATGAGACAGGGCCCCACAAGTCAAAGTGCTTTTTCAAAAATAAATAGCCCTATTAGCATAAGGTATGCAAATGTATGCTAATGTGACAACTATTAAAAGATTCCAAATGTCATCTAGGGAAAACACACCAGTCTGGGCTAGGAGGGTGGGGGATGGGAGGAGAGGATGCAGCCAGACTCTTGAGAAAGGTCAGGGTGCTCATCCCCAGGGTCACCAGGCTCCATGACACACACAGGTTATTCCAGGGTGGACCCAAGCCCTGTCCTGGGCAGTCTAGACTTTCTCCCAAGCTCTTTATAAATCTTCTCAGAAGTCTCTCCCTGATATACTGCCAGGTGCTTGAAAACTTTGCCCCGGTGACAATGCCTCTCTGTCCAGTATCAGTGCACAGGTTTATTTATTTTATTTTATTTTTTAGATATATTTTTAATGATTTCAGAGAGGAAGGGAGAGGGAGAGAGATAGAAACATCAATGATGAGAGAGACTCATTGATCGGCTGCCTCCTGCACACCCCCAACTGGGGAAAGAGCCTGCAACCTGGGCATGTGCCCTGGCCGGGAATTGAACCATGACCTCCTGGTTCATAGGTTGATGCTCAACCACTGAACCACACTGGCTGGGCAGTGCACAGGTTGATTATTCCAGAGGGGAAGAATAGCATAGGTGATGGACCCCACCATCTTTCCTGAGAATAGGTTAAAAACATTCTCCCCGACAATAAAAGACACCCCCCAAATCTCCCAAAGACCTGGACAGGTAAGAGATTCCTGCTATCCATAGTGAATCAATCCCTAGCCTCTCTCGCCTGAGGAGAAAGCTTCCCTCCTGATCCCCCACTTGTTTTCTGAGGCAGGCAGACAAAAAAGACCCTGAGATGCTCCAAGGGCCTGAGTCCCAGGGTCACACAGCAGAGCTAACTCACCTACTCACCCAAAGCACACCATGACAAGGGAATTACTGACAGCATTTTCCGATGAGGAAACTGACCATCAGAGAGGTGAGGCAACTGGCTCCAGGTCACACGGCAACTGCCCAAGCCTCAGATTCTCAAATCGCAGTCCGTCTTACACCACCTTCCTGTCACCTCTACTACCATTTCCTGAATATTTTTTCAAACTGACCCACTCTTTTTCGTTACTGTTACTCATCCTCACTGGAGGATATTTTTTTCCATTGACTTTTAGAGTAGAAAGGAGGGAAGGAGGGAGGGAGAGGGAGAGAGACAGAGAGAAACATTGACGTGAGAGAGAAGACACATCGATTGGTTGCTTCCAGCATGTGCCCCAAATGGGCCCGAGTGGGCCACAGATCAAACCTGCAACCCAGGTACGTGCTCTTGACCGGGAATGGAATGGGAGACCCTTCAGTGCTGGCCAAAGCTCTACCACTGAGCCATACCGGCCAGGGCAAAACTGGCCCACTCTTAAAGTCTTATACCTCCTTAAAAGGGAATTGTTTATCATGACTACAAATGAAAAGCCAGCATCCCTGACCATAAGTAGAACCTAACTCAATATAAACAAAATCATATTATTAATTTCTGACAAGAGACAGTTGTCTCCGAGGCTCTGAGCTGGGGCCTGCTCTCTTTCTTTGTCCAGAGGGGAGATCCCCGTGTGTTAGGGGGACGTTAAAGACTAATTAGCACCCAAGTAAGACTTTCTTCTTTAAAAAGAAGGGGAAGGAAGAGCTCTCTCCCTGGGAGACTCAGTGGGTAGTTAAAGGGGTGTTAGGTAGTACCTAAAACCATCTCATGGCCATCAGGTGGTGTCCATCTACCTGAAAAGCAGAAGACTGTCCCAATACCCCATAACTCTACAACTATGGCCAGAAGTCTCTTGGGGGATTCACACTATTGGGTTCCACAGCCATATCAGTGCAGCCCAAAGATGAAGAAGGGTTGGTTTCATTCATAAATGGATAGTTTCACCCATCCATCCATTCCTCCATCCAACCAACCATCCACTGTCTATCCATTCATCCATCCTCCATCCACCACCCATTCACTACCTCCCCACCCATTCAGCCTGTCCTCCATCTTCCAACCTAGCCATCCATTCACCCATTCAGTAAATATATATCCAGCACCTACTGTGTGCCAGGCCTCGTTCTAGGATATAGTGACAAAGTCTTGACCAAGACACATCAGGTTCCTACCCAAAAGGAGCTTCTCAACTAGAGAGGACACTTTCCATCCCTTTAATCAACATCACGAGTTGAATTAGAGAATTTCTCTCCATGATTTTAGTGGTTGGGGTCATCCTGTTGGGCATTTGTGTCCTTTCCCCACCTGCATTCTCCTCCCCACCGCCAGGAGGCAGCATTACCCTGACTTGGCTGCTGTCTGGGGGCTCTGCCCCACCCTCTTTCTTCCAGGCACACAGCAAGGCTACATTTCCCAGCACCCCTTGTGTTTGCGGTAGACACGTGACTGAATTTAGCCAATGGGATGTGGGTGGGAGTGAGGTGCCCATCACTTTCAGTCCTGGCCGTGTTCTTCAGAGATGATGGAGGAGCCACAAGACCGAACAGGCTGGTCCCTGAGTCACTGGGTGGAGAAAGCTGCCTGCTAATCAGAAACACCTGGTTCCACTTTATATGGAAACAAACTGTCAAGTCATGGAGTTCCGCGCGTTTAGTACAGTAAGTGGTGTTATCTTGACCCATCTATGCCTTTCCCCCTTCCAATCCTATGGTTTGATTGCTACCCAATAGCTCTGGACGGTTAGGGTTAGGTGCATTCAGCCAGTCGCTGAGTCCTGTTCCTACTGGCCTCCCGACTGGGTCAGCCATGGGCATGAGGCCAAAGGATGCAGACTGAGAGATCTGAGGGGTTTTCAGGGACCACCACCTTGGGGGGAACTGAAGCTAGTGCACCAAGCCGGAGAACTGGGCTTCTAACATTTGCTGTGGGAAAGGAAAACTGAACTTCATTTATTATTATGTTTTAATGCTCTGGCCTTTTTCCTGGGTGGTCCAAATTCAGACACTTGTTTCCACAGCTTTAACCCCCTGACGATGCCCTGAACTCCATCTCCAATCAGATGTGGATCCAGAGCTCTAGCCAGGTCTTCCCAGTCACCTCCTCTTGGATGTCCTGGTACAACCTACCCCTCCCGCCCCCCGTGCCTCACTTTACCCTACACCAGCTCCTCTTCCTGTGTCCCATCTCAACAGAGGTTCCAATGTCTTTCTGGAAATCTGGAAACAAGACTCAGTATCTCCCTTTCTTGCCCTGGCTGGTGTGGCTCGGTTGATTGGGCGCCGTCCCATGCACCAAAAGGTTGCCAGTTTGATTCCTGGTCAGGGCACATGCCTGGGTTGCAGGCTCTATCCCTGGTAGGGGGCATGCAGGAGGCAGCCTATCAATGTTCTGCTCTCACATCAATGTTTCTCTCTCTCTCTCCATCTCTCTCAAATCAATAAAAAATGTTTTTAAAAATATCTCCCTTCCTTATCTCTACCCTATTTTCACACTCACCAAGTCTTATTGATTTAATTATTATTATCTCCAAACCACCTCCTCTCTCTACTCCTTCCTACCTTGTTCAGACAAACACTAGTTCCTGCTACAGCCTCCTTGACAACCTCTTATCATCTACACAGCAGAGCGATCGACCATTAGTATAAACCTGACCCTTCCTCTCTCCTCTGTAGCTCTCCGTGGCTCCCCAATGCCCTCAAGAAAAAGTCTAAACTATTTTTTTTAAATTCTCCTAGTCCAAGTACTACTCCATTCTTCCCTGCTCCGCCTTAGTCATCTAACACCTACTCATGGTTAGATGTCACCATCCAGGAAGCTTCCCTGAGCCCTGCCCAATGCGGAGAGAGGAGTCTCCTCTGAGCTGCCTCAGATGCCTGAGCTTTTCCCACCACAGGTCTCACCACCTGAAACTGTAACTGCCTGGATATGTGCCCTTGAGTTCCAGAAGGATGGGGCTGAGTTTGTCTTGACCAGCACTGGCTCTAGCCCCCAAAATAGTACCTGACACTCAGTAGGGAATTGATAAATCTTTTTTTTTTTAATTTATTGATTTCAGAGAGGAAGGGAGAGGGAGAGAGAGATAGAAACATCAATGATGAGAAAGAATCATTGATCGGCTGCCTTCTGCATGCCTACTGGGGATCAAGCCTGCAACCCGGGCATGTGCCCCGACCAGGAATTGAACCGTGACCTCCTGGTTCATGGGTCAACGCTCAACCACTGAGCCACACCAGCCAGGTGACTCGTCTTTTTAAATGAATGATGACTCGTTGTGAATGCCACTCTGTGCAGCAGATGCAGTGGCTGTCCCACCTGCATGCCCTTGGCACCCACATTTCAAGGCCAGCCGACAGCACCCTTCTGCAGCCACCCACCTCTCCGTGGCTGAGGCTTTCTCAGCAGGGTGAGGGGCAGGTGGAAAGTGCCAGGGACTTGATGCTTCAGGAAGCAGCCCTTGGCCAGTGACAGGCAGCGTAAACACCCCAGTGCCTGTACCTTGGGAGGCACAACTCAAGTGCATGTTCTCCGCCATCTCCCAGGAGCCCCCACTGGGACTGAGTCCCCGTTGCCCTTGGCAGTCACCTGCTCGTGAACACTGGCTTCCTCCCCTCCCCCTGGGACTGCTTCCCAGCCTAAGACACGGCACCAGGAAAATCTCTCAACTCTCTAACTCAGTTGTCAGCTCTTCTAGGGAGAACTCTGACATGCTTTGGGGGAAAAAACAAAAACAAAAAACCATTGCCTCTTGCTCCCTGTCAGCTGTGGACCTCACTGTCTCCACGCACAGACTGTGACATTTGCAGTTGTGTATTAATTGCTTTTCTTTTTTTTTTTCCAGGAATGAGATGGTCTCCTGCAATGTGTGTGTGAGAGAGGGAGTGTGTGTGCCTAATGACTTTCTCATTTTGAGACCGGGCCAGATAGCTTCTTGAAGAAAGTCTTTCCAGAACCTGGAACATATAGAAAATCCTCCCCACTTAATAGCACTCCCCCCCCCGCCCGCCCATCCATCACAGACGTACTGCAGAACTAAAAACAAGCACATTGACTGGATCTATTTCTAATCGACAGCCCGAGATACTGTTAGAAATCTGCCATTAGATGGAGGAAGTTGAAAGTGGTGTCTTGTTTCCCAAGGACATAAGGTCTGCGGGAAAAGAGAATTATGTCAGCATTCAGCAAGCATTTATTGAGCACCTCCTGTATCCTGTATTCCTGTCTGGGTTCTGGAAACACAGCAGTGACCAAGACAGACCCAGCTCCAACTAACTGGTGTCAAAGACAGACAGGTCACCTGTGGCCCATGGTCAGGGCCATGACAGGGCATGCTCGGCAGCTCCGGGAGCACAGGAGATGCCTGGTCCAGCCTGGGAGGCCAGGGAAGGCTTCCCGGGGTCAGAAAAAGCTGAGAGCTGAAGGCTGAGGCGGAATTAAGATATCAAACCAAGCCCGCTGGCGTGGCTCAGTGGTTGAGCATTGACCTATGAACCAGGAAGTCATGGTTCCATTCCAGGTCAGGGCACATGCCTGGGTTGTGGGCTCCATCCCCAGTAGTGGGTGTGCAGGAGGCAGCCAATCAGTGATTCTCATCATTGATGTTTCTATCTCTCTCTCCCTCTCCCTTCCTCTCTGAAATCAATAAAATTTTTTTTTAAATAGAGTTACAATTTAAAAAGAAAAAAAAGGGGGGGGGTAATTTTGGCTGCTGTGGATGACTCAGGATGGAACAGAGAGTCCAGGCAAGCGATGGTGGGTACTTGGGTCAGGGTGGAGGCAGGGGAGAGGGTGAGAAGGGGCAGTTGGGGACACGGTTTGGAGGTGGAGCTAACAGGAAGCGGGGAGGAGGTGACACATGAGCTTTTTGTTGGCCCCACCTCCAAAGTTGGCCTTTGCAGGCAGCAGGGTTCACTGCATCCATTCTCAGAGGCCCAGGAGTCCCTCACCTGCATGTCCCTTTGGCCTCTCCCCCTTCAAACCCCACCCTTTTAGGGCCCAGCCCAGGGAGAGCCCCGGAAAGAAGCCCTGGACAAAGATTCACGCCACACCACTTCCTTGGCACCAAGATCTAGGCGACACTGGGGAAAAAAAGCTCCGTCTCGCAGTGACTCCTCCACCCGCCTTTGCTTACAAGGTGCAGATGTAATACCTGCTTTTAAATTCAATTAAGTCAGATTCAGTTCTGCTCCTGGAATACATTACCCAGGCGGAGACAGCAGGGGGGAAAGACAGGAAAAAACACACACAAAACACAACACAGACCTATTTAGAGATTTCCCTCTAAATGGATTTTAATTCTCTCGATTTATCAGAGGCCAGAGGAGCTGCTGACAACAGGCGTTCTGGTGTCTGTAAACCCACTTTCAGCCACACGGAGGGGAGAGGAGACGCTGAGCTTATGTTCTGACATTCGCTTCCAGTAGGGGTGGCATCAGGGGGTCCTCCGGACCTGGGTTCAAATCCCAGCTCTGCCACTCACTGGCTGCGTGACCTTAGCCAAAATATTGCATCCTCTCTGTGCCTCAAGTTCACAACTGTAAAATGGGGACAATGGTTGCGCTTGTCTTCAAAGTCTGGTGAACGATGGATTATCCAAGAAGATTCGGGTCAAGCCCTTCGCACAATGCCTGCCACAGTGATGGTTCAGTAAAGGAAAGAGGAGGAGGAGGAAGAAGAAGGTCATTATAAGTATTATAGCTTTGCAACTAGAGGCACAGCGCTGTGCTAGGTCACTGTCGGGGAGAGGAAAAGTGTGTCAGGCTGGGAAAGCCCTGTTTTCAGACTGGGCGGCTTTGGTAGGGTGGGCAGGAAGGGAAGGCATGGCCCCGAGGGCGGACTAGCCTAAGCGAAAGACTGAAGCTGAAGTGTGCCAGGGAGGGGCCACTGAACAGGCATGGGGGTGGGACGGGTCCGGGAGAATCTGGGATTCCGACAGGATGAGTCAGGATTAGATTTGTTTCCCAATCCTTTCCTCTATCAAAACCTATCCTTCCTGTGTCCCATTTCACCAGGGAAAGTGCTGACAAATTCACAACCCCACACAGGAGATAGTGTGTGTATACATACAAGTAACCTGCTCTCTCTCCTGGGCGGCCCACATTTGATCTTGAACTTGACAGGCAGGAAGAAAGCTTCCCCACCCACCCCTGCCACTCTCCATGGTACTGCCCACCTGAGTGGGGCAGGGACCAAAGCCTCGGGATTCACAGCCCAGAGACCAGCATCTCCTAACTCAAACCTCAACCTCCCATTTCACATATGGGGAAAACTAAGGTTCGGGAAAGAACAGAGACCAATCTGACCTGGTCCCCAGGAGACCTGGGTCCTAACTCTACCCGATCCAGACTCACTCTGTGCCCTTGGGTAGGTCCCATGCTGGGCCTCAGTTTTGCTGTCTGCACAGGTGAGGGAAAAGTGAAGGGCTCCTGGTCCTTCAAGGTCCCCGTGCTCAAAGGCTCATCTATAGGTCTGGTCAGGACCTGGGAGGGCCTTTGACTTCCTAAGAGCCTGGTGAGCAATAATGTCAGAGTTTTGAACCGGGACCTAAAGAGCATTAGGATAAAGGGTGCCCTGGCTACAGAGGGACCTCTGTCTCTCTGGCCCTGGCTTGAACGTCCCTTGGGGGCCTCAGTGGGCCATACTTGGCTTCTTGGAAGGGCCATTGCATCCACAGGAGGCTTCTCGGGATCCCAGGCACATGGCCCCTCGCCTGGCCCTGCCCTGGAAGGGCAACTGGGGGAGGCAGAAGATGTAAAGGGTGCTCAGTCCCAGGATCAGGGTAGGAAAAGCAAAAGAAAAAAAAGAGAAAGCCCAGCTGGTGTGGCTCCGTGGTTGAGCATTGACCTATGAATCAGGAGGTCAAGGTTCAATTCCCGGTCAGGGCACATGCTCTGGTTGCAGGCTCGATCCCTAGTGTGGGGCATGCAGGAGGCAGCTGATCAGTGATTCTCTCTCATCATTGTTGTTTCTATCTCTCTCTCCCTCTCCCTTCCTCACTCTGAAATAAATAAAAATAAAAAATTTAAGAAAACAACAGTTACCCTTGAGGAGGCCTGACTAGGAGGGGGCACAGAGGGAGTGCTGAGGATGAGAACATTCTGTCTTGATCGGGTGGTGGCTACGCGGGTCTATCCCAATGTGATGATTCTTAGGCCACACACGTAAGACTTGTGCACTTTAAAATGTAAGCTGGACATAGACAAAGGGGCGAGAAGGACTCTGAATCTGGCAAAGACAGAACGAGCCAGCAAGAAAAGGAGGGGCAGACCAGTGAAGAGAGAAAGAGATGGAGAAAGACATAGAAAGATTAAGGAATTTGAGCTATAGAGAGACAGCGACTCAGAAAAAGGACAGACAGACAGTGAAGAGAAAGAGCGAGAGGCAGGAAGAAAAAAAAAAAAACTGAGTTTCCGGGCAGACAGGTGGGGAGACGGAGGAGGTTGGGAAGGAAACTGAGGGCGAGAAGGCCAAAGCAGAGGGGACATAGGAGGAGAGAGGCAAGAACGCCAGGAGCAGTCACATCCGAATATGTCCTTAATTGTAATGACACGGGAACATTTAGTCTGTAGATGCAGCCGAAATGAAAATGCTGCGCCTTCCCCATTAATCTAATGGCTGTTAGTCACTCTTCACAAGGGGCTCCGCAGTGCTTCGTGGGAGGTGGCCTGTGGTGAGCAGATCAGAGGAGATGGTTTTAAACTAATGATGCTCCCAGGGAGAGCCTGGGGGGCAGTTCTGGGGAGAATCAAATTTCCACAAAAGTCTAGGCTGGTGACTTTCAGAGCCCTGCAGGCAGCCACCAATTTCGGGTGGGCAGCAGGCGAGTGGCAATTCTAATTTGCAAGGCCAGTTAGGGGAGATACAATGTATGTGGGAGGGACCAAGCGGTTCCTTACCTCCCCCAGGGGTGGGGGAAGCCTTCCTAGAAGGGCTGACACCTAAATGTATCAAAGAGGCAGGCAAGAAAAAAAAAGGAAGGAAGGAAGGGTGGGAGGGAGGGAGAAGGGCCTTCCGAGTAGAGAGAGAACAGCTTGTGCAAAGGTTGAGGAGGAAATAGGCAGGCGACGTTGACTGGGACGGGGAGGGCTGAGCGGGAGAAGTCTGCAGAGACCAGACCTCACCAGGTCTTTTCAGGCTGACTGAGGAGACTGGGGGTGATGGGGAGCAAACTCAGATTTATATTTTAAAAGATCTCTCTGCCAAGCCCTGCTTATGCCTGGTTTTCTCTAAAGCTGAGATGGCAGCCCAGCACCCCCTCTCTGAAGAGTGTAGAGTTGCTATTAATCCCATGGCATCTGATGAGCTGCCCCTCAGTGATGCTTATGTGCACGGGGGGGTGGTGGGGGGAGGTCCCTCAGCCCGGCCTGAACCCTCTCCAGTCCAGGACCCGTTGGACATCCCGCTCACAATCTGGGACCACTGGCTCCTAACCACTCACCTGCCTGCCTGCCTGATCACACTAACTGCTCTCCCCTATTCTCCCTGCTGGCCTAACCACCTCTGCCTCAGCCCCACCACCGTGGCTTTTTCCGGAAGGACGTCTGGATGGTCGTCCGGAAGATGTCTGGTCTAATTAGCATATTACCCTTTTATTAGTATAGATGGCCTGTTATTACCTTGAAGACCCAGGAGAACCTTGCGTTGCCTCATTCTTTGAAGACCAAGCTGAAGTGAAGAGAGAACTTGGGAAGCAATTCCTAAGATACCTAAGAGGCCAGGAGAGTAAACTCTGCCTTCCGGTGAGTGAGAGGCCTGAGATAGATTACCTGGGGAACTGGCAAGCAAGCTCTAGAGCAGCCGTGGGCAAACTACGGCCCGCAGGCCGGATCCGGCTGTTCTATCCGGTTCTCTTGCTCTCCCCTCCGCTCCTTTACTTTGAATTTATATTAGTTCACACAAACACTCCATCCATGCTTTTGTTCCGGCCCCCCGGTCCAGTTTAAGAACCCGTTGTGGCCCTCGAGTCAAAAAGTTTGCCCACCCCTGCTCTAGAGTCTGCTCTGGAGAACAAGTTACCCAAGCTCCTGCTGGACCCGAAGACCAGCGCTTCTGCCAACAATGACTCTGATCTCTTACCCTAGATGGGAAAGTGCCTGGGTAAACAGGAGAACACAAACCACCTGACCGCCAGCGTGTGTGTCATAAGGGATTGGAAAGCGGGCCTGGAGGAGGAAGACCCGTTTTAAAAGCCTGCGGAAGTGTCAGGTGAATAGACCCACATCTGAAGGCAGCAAAGCAAGTCCTCCCATTGCCGTAGGTCCCCAAACCAGCCACTTAAGAATCTTAATCTTCTCCATCTGACAGAGACGGCTCTCCTTCATGGGTGTGTATACAAATAAATCTGGTTTTGCATTAAAAATAAAATGAAAAAAACAAAATATCTCTGCTGATGGAGGCAGATTTTGGGGTCAATCGTAAGATCTTTTATGCAGCCAAAAAGAGCGAGTTTTCCAGTCCTGGAGGTATGCAAGGTAACACCACACTAACCACCAAGGAGATATAGGGGAGATTTAGGCATCAGGCAACCTAGGATTGCAGAGTTGGGGTTCTCAGCCAAGAGGGTGGGAGGACCCTGCAAAAAGCCTGTAGAGAGGTATGTGATGTGTTACTGATCTTACTTGGGGGGCACACTTGGACTCCAATGAGGATTGGGGGTTGTGGATGAGTCAAAGATACCTGGACAGGAAGCCTGAGTCAGGGCCCAGGGCATACCATTCCCTGGCCCTCTCGGCCAGGGGTGACTCACTCATTCACTTGGTCTAGAGCAGCCTTGGGCAAACTATGGCCTGCGGGCCGGATCCGGCTGTTCTATCCGGTTCTCTTGCTCTCCCCTCCGCTCCTTTACTTTGAATTTATATTAGTTAACACAAACACTCCATCCATGCTTTTGTTCCGGCCCTCCGGTCCAGTTTAAGAACCCATTGTGGCCCTCGAGTCAAAAAGTTTGCCCACCCCTGGTCTAGAGTGTAGAGGCCTGGTGAAGTAGGGGAGGGAAAGGCCACCCAATTATTCTGCTACTGGGAGAAACCAAGATGGCGGCATAGGTAAACACCTGAAATTGCTGCCTCACACAACCACTTCAAAACTACAACTAAAAGACAAAACAGACATCATCCAGAACCACAGGAAGGCTGGCTAAGTGGAAATTCTACAACTAGAAGGAAAGAGAAAAGCACACTGAGACTCAGAGGAGCTGCAGAAGTAAAGTACAGAGGTACGGAGGCAAGCGTGCGCGGAGAGGGCTGGCAACTGAGTGTGCGGCTGGCTTTCTCTAGCGGGAGGGAGACAAAAGCTCCTGACTGCTCTGAACTCCAGTTTCAGGCAAGACTCTGGGGACCCAGACTGATACGGGGTGAAACTGGACTGTCAGGAAAGAGAAAAGCACACTGAGACTCAGAGGAACTGCGGAAGGCAGAGGTACTGAGGCGCATGCATGGAGAGGGCGGGCAACTGAGTACGCAGCTGGCTTTCTCAAGTGGGAGGGAGACAAACGCTCCTGACTGCACTGAACTCCAGTTCCGGGTGAGACTCTGGGGACCCAGACTCATTCGGGGAGAAACTGGACTGTCTGGCATTGGGCGGAACTCGAGGGTGGCTTTCTCTCAGAGGTGCTTGCAGTAATTACCAAGGGACACTGAGACCCAGGGGCCTCTTAGGGCAGGGCTGACGGGAAGCCATTGCTGTTTGCTCCACCCTGAGACTCCGCCCCATCCAAGCTGTGCACAGAGACTTTTGCATATGAATGGCCTGGCCCTTTGCAATCTAAAATTACCTATCAAACTGCAGCTGAGTCAGAGAGACCCAGAACATCCAAAAGAAGGCCCAAGGCCCCACAGCAGCTTGCATTGCTTCACAGCTGGGCCTCATCTGGGCACCTCCAAACCCCAAACAAAGAAGAGGAATCTGCAGATCTCTCTGTAGCTCCTGCTGGGTGGCCTCAGGCAGAGGCTAAATTAGCACCTCCTTGGAGATCCAAGAGCCAGTGTACCCAGGGGTCAGAGTGGGACCATCCAGATTACAACTCCTCAGATCCATAAGGGACACACTCAGGGGGCAGACTCAGTGAGCACCAAAGCCCCACTGAAGCAAGTCTTGCCTCATAAGGGTGTCTCCAGTATATAAGTTCTCCCATCATAGACACAGCTGATCCTCACAGCCAGTTGGCCTGGAGGTCAATTCCTCCCAGTGATATCAACAACAATCAAGGCTTAACTACAACAAGACTGTGCACACAGCCCACAAAGGGGTGCACCAAGAGTGTCCACCTCAGGTAACTGGGGAGGCTGAGCCACTGGGCCCTATAGGACACCTAGCACACAAAGCCACTCTATCAACTCAGGGAAGTAGCCAAAATGTGAAGACAAAGAAACAGGTCACAAATAAAAGAAATGGAGGAAAACAAATTACTGGATATAGAGTTCAAAACCACAGTTATAAGGTTTTTCAAGAATTTTCTAGAAAAGGCCAATAAATTTAGCGAGACCCTCAAGGATATGAAAAAGGACCAGCTAGAAATTAAACATACACTAACTGAAATAAAAAATAATATACAGAGATCCAACAGCAGACTAGAGGATCGCAAGAATCAAGTCAAAGATTTGAAATACAAAGAAGCAAAAAACACCCACCCGGAAAAGCAAAAAGAAAAAAGAATCTAAAAAGTTGAAGATAGTGTAAGGAGCCCCTGGGACAACTTCTAGTGTACCAACATCCGAATTATGGGGGTGCCATAAGAAGGGAGAGAGCAAGATACTGAAAACCTATTAGAAAAAATAATGACCGTAAACTTCCCCCACCTGGTGAAAGAAATAGACTTACAAGTCCAGGAAGCACAGAAAACCCCAAACAAAAGGAATCCAAAGAGGACCACACCAAGACACATTATAATTAAAATGCCAAGAGCAAAAGACAAAGAGAGAATATTAAAAGCAGCAAGAGAAAAACAGTTAGTTACCTACAAGGGAGTAAGTACCCATATGATTGTCAGCTGATTTCGCAACAGAAACTATGCAGGCCAGAAGGGAGTGGCAAAATATATTCAAAGTGATGAACAGCAAGAAGCTACAACCAAGATTACTCTACCCAGCAAAGCTATCATTCAGAATTGAAGGTCAAATAAAGAACTTCACAGATAAGAAAAACCTAAAGGAGTTCATCACCGCCAAACCAGTATTATATGAAATGCTGAAAGGTATTCTGTAAGAAGAGGAAGAAGAAGAAAAAGGTAAAGGTAAAAATTATGAACAACAAATAC